>NC_044561.1:129750606-130090389 GCF_007565055.1 Rhinopithecus roxellana | reverse complement strand
TGAACTCTTGACCTCAAGTAATCCACCTGCCTCAGCCTCCGAAAATGCTGGGATTATAGGCATGAGCCATCGTGCCTGGCCGCGTTTTAGATTTTGAATCTCTTTCTCCTTCTTATTCGCTTCTCTTTGCCTCGTGATCTTTTATGGGCATCCAGTTGGCCTGTTGGCCTTCCTCATGGTTCTGTGCACCTGCGTGGGAGCTGGGCTTGCGGTAGGTGCTCAACCATTTCTTACCTCCTCCCCTCTGTCACCTGGGGCCAAGCTATCATCATCTCTTGTCTGGGTGACAGCCTCCTAACTGGTTTCCCTGCCTCCACTTGCACCCTTCATTCATCTGCTTCCCACACAGCTGCCAGAGGATCTGTTCAGAGTGTACCTTGGTCCACACCACCCCCATTCTGAGCCGTCCTGTGTGCCCTCCCTGAGTATAGATGCTGTGCTCCTCACTGTGGACCAGGCCATGTCACCCGGTCCCTGCCTGCCTCTCTTCCTCACTCATTCCATTCCCACCTGCCAATAATGGCCTCCATGCTATTCCTCAAACACTCCAGGTAGGCTCCTGCCTCAGGGCCTTTGCATGTGCCTTTCACTCCTCCCAGCTATCCACGTGGCTCCTTTCTCTGCTTCATTCAGCTGTCAGCTCAATTGTCACCTCCTCAAAGCAGCTTCCCCTGATTCTCCTACCAAAACAGATCCCCTTTCTCTCCTGCCATCATCTGTCTTTCTACTTGGGTGTTTGTTTGTTTTGAGATGAAGTCTCACTCTGTCACCTAGGCTGGAATGCAGTGGGTCAATCTCAGCTCACTGCAACCTCCACCCCATGGGTTCAAACAGTTCTCCTGCCTCAGCCTCCTGAGCAGCTGGGACTACAGGTGCATGCCACCATGCCTGGCTAACTTTTGTATTTTTAGTAGAGATGGGGTTTTGCCATGTTGGCCAGGCTGGTCTCAAATTCTTGGCCTCAAATGATCTGCCTGCCTCAGTCTCCCAAAGTGCTGGGATTACAGGCGTGAGCCACTGTGCCTCGCCTCTGTTTTTTCTTTTTTCCATAGCCTGATATATGTTCTCTCTTCCTTTCCTCCTCTCCTCCGTCCTCTCCTCCAACCCCTTGACCCACCCACTCATCCAGCCCCCTGCCACACATCTGTCCTTCATGCCTTCATCATTGCTCCATCCCCAATCCCAAGCACAGTGTCTGTCACATGGTGGATACTTCATGTATCTCAAGAACAGCGGTTGAGAGATGTTGCTACCCTACTGCTTTGAGGCATCAATGAGCTCCGCTGTGTCTGGCCTCTCAGATGAACAGAGCCCTGGGAGTCCGGGTGATGGATGTGCTGGCATAGGCGGCTCCTTGGTGGCTTTCCTGTGCTAAAGGAAGCAGAGGAAGGAAATGACAACCATTCAGAAGGACCGGTTCAGTTCACTAGGACATGCCCAAGCTTCCCGGCCCCTCGTGTCTGTGGCCAACATGAGTTGGGCTCGCTTGAGGCCAACAGAAGTCGTGACTTGATGGAATGGGCACACGTTAGTTTTATGATGATTAAGAAGGAAAAAAAGAAAACCTTATTTTTCACTTTCCTTTTTTAATGAAGAAGTATGCCGTGGGTGTTCCCTTGTGGTTTTTGAGTCAAAGAGAGTATTGTTTTTGAGCTTTGAGTTCCCCCGGGGGCTGCAGCTTTGCGTGTATCTAACTTTAACTTTGAACTAATGCTTTTAGGGCCCTGGTGGGATCGGGGGTCCCGGGTCCCTTTCTGAACAAGGCAGCAGGCTTGTTTATTGTGTCCAAAGCGTGCCTCTCAGATCTCACCCCATCTTCTTCCTGTTCTGAATCGCCCCCTCCCTGGCCAATCTGCCCCTCCTCTCAGCAGTTCCCCCTCGCTCCTGTGAGCAAAGGAGGGGGCGGATCTGCTTTGGTGGAAGGCGGTGGCTGCAGAGGCTAGACTCAGGCGACCGTCCATCATTGGGGGAGGCGTGGAATAAGCCATGAGTATCCAAATGTGGCCTTGTTTGCAGGGATTGAACAAGGGTGGTCTGGGGCTGGACCAGGGGTTTCAGTGAAGTAATATTGGGGTGAAAAATGCTGAAAAGTCTTGTGCAAAAATGGGATCATATTAAGTTCATGCACTGGCCCTAAAGCAACCCCGTGAGTGTGTCTCTAGAGCGAGTTCTTACACATCCATGTGGACTCGTTCTCATGTGCATCTTCTTTTTGCATTTATCTTTTGGTGGATCATTATTTTTCTTGCTGTGGGAGGGAGCAGAATGATTGGCCGAAGTACACCTTGACTTTGGACCCAAAGTTGTTGAAGTCATGAGGCAGACACATTGCTGCCCTTGCCTTGGGCAGAGGCAGAGCCTCAGAGGATGCATGGTTTGGTAGAAGTCAGACTTTGGGAAGCTTGTTGGGACTTGTTAGTAACCTGGGTGCTAGTCCCAGCCTGTAGCCAAACCCCTGTCCCCTCTCAGGGCCAGGATGGGAGTGACATTTCTCAGTGGGGGACTTTGCAGCATCGCTTGAAGCCTTCTGAAGAACCCCACTGAGCTGCCGAGAACGGAGTGGATTCTAGCCCCTGCCGCCCTGCCTGGGGCCTTCCAGGGCCATCGAGGCAGTCAGGATAGGCAGCAATGCTCAGTCAACAGCCGCTGAGTGTGAGCTGTGCACTCGAGATAGAGGGAGAAATGAGATCAATGCCTGCTTTCAGGGAGTGCCCAGTCTGCTGGGCGAGATAGATGGGAAAATAATTGAGGTCACTAGCCGGTTGGTTGAACAAACAATAGCAGGAAAGATGGAGCCGGATGACCTGGGTTTGAATCCTGGTTCTGCCACTTATTGGTTGTGTGACACGGGGCAAGTTACTTAACTTCTCTGTGTCTGTAAAGTGGGATGATGATAGTACCCCTAAAATAGGTTACCATAAATACTGAAGCAGAGGGCCTAACAGTATGTGTCCAATTGTTAGTGGTTCTTTATTTGTTTATAGAGATAAGACCTATAATAGAGAGATAAGGACTATAAAAGAAAGAGAAGGTAGTGAGGCTCTGGGTCACAAGGCTCACTTTGCCTCAGGGAATCTGGGGCAGCTTCCTGGAGGAGGTGACATTTGAGTGGAGGGTGGGGAGTGGTTGCAGGAGGTAAAGGAAGAATGGTCCAGGCTTCAGGAGTGTGCAGAGGTGAGGGAACCCTGTTTCTGAGTGCTCAAGGCCTGAGCCTGTCCACAGATGGCATTTGACACGCTCAGGGCTTTAAGCAGCAGCTGACACTAGTTAACCAACATTTACAAATTAGGAAATTTCTCATACCAAGTTGGATTTCTAACAATCAGAAGATCTGGCAACAATGGCTGGCTTCCTGCATGGCAAGTTGTGAACAGCTGTGCCTCGGTCCTCCCTTTAGACTGGATCTGCCTTCCCCAGGGGGGTCTCAGCACCACTAGGCCCAGTTCACACACCCACATTGCTCACCTGGCTCTTCTGGGCATCTCGTTGGTGACCCTGGGTGGAGGTTTGGAATCTGCTTTGGAAATGCTTAGAAAAATAAACCCAGATCTTGCTGACCTTCACGTCCAAGTGTTTGCTCAAGGCCTCTTTTTAATATAAAAAAGATGCTACCAAGTGTAAAGCTGGCCTTACCTTCCTACCTTAGCATCCTTCTAGGAAAAATGGGAGTCTTCTCTGATCCACAGATTTCCCACAGGGACAGAGGAGGGTTGATTGAGGCGTGAGTTCGAGTCCCCTGCAGATGGCATGGCGGCAGCCAGTGCAGGGGACGTGAGCTCTCTTACACCTGGGCGTGCGCACGTGGGTGTTTACTGTTGGCTTCAAACACAGAAAGTGACAAAATTGAACTCCACAAATTTATAAGAGGTAGTGAGTCAGTTTTCCTTGGTCCTGGCAAACTCCATGCTTGCTAAAAATGAGTGCTGTAGCATTTATTTGCCTTCTGTCAGTCAGCAAAGAAAACCCAGGTTCAGAACTGGATAAGACAGTTCCCCAGAGAGGAGAGACGATCTGGGGATCTCACACAGCAACAAGTTCTGTCTTGGGCATTTACGATGGAATGTGTCCCCCTCACCCCTTTATGGAGCAGCTGCATTCTCTTTGAGGTGAATATGCAGTCACACTCAAGTCTTTTCAAGAAAGGAGGCTTTCCAGCCATGTGCGGTGGCTCATGTCTATAATCCCAGCACTTTGGGAGGTTGAGGTGGGCGGATCACTTGAGCCCAGGAGTTCAAGACCAGCCTGGGCAACATGGTGAAACCCTGTCTCTACAAAATAAAAACCAAAAATTAGCTGAGCGTGGTGGCATGCGCCTGTTGTCCCAGCTACTCCAGAGGCTGAGGCAGGAGAATTGCTTGAGAATGGGAGACGGAGATTGCAGTGAGCTGAGATGGTGCCACTGCACTCCAGCCTGGGTAATGAGTGAGAACCTGTCTAAAAAAAATAAAATGAGATTTAGGGTCTAGCTGGGGTTCTGGCTCCACCAAGCTGGGTTGGGTCTTACTTTGCCCCCACCTGGAGGCCACAGCAGTAGCACAATGCCCATGTTGGGACTGGGTGTCCACTTGGGGGCTGTGCTGGCCTCATTTCCAAGTATGGATTACTAGCAGGAGGCGGCAGTCACGTTCAGGACAGTATGTGGCCACCATCTTGGTAGTGGTTTTTCTCAGTGGACGGAGGACCTCAGAGCTTGAGCCCGGAGTTTACTGGGGATTCAATAATCCTTAAGAAGTCAGAGTTGAGCTTTTCCCTCTTATGACAAACTTCATTTCCTGTTTCATCAAAAAGTTCTTCCTGGCAAACTGTGGCTTCTCAGCCTGTCACCTCCCTGCCACATGAGGTGAGAACCTCTCCCATGCTGTGAGATGACTGGGCCGCGGCCTTGTTTATGGAAGCCAAATGCCAGTCCCTCAAGGCGCGTGAGTTCTCAGCCCTAGAATTCAGGATGGAGCCGTGGTCAGCTCTGGGCAAGGGTAGGATGCTGATTCTGTGGATCGAGACCTGAACATAGCAGTAGCAGAAGAAAAGGGCCTTGGGGCCTTAAATAAAGGTGAGAGGGAGGAGCCCCTCAAGAGCGACGTATGAGGGAATTACTGACGTGTGCCACATTTCCACTTGAAAGTAAAAGAAAAATGTTTAAACAAAGAGGAAATTGGAGGAGCAGGTGTAGCAGAAAAGCCGCCAGCCAGGGAAGCTGCCAGATTTGCTTTTGATTTCCAACTGCACCCGCCCTGCGCTGGACACCTTAGGCAGCTGACTTAGCCTCTCTGAGCAAACGCATGGCAGTGCAGCGCCTGGCGCCCGCTCTGTGTAGGGGAGGAGAGGAGCACTGGGGTCCTGTCCTTCCTTATGTCCATATTCAAAAGAGGACTCATAACCAAACAAAGTAACGGTGACCGAGCTGCCTGAGACGGCTTAGAGGAAGGTCTGAAATGGGTGACGGTGGTGGCAATGATGGTCACTGCTGACACTCACTGAGCACCCACTCTGTGCCAGGCACTGTCCCCATTATATCGTCTAATCTTTGCCACAGCTCATGGGGCATGGGGTGGGCATCTATAATTTTTCCCCTTGCACAGGTGAGGGCTCAGGTGCGGCCAGCTTTCAGCAGTGCCAACCAGTCTCGGATCTGAGACTTGGTTGGGTCTGAGAAGGCTGATGGTCAAGGGTGTCACGTTCTGGGCTGGCTCTTTGCTAAGTGTTTGATGCCCATCACAGTGGGGGCAGCTCTCTGGGGACATGGTGCTGAGGTTGCCACTGATGAAAGGATTGGACAGGGACCGAGCTGCTCTCAATGCGATCGACTGTGTTCGTGTCTCTTAGCACGCCCCGCCTCTCAGGGAATAGGCCCAGTGGTGTTTCCCTGCAGTGGCGTTGAACCAGTGTCTGCTGCATTCCAGGGGCCTCAGATGGAGCTGCTGTCTGAGTCCAGGGCCCCGGTGAGTGAGACTCATAGTCGGGGTGGAAAGGTGCTCAAGTAATGAGAGGCTTTCTTTTACAGTAGATTCACTATGTCGGTCTGGGACATTCCCCCTGTGAGTGGGAGGTGCCGAGAAGATCAAAATCATTTCTCTAGCATGTTGTCCATTTCACATCACTCAGTTACAATGTGACGTCACCGATCCCCATTCTATGCCCATAACAGCCCCATGAGAAAACAACAAGAATTATAGCAAGATGAAGGCCAACGTTTGCTGAGTGCTTACCATGTGCCCACACTGGTTCTAAGAGCTGTGCATGTACCAATTCATTGAATCCTGGTAACTCTATGAAATGTACAAGCACTTTTTTCTATGTGACACATGGGTCGAAGAGTCGGAGTGACCTGCCCAAGGTCCACAGCCAGCAAGTTCAGCAGTTGGGACTTGAGCTTGGGTCCACTGACTACCTAGCCCCCAGTCTAAACCGTTAGGCCCTACTGCTCTGGAATCTTCTTCTGGTTTCCTGATGGCAAAACTGGGACCCAGATGGTTCTAGTGGATTTGCAGATACTAAGTGGTTCACCAGAGGCCCAGGCTGGGAGGCACACGATCGCATCCTCCTGGAGACTCTGGCCCCAAGCTGCAAACTCCAATGCTGATGCTACAGTTCCATGTGCCTGTGGATACGTCGCTGAGCGAGGAACACAGGGCGACATGAAAGGAACACGCTCGGCCTTGACAGGCCCAGCCCCTGCAGCGCTCACTTGGAGGCAGTTGAAAGGAAAACTGTGATAAGGAGCTGCTTTATCACGCCTCTTGACAGGCCGGGCTTCCTCCCTTCTTTGGCGTGAGCCTTAAACCTCTTCCAAGTCGCCTGGCATGGAGCCCTGGCCGCCTCCTGCTCCCCCAAGGGCTGGAGCAGGGAGCCCATTAGCCAGTGGGAGTGGGAGCTGGCCTGGGGGGCGGGTGCCCGCCCTTTGAAGCCGCGCAGAGGGCCCCGCACAGCCCCTTATCTTGGCTGGTGGTGTTCCTCGGCGGAAAAGGGAAGCACAGAGAGGAAAAGCTTTCCCCTGTGGCTTTTGTGTTTGGTTCGCATTAAATGAGGCTGGGCGGGGTTTTTGTTGTTTGTTTTCCAACTTTTCAGCGAAAGGATGATGGATGACGCTTAGTGCGGTGGGTGCCTGCTTCTTTGGGATGGCGTGCCCATGTCATGCTGCACTCACGCACACTCCTGTCTGTTGATTGCGCAGTCTCCTCTGTGTCTTCTCTAGAAGTCGGGGGGCTGCCCAGGTCGTCCTGAGCACAGTGGCGGGGTGTGGCAGGGCTCGGTGGTGCCAGGGGGTGGAGGCTGTGAATCCATTCACTCTGAGGCCCTGGCAGCCAGGGACCTCGTCTAGACAGGAAGATGTGTGTGATGGGATTTAAAGATGAGGCTCTCCCTCCTGCTGGGACGAGAAGGCTCTGGGAGCCTTGGGGCCGAGGTGATTTGGTTTGCAGGGTTTGCCCATTTCTAAGATGTACGGGGATGCGGCTTTCTCCAGATCTAAGGGGAGCCCGGGCCGGTGAACAAGGGGTTTCATGGCACTGCCGGGGGCGCAGGGGAGTGTGTGCGTGCAGGCCAGACCATAGCAGGGTCTTCATAAGCTTTCACAGGGAGTAGGGCTGGGGCAAGGGGGGTGTGTGTGTGTGTGTGTGCGCGCGTTGGTGGGGGTGGGGCTCTTCTCAGCTAGCAGGTGTGAAAATCACTGGGAGAAGAGAGTAAGAGATGGACAGACTGCAGTCTGAGTAGATATGCACCTAAACAGAAGCACAGAGACCCATGCGTGCCCAGGAGTGTCCTGCAGCCAGTTTTCATGGCCTCGTGGGAGCTGATTTTTAAAGTTCCAGGGACTCTGTTACGTGTTGTTCTAACCTATGTGCCCGAGGTCATAGGCATCCGTGTATCCACATGTCGGAGGGAGCATGTGATGGTACCGCTACGCTTCTCCTCCCAGCTGCATATACAGTGTCGCTGCGCCGGTAGCTGGAAATCAGCCACTGTGGGAGTGTTGACACCATGGAAATGGGCAAACACTGCAAACCAAGGTTTCTGTCTTGGAGAACTAGTCGATGAATATTTACTGGTCTGCTATTGCATACCTCACAGGCACAGCGCATGCAAACCCAGAGCAAGGAAGACAGACAGACAGGCTGACTGAACGAATGCCACTTTTTAGTTTGGGGAAAATACGTTACATTTTTATACATTGGTTGATTTCCTCCTTCTTCTTTTTAACGTTGTCCATTTTATGCATGTGGAAGAATCACTCAGAGATAGGACCATGGCTTCACCAAGCTGCAAAAGGGGTCATTGGTACAAAAAAGGTTAAGAATGTGTGCCCTGGAGCCAGGAGATGATTTTTCTTTTTCTAGTCCTTTCTTTGAACACAGGACCATTCTAGCATGTGGGCAGGCAGTGGTACTTTTTCTCTCCTGGTGAAGAGTCCTTAGCAGACCTCCTTGGGTCCTTTTGCGAAGGTTTGCTGAGCACCTCTTGTGTCTGGGCACTGACCTGGGTGGTTTCCTTAACCATCTCTTGATGATCTACTGGCTTTGGAGATGGTGACCTCCCACCCTGGGGCTCCCCAAACCTGGTGCTCCAGCACCTCCTCTGCTGTACTTTGAGTGCCAGTCTTGTGTTCTGCAAACCACGGTTCCCTGGGAAAGGAGCATGCTGATTAATGTTGTGTTACTTAGTCAGCATTTTTAACATTTATAATTATTTTATTTTTTAATTTAAATTTTTAAAAAATTGAAACAGAGTCTCACTATGTTACCCAAGCTGGTCTCAAACTCCTGGGCTCAAACAACCTTCCTGTCTCAGTCTCCCAAGTAGCTGGGATTACAGGCGTGTGCCACCATGGATAGCTGCTATAATTATTTTAATGGCACATTTATTTTTTTGTGTATTTATGTGCACCTTTGATTTCTTGCTGGTGATCCTGGTTTCCTGTTTATGGTAGCAACATAAAGTTTCTTTTAAGATAAATTTCTGTAAGTAAAGATATGAATTTAAATTGTAAAGAGATTCAGTAACCCACAGTCCAGTGGAAGATCAGGAATATGACTCGAAAATGACTGAGGTTGGGGAACAGTGGTGTGGCCATTTGTGGCTGTGTATTCTTCCCTCTTTAGAGACTACAGGAACAGAAGATCATATAGTTGTCAAGAGAAAGGGTCTTAGAGGTAGACCTGCCAAGTTGGAATCCTGGCTTCTCTCTTCTTGGCTGTGTGACCTTGAACAAACGAATCTCTCTGAACCTCAGTTCCCTCTTGTTTAAAATTATAATACCTCTCTCATAGAGTTGCAGTGAAGATTGATAGATATCATACATCACAATGCCCCGTATCTAGCAAGCACTCCATACATTATTAGCTGTCATTTTTGTTGTTATTTTGATTAATTATAGCATCTCCCTATTATCCAGTTTTCCCCAGCATGGCCCTTTTTGTGAATAGGCAGGACTCCACAAATATTTGTTGACTCGAATTGAATGTTAAATGTTTAGAAAGCTGCCAGGCCTGGCACCTTTTAACCAGGAAAAAGCAATTCGGAAACCAGACAGAAAGTAAGCAGCAATTTTATTTCTAGCGAGGACCATCGTCATTCCTGCATGTGTCAGACAGTCGTCTTTCCCCACTTCACCTCTCCTCTTGGGAATACCTTTCTAGACGTTCTTTTGGATTGTGAGTAAGAGGATGAGAACATTTGCAGACTGACTTGGGTGTCATTACTTGGTATGTTTCTGAGCAGTTGAATCATCTGACTCTTTGTGCATGGCAGTTTCTTTCAGATTCTCTTTTGGCACTGGGTTTTCAGAGAAATCATTGTTTTTGAAGCCTTTGGTAAAGCAGGCTGGTGCACGGATCCACGTGCCATTTGTACCTTGAGTTTAACTAGAAGCCACCTAGACATGGTTGTCTTACTGTCTTTGCAATGCAGTTGAGAAGAACTTGAATGAAGGAATGGAGGACTTGGTGTGATGCTGATGGGTTGATGAGCCCTTCAATTAGACTTAGGTTTAATTATCTCTAACAGAAAACCCCAAATAACAGTTGCTTCTCATCTAAGAATGTAGAAAATCTAGAGATGGGTAGTCCAAAGTGCTATGAAGTCATTAGGAATCCAGGTTCCTTCTTACCTCCTGTTCAACTCCAGGCCACCTCATGGTTCAAAATGATGCTGGGGCTGCAGCTACCACCTCTATACTCCAAGCACTGGAATTTCAAGAAGGGAGGGAGACAGGGCCAAAGGGGCCCCCTCACCATCTTGGTGAGCTTCCTCTCAGTAACTCTTCTGCAAGTCATCTGCACACTTCTTTTTTTTTTTTTTTTTTTTTTTTTTTTTTTTTTTTTTTTTTTGAGACAGAGTCTCACTTTGTTGCCCAGGCTAGCGTGCAGTGGTGTGATCTTGGCTCACTGCAACCTCTGCCTCCTGGGTTCAAGCGATTCTCCTGCCTCAGCCTCCTTAGTAGCTGGGATTACAGGCACCCACCACCACACCTGGCTACTTTTTATATGTTTAGTAGAAACGGGGTTTCACCATGTTGGCCAGGCTGGTCTTGAATTCCTGACCTCAAGTGATCCACCCACCTTGGCCTCCTGAAGTGCTGGGATTACGGGCGTGAGCCACCACGCCCAGCTTGAATGTAATTCTTTATGCACCCGGAAGCCATGGGTAGATTTTAAGTAGGGAAGTGATGGGATCTCACTTGCTTTTAAAAGATCCCTCTGGCTGCTTGTGGAGATTCTATTCAGAATGGGAACAAGGGACAAGGCAGAGATTAGTGAGAGGCTGGATGCAGGGATCCAGATGGCAGTGCTGGGACCCAGGGAGGTTGATGAGAACGTGAAAAGTGGAAGCATCTGGGGTGTTTCTTGAAGGTCCTGTTGAAACACTTTCCGATGGACAAGGGATAGGGTTTCAGTGCAGATTTTCTCTTTCCCCTCCTCATAAATGTTAGCTTAATTTAAGAATGTTTCTCAGTAGAAGTGATTTCGTTTCCCAGGGGACATTTAGCAATGTCCAGAGACTTTTTTGTGCATCACAGTTGGGGAAAGGGTGGCTGCTGGCACTTACTGGGTAGAGTCCAGTGATGCCAACAAACACCCTATAGTGCCCAGGGCAGCCCTCAAAAAGAAAGACTTATTTGGTCCCCAAATCAATAGCCCACATTGGCCAATAGTGCCGAGGTTGAGAAATCCTGATTTACTGGTTTCTTACCCCAATGTCTTAAATTGTGGGATTATGATAATCCCGAATGTTACCACCCAGCCAGAGAAGCACTCGATTCTTCACCAAAGGCATGTATATTAATAATCCTGAAGGACAGCCTTCAGCTTAATCTTCCTTCCCTGAGAGGCACTCTGCTGCATGAATGACTAAACGGAGGAGTGAATGAACTTGGGAATGGCCCCGATGAAGAGGTGAGTCAGACTGGCTCAGCCCACAGGCTTCCATCATGTTTATGGAAGCCAGGCCCCATGCACTCCACACAAGAACGGGCCCCTTGTTCCTGAATGATGCGTTTTGTTGATCTGCCAGTGGGTCCCGCCTCTCCCCAGGTCACCGACAGAGCCCGTCTCAGCGCCGTCTCGCCGTGCTGAGTCTAAGAGTTATGCAGAGAGCCCTCCAAAAACCCACCCTTTGAAATGAAAGAAACTGGATCTTAAAATCCCAAAATAGAGTGTGGAAAGGTACACATCACGTCTGCCTTCTCCTTTTTTTTCCCCCCTCGTGGCAAAAGTGACTCAGAATTTTTGGTCTGAATCCAGAGAGACCTGCACAGTCTTTGGTGTGGGGGCGGAGGTGTCATTCGATTGGGAATAACCCACCTTTTTTATGCCGTGGCTGGCTCGGCTGGCTGGCCTGCATTTCCTCAGCCCTGGCTTTTGCCTCTTTACCATCGTGGGGTTCTTTTTCAGCTGTGGCTGTAGTGAAAGGGGAGAGGTCAGAGCTTATGGCTCATCCAGATGTCTCTGGTGGAACATTTTTGTGAAGCTGAACAGCAGTTTCCTGGGAACGTTTTTGTTTTTTCATTTAATTTTATTTTAAGTTCTGGGATACATGTGCAGGATGCAGAGGTTTGTTACGTAGGTAAACGTGTGCCATGGGGGTTTGCTGCACCTATCAACCCATCACCTAGGTATTAAGCCCTGCATGCATTAGCTATTTATCCAGATGGTCTCCCTCCCCTGGCTCTCGCAGAGGAATGTCTTATCAGTGTGTTCTGAAGTGGCTGCCATCAGGGCTGGTGCTATAGCCTCCCATCCCAGCATTCCTGGCGCATTCACACACTGCCATGCTGGGCACGGTCAGGGCCGGATGCTTGCACGGGGTTTCTGCAAGCTCCATTCCCCAGTTGCCGTCTCTTGGGGATCAAGCCTTTCCCTTTCCCCTGCTTCTCCCAGAGCTCAGGCCTCTGCAGATAGTAGATACCTTGTTCTCTAATATCAGGTCAGTGTCCTGAGTGAGAAGCTCTGGGAGAAATGTTTCTGAAGGATGCTTTCCCCCTGTTGTCTGGTCTTTGGGTCAACAGTTGGCAGTAGGGAGCACCGCACGTGCCTCACTTTTCCCTCGCCATCTCCGTGAGCTGCCAGGCTGCTGTGCTTTCAACTCAATCTCAAGATTGTAAACTTACTTCATTTTTCCAGCCCAAGTTAGTCTGCTCTTCTGACTTTCAGTGTAATTGGCCTGGTATAATATGTCTCTTTCATGGTGAGACACATTCCTGCAGACTGGCTCAAATGGTAGTGAGTTTAGGCAGACTCCAAACGTAGGGATTCTGTTCCAGACATGAATGAGCCTCCTTTCTCAGAGTTGCTGGAGAATGAATCACTCGGCAATATGTGGATCCACATAGGAACCTGAGAATCAATCTATTCATTTATTTATTCAGCAAATATTTATTGAACATCTACTGTATGCCAAATACTGTTGGAGGTGCTGAGGCATGGTGATGGACAAGCTTACATTCTAGTGGGGCAGGAGGTGGGAACAGGCAATAAGCAAACACATAAGGTAACACTTAGCACAGTCAGGAAGGAAATAAACAGGAAGATGTGATGGAGCGATGCTAGGGGAGCTGTCTTTCTGCCAGGCTACCCAGGGAGGGCCCTGCATTTAGGCTGAGATGTGAAGGATCAGGAGGAATTAGCCGTGGGAAGACCCAGGGGAAGAATGTTGTAGGCCGAGGGCATAGTATATGCAAAGGCCCTATGGCAGAAACAAACGTGGTCTGTTCCAGGAGCAGCAAGGAGGCCCATGTGGCTGGACTGGAGTGGGGGAGATGAAGCTGGTGATGTGGGCAGGGGCCTGATCATGCAGTTTTGTCAGCTGCGATGGGCAGTTTGGATGTTCTTCTTCTTTTTCTTTTTTCTTTTTTTTGAGACAGAATCTCGCTCTGTCACCTAGGCTGGAGGGTAGTGGCACGATCTCGGCTCACTGCAACCTCTGCCTCCCAGATTCAAATGATTCTGGTGTCTCAGTCTCCTGAGTAGCTGGGACTATAGGTGTGTGCCACCACACCAGGATAATTTTTGTATTTTTAGTAGAGACAGGGTTTCACCATGCTGGCCAGGCTGGTCTTGAGCTCCAGGCCTCAAAGAATCCACTCTCCTTGGCCTGGATTTTATTCTAAATGTACCTGAGGATCATTACATATTAGCATTGAAAGATAATCTTCAAGTTGATTTCTTCCAAGAACTGAGACCAGACAAGAGACCTTTAATTGCCACAAGTCACCCAGCCATACATGAAAAAATATGAATGAAAGTTAACATTGATTGCTTGTGACATGCTTTATACATAGCCCGCTTGTTCCTGCCAACAGCTTGGTGAGGTGTGCAGGGTCAGGAGACCATTTACAGATGATGAAACTGAGGCCTGGAGATGTAAAGTCACTTTCCTGCCATGACACATTAAGTGCCAATGCCGGGATGTAAACCCAGATGGTTGGACTCCAGGACTCAGACTCTTGATCTCAATGTTACACTGATTCTACACAAGAGGAATACAGACAGAAGACGTGAAAAGCACTTGTATGACTTCTTAAAAAAAAAAAATCAACAAGAAAAAGCCCAACTTCAAAGTTCAACTCGAAGAAGGCTTGTATATTTTAATCCCGTACTTCCAGACCCAGCTCCTATATGGTGGTGGGGACGGGAATGCTGGTAGGGAGCCCATGGCTGGGTTGACATGTCTGTCCAGGGGACCAGAAGCTGGAGATTGAGAGTGGAGAGGGGCAGGTGAGAGCAGAGAAGGGAAGGTTCATGCCTCCAGGCCAAAGGAGGGGACAAAATGATCTAGGATTTTTATTCAAAGACCCCATGGGGGGCCGTGAGTAGAGGAGGCTGGGGTTCAGCATGTGGTCCTGAGTCCTGTTAGGCTAATGTGCCTTGCCTCTGATCTCTCCATGCTGGTTTCTAGGGCTTCCTCAGGGTTTCAAATGTGGACATGGTAATTGGAAACAAATCTAGCATGTTTTGGGCCATCAAGCCTCTCTTGAGTGAGCGTGCTTGCTATGCGGTAGATATGTCTGTTTTTAATTTTCAGTGATGTGAGAAATATAGAATGACTTGGTTCTTAATTTAGAATACTGAGAGAGCCTGACTTGTTTGGTTTTCAAGCCTGTCCAGAATGTCTAATTCTCTTTTTATGGTTCCCTGTGTAATTGCAAAATGTGCCGCTATCAGCAGGGCAGCTGACCACAGTGGCCTCCTGCCGGACTGAAGACACATCCAGCCAGTGGGATCCCAGCTGGGTCGGAAAGCAGGCACAGGGCTCCTTCTCGTACCTGGAGATGCTGTCACCTCTGTTTGGAACAGGGCAGCTCAGGTATCAGTTGTCCAGCCAGCTAAGTCGTGCCCACACCAAGCAGGACAAGGCTCTGTGACACAATGGTCGCTGTGGGCCGGGAGGAGAATTGCCCAAGCTGGAGAGAAGCCGGTGTGGGCGTATAACAGCTCTTTGTCATGGGAGAGAGGCGCGTCTGGAGAGACTGCAGCTGCTCTGGCTCCTCCCGTGATGTCACACACACTCCCTTCTAGCCTTGCTCACTTGTTGGAGACCTGCATGGTGCTCTAGGCATTGAGGCTGCACCATGAACAGGAAAGATGGGGTGCTGCTCCCAGGGGACTGACATTCTACTGGGGGAGGCAGCGAAGAGCAAATAACTATCACATGCGGGGTCAGGTGGAGGGAAGTGTCAGGTGGATGATGCAACAAGGCAGGGTGTGTGGAGGGAGAGTGAGAAGGGCGTGGGGTGTCACCTTGGGGTGCGGCTGTCTGGGAAGGCTTCTCTGATGAGAGGTCACCTGAGGACAGGTTTGAATGAAGAGTGGGGTGAGCCCTGTGGGTCATGCGGGGAGAGCATTTCAAGCTGAGGGCACGATAAGTGTTGGAATCCAGGGATGGGCACCTGCCTGCTGGGGGCCTCGGTCTCTTGAGGGTGACAAGGCCAGTGTGGCTGTCATGGGGGGCAGCGGGGAGGGAAGAAGGGTGGATGGGAGATAGAGAAGCAGGGCCAGATCATATGGGATCTTCTGAGTCATGGTAAGGACTTGGGCTTTTTGACGCAAGGAAGATGTTTGCTGTTGGGATTTGAGCAGAGGTGACATAAGCTCTAACTTACCATTTTAAGGATCTTTCTAGCTGGATTGCTATGTGAAGAAGACTGTGTGTAGGTGGAGGGAGAGGGGTGGGCAAGGAGACTGGGCCCCCTCTTTGACCAGGGTACTAGAGTGGAAGTGATGGAGGAGGCACAGGTAGCAAATTTGAGTGGGATTTAGGGAATGGAATTGACAGGGCTTTGAGATGGCTCTAATACGGGATGGAGGCAGAGAGAGAGGTACCAAGAATTAGGGTTTTTATTGAAGTGATTAACACACAATCATGGCTTGTTGGAATGACTGAGAGTCAAGTCATGGACGAAGTGTGCCTGGTCTGCTTGTGTGTGTGTCTGTGTGTGTGTATGTGGGGTGGAAGGTGGGGTTAGGGTGGCAAGTATGTGCTGCAACTTCTGCACCCCAAAATAAATACTCAACTGGGATCCATGTGTGTTTGTACCAATTTTCTCCCCACGTGCTGCATGGCCATGGGGAATTGCAGTACTCTTCCCCAGCACCCTCCCCTGGCCCGGCCTTCTCCCCAGCCCCTGCCACTCTGGGCTTTTTCTTTCTTTCAGAGTGAAATCTTTGAGGATGATAGCAATTTCCTAATATTTCAAATTCAACAAAAATGCTACTTAACATCGTTAATGTTTTATTTTAGTAAAATTCAAAACAGTTTCTTTGGCCCATTGCCTTTTTGAAAATCAGTCCCACATTTTGGATTGGAATCGTCCAACTGAGAGTATTTAAAAAGCCCTGAGCACAGTTGATAGCAGAGTCGTTTTCAGGGAACTGCCATTTGCAAGGGTTCTTATTGCAGTGTTTGTAATGGGGGAAAGTTGGGAACCATCTAAATGTGCAACTGGCTGCAGGGATCCACAGGCAGAATGGACACGCAAGGGCTGGGGCCGGGGTGCGGGAAGAGAGGCACTAGGGGGCCAAATGGAGAGTGGGGCTCACTCTCAGGTGCCCACCTTGCATTTGCTGGACCTTGATAGTGAATGCCTCCTCAGATCATGTGTCCTGGGGACCTCACTGGCCTTGGGCTAGTCCGAACCCTGGGATATGCGAAGTAGTTCTTTGAGATTCTCATAAAGCAAGATTCAATGACAAGAGGACATGACCATCTTAGTCAATGGAGACAATACTTAAACTCGAATGCCAATATGTTGATCTACGTGCCTGGAAGAAAAGTCTGAAAGGGTAGATAACTTCAGTTAGGGGAATAAGCTTTAGTGGATCTCTTGTACAGAATGGTGACTATAGTAAATAATCATTGTCTACATTTCAAAATTGCTAAGAGTAGATTTGAAATGTTTTTACCACCAAACAATAAGTATGTGAGGTGATGGATGAGTTAATTAGCTTGATTTAATCATTCCACAATGTAAACACATCAATGCATCACACATTGTACCCCATAAATAGATAAAATTATTATTTGTCAAATAAGAGGAAAAATAAAATGAATAATAAAACAGTTTGGAATGAAAAAAAGTTTGGAAGGATATACATTCAAATGCTTACTTATTTTCAGGGGGTATTCTCTTTGTAATTTATCTTGTCTATTTTTTCCTGCAGCGAGCGAACTCTTAGTACTTTACACCAAGAGAAAGGAACAGCAAGAATCAACAGATATTGATGCCTTTTTATCTTTGTGTCAGGACAGTTAAATTGCCACTGAGAACAGGCAGATCTTGAATTTGGTGGCAGGTAGGGGGTGAGTCTGAAGAGCTTTCTCTTTGACGCTGTGGGTCTTTGACATGTGGAGGCCATGTTTGCGTGTCTCTGGGTTCTTCTTGCTGACCTAGTGGGATGGAGTTGCCTGTCTTAAAATGCATAGGCCAGACTTGGGGGGCTGGGGTGGGGGGATTTTGACTTTTTCTGAATCAGGAATCAGCCGTACAACAGAAGAAACAAACAAGGCCAATGGGGGCTGCTGCCACCTGGTCACTTATGACCTGTAGGATGGTGAGCAAGTTATTTAACCTGGTTGAGCCTCACTGTTGTCATCTAAAAATGGGATAACACTGCTCTTCTCTGAGCATTGTTATGGAGATTACATTATGCTATCTTTGCAAGTGATCCCAATACACTGTACAGAAAGGTCTTCACCTATGGAAGATGCAATGTTTTCCTTGTGGCGAGGTTGGATGGCATCGTTTATGTAACTAACTGTGGTGGGATGTCTAAATCGCACATCATTCCTCAGATCCGGTTTTTCAAGCAGCTGAGCTGACGAGGGGACAGAGTGGATTATTAATAGAACGACGCCCCCAAGCCTGCAGTCTTGCTTCTTGGTCCCTTTGATGGGAAGTTTGGTGGATGGAAGTCGCACTGAGCTGCAGCCTGGGCCCCCACCCCCACAGACGCCACAGACACTCCCCTCCCATGCAGTCAGCCCTTCATGGTGTGCACTAGAAGCACTGCTTCTTCCTGGAACCTTTTCAACCGCCTGGGAAATTACAAGAAGCAGAAAACTTTCGCCCTCACCTTGGCTGCAGGAAGTGGCGCTTCCTTTGCTCGGGAGGCCAGTGACGTGGGGCTCATGTATTGCAGGATGTGTCTGCTGTGCCCGGAGTGTGATCCTGCTGGCCCAGGCCACCGAGCAGACCTTACCTTTGGAGAAGCCTGAAAAACCTCCTGACCTAAGTCTCCCGAAAATGGGGATGGTGGGGAGTTTGGAACCAGAAGGGCAGATCACGTCATCTCAAAATATCAAGTTCTATTTGCAAAACCCAAATCACTGACTTTTTGGAGAAGCAAGTAAATGGCTATCTGTTCTTCTCATCAAACCTCCGGGGACCTGGCAAGGAAGGCTCTTCCAGAATGAGGCAGCTGAGCAGTGGGGGTTCTGGGCACATTCAGCACCTTTTGCAGAAGGGGAGGATGGAGGGTGGACGGGAAGTGTTCTTTTCATGCAAGATGGCGAGGTTTCTTCACCTGGCCCCTCTTTCTTCTGACACTCCAAGCTGGCGACTGTTGAGCCAGCCCACTGAGAAGACTGGAATTAGTGCCTGGGCTTTCCCGCATGGGAGGCCTTCACGTTGGTTCTCACTTTGTTCACATTCATTCTTCACCCTTCCATTCAGTTCTGTAATATCACCTCCCTGTTTCGATTTGCGTCATCCTCTGATGACAAGGAAAGTTCTAGTTTCATGGGTACCTACCGTGTGCTGTGCTTTGGTGCCCAACAAAGGTCACCTTATTTTGCCTTTCAGAAGAGGCCTGCAGGGTGGGGGGTGATGTCCCTCTTTTATCTGAGCACATGGAAACTCAGGGGTGGAGCAATTGCTCACAGTCACATAGCCATCGAGAAGCAGAGCTGGCATCAAAATTCAGATACGTCTGATCCAAAGTGAAAACCTTTGTGCTTTCTGCTATACCACGCTGCTTTCTGGTGTTACTCGGGGAGGTGGGGAAGGGACGCTCACCAGTGCCAGGTGGATTCTGTCTGTTCACATTGTATGAGCCAGCCCAGCTCAACCCAGAGGCTGCTCTTCAACTCAGAGAGGCCATTCTTGGCTTTCATAAAGGAGAAGGTTTTGCTCTCAAGGAGCTACCATTTTTGTTTGTTTAGATTGCTGTTTGTTTCTCTCCCTCCATCTCCCTCTGTGCTTCTTCTTCTCTCCCTCCCTCCTCCCCGACTCCTGTGCAGCAGGAAGCACATTCTGTTTTTTATTTTAATTTTTTTTTTTTTTTTTTGAGATGGAGTCTTGCTCTGTCACCCAGGCTGGAGTGCAGTGGTGCAATATCGGCTCGCTGCAACCTCCGACCCCTCGTTCAAGTGATTCTCCTGCCTTGGTCTCCCGAGTAGCTGGGATTACAGGCACGTGCCACCACGCCTGGCTAATTTTTGTATTTTTCATAGAGACGAGGTTTTGCCATGTTGCCCAGGCTGGTCTTGAACTCCTGACCTCAAGAGATCCGCCTGCCTCAGCCTCCCAAAGTGCTGGGATTATAGGCATTAGCCACCGTGCCTGGCCCCAGGAAGCACATTCTTGATGTTGCATCTTAGCACTTACTTATTTTCCCTTTGAGGACCTGCCGTTTCTGACCTGTAGTCAGAGAGCAGAGTGGAATCCACCAGGCACTGAGGACAGGGAGAAGGTGGCAGGGAAGCAGGTGGGTTTGGAGCCTGAGAGGCTGGAGTTTGGAACCTGGCTCTGCCTTATGCTCACTGTGTTGACTGGGACAAGTTGCCTGATCTTAGCAACCTCAGTTTCCTCACCTGTAAAATGTGGGTAGCAGTGAGCCCATTTTATATGGAATTGTTGTGAGATGTATAAAACATCAAGTGTGAGGCCGGGCGCGGTGGCTCAAGCCTGTAATCCCAGCACTTTGGGAGGCCGAGACGGGCGGATCATGAGGTCAGGAGATCGAGACCATCCTGGCTAATACGGTGAAACCCCGTCTCTACTAAAAAATACAAAAAACTAGCCGGGCGACGAGGCGGGCGCCTGTAGTCCCAGCTACTCGGGAGGCTGAGACAGGAGAATGGCGTGAACCCGGGAGGCGGAGCTTGCAGTGAGCTGAGAGCCGGCCACTGTACTCCAGCCTGGGCAGCAGAGGAAGACTCCGTCTCAAAAAAAAAAAAAAAAAAAAAAAAAAAAAAAAAACATCAAGTGTGGTGTGTAGCATGAGGGAAACATGCTTTCACTGCTGCGTTACTGTTTTTTGTTGGTGTATTTGTTTGAGACAGGATCATGCTCCGCTACCCAGGCTGGAGTGCAATGGCACAACTGTGGCTCACTGTAGCCTCAACCTCCTGGGCTCAACTGATCCTTTTGCTTCAGTGCCACAAAGCAGCTGAGACTACAGACATGCGACACTATGCCTGGCTAATTTTTGAGTTTTTTTTGTGGAGACAGGGTTAGGCCATGTTGTCCACACTGGTCTTGAGCTTCTGGGCGCGAGAAATCCACCCACGATGGCCTCCCAATGTGCTGGGATTACAGGCGTGAGCCATCATGCCTGGTGCTGCATTACTGTTGATGGTGACAGATTATTCAACAAATGTTCATTGACCATGCTAATAAAATAAACAAGGTTCCTACTACTGTGAAACTCACCTTCAGGCAGGAGAGAGAGGTGTTCAGCAAATAACTAAACAAGGAAATTTCAGGTGTTAATGAAGTAAATATTCCAGTGATGTGCTAGTAAATGCTTAACATCCAGTTTTCCAGGGGGAAAAAAAACCCTGGTTTATAGCATCTGTCAATTTTTGTGGTGTAAATATTCCCACTATGGCTGGAAATGTACATACTAAGTGACCAAAGTGGTGTCAACTGGCTCTTAAAATTCCTATAGGTTTAATGATTGGTTCTTGTAATGCCTAAAGAGCTGGCTTTAGCACTCAGTGTATCTAATCTGGTTCAGGAAAACCTGAAGGTTTGAAACCCAAATGTACCAGTGGAAGAGTATTCTAGGCAGAGAAAATGGCTTGTGCAAAGGCCCTGAGGTCAGAAAGACCTTGGTGTGTTCAGGGAACAGGAGGATGGCTGGGGTTGGCAGGAGCCTAGCGGGGTGGTGGAGGAGAAGGCAGAGGCTGGGCTGTAGGAAGGCTCTTAGACTATCACACCGAGTTTGGATTTTATTCTAAGGCCACAGGAAGTCTTTGGAGGGTTGTAGGCAGGGGAGTGTCCGGATCTGATTTGCATTTTTAAAAGATCATTGAGCTGTTCTGTGAAAGACCAGCCAGCGGTAAGCTGAGCAGTCTGTGCTGGTCACTCCAATGAGGGGTGATGGTGGCTCGGGCAGGTGTGCCAACAAGAGAGGGGATGCAAATGGCTGGATTCAGGTGGAGCTGTAGGGACATGATAGATTTTATCTCCAGGTGTTCCCTGCCTGTTTATCTTGAGTACACCCAGCAGGCGATTTCTGCGCTTCTGTCATTAGGAGGAAACAGCTGCACATCATCAGGGCTCACTCTCCATCCTACCTTTCTTCTTGATACCAACTCCTGATAAATCCAGGAGAGGAGATGAGGAAATATATTTGTCTTGGGCTCAAATGCAAAGCAAAACCAACAAAAACAAAATCTCTTCTCAATGCTGCCCTTCTTTTGATTTTCGTCACCGAGCACAGTAGCTGTTCTTCAGATAAGGGGCTTCTGACTTGGATTTCCATCTTGGCCCAAGGCCGCCTCTCAGGTGTGTGTCAGACACTTAGGTAAGTGTCTGGCCGGTTATGAAGAAGGTGATCATCTAACACAGTTCCACTCCCAGCCTCTCTCTTTGTATGGCTTTTAGAAGGGGACAGGAGCGTGCCATCTTTTCAGACCAGCATTGTTCAATAGGACTTACTGTGATGATGAAAATGTTCTGTGTCTGTGCTGTTTGTGCACTGTGGCTGCCAAGCACTGAAATGTGGCTAGTGTACCTGAAAAACTGAACTTTCAATTGACTTAATTTTAATGAATATATCCATGTGGTTAGTGGCTCTTGCATTGGATAGCACAGTTCTAGACCATGTGTAATCATTCATCACCTTGCAACTTTGCCTTTTGGCAGGTGACTGGAGATCCTACTGAAGGATCTCCAGAGAAGAGTGGGCTCTTCGTGAGTTGTCAGTTGTAGTCCCACTCAATTAGTGGAGAAAGGAATAGAGGCACAAAAAGATTAAATGATTTGTCTAGTGTTTCTCCACCCAATGACCAGACAGGAACACATCATCAAACTCTAGATTAATGTCCTTTTGTCTCTTGTTATTTTATATATATGTATATACACACACACACATATATACACATACATACATATATATATACTTTTAATATTTCACAGGTTTCTAGGAATCTATTCTTCCTATAACATGGCATATAAAGTCAAAGTCCTCTTTGATCAGCTTCTCAATCTTGAGCTCCTCCTCCATTCACAGAGGTGATGATGATGTGGTCAGTTTGGAGCACATCCTTTCACATCTTTTTCTATTATAACTGGATGGATGGAAAACATTCTGCATTTCTTTAAGTTGTGTCATGCTATACATATTTTTCTACACATTGCTTTTGTTTTTCAAGAGTGTGTCCTAGATCTTTCTGGGTCGGTTCATAGACTTCTACCTCACTATTTTTTAAAATGCTTCTTAGTGTATCATAGCCTAGGAATGTCCTATTAGTAGTCAGGCTATTGACGTAACTCATTGTTCATTATTCTGTTTGTTTTTGTAAACATTTTTGCACGTGTCTCCTGCATATATAATGTTTCTCTAGGATGCATACCAAGAGGTGGAATTACTGAGTCAAAGAATGTTTATTTATGTAGTTTTACTAAATCTGTTGCTCTAATACTCTTTAAAATAGTTATACCAGTTTATATTGCTATCATCTGCATAAAAGTGTCTGTTCCTCCGCAATCTCCAAAATACTTGATATTATCAAATATCTACATGTGTGCCAATCTAACTTTCATGGGTGAAAAGTGGTATCTCATGGTTGTCTTATTTGCATTTTTCTGTTTAGAAGTCAAACTGGTCATTTGTTTTTCTCTGAATTTTCTGTTCAAATATCTTACTCATTTTTTTTTCTGTTGGATAACCTTATTAATTCATTCATCAAATATGTACTAGAATGCCTGCTAGGTGCCAAGCATTATTCTAGGCGCTAGAGATTTTGTGGCAAATTAACTAGACAGACATCCCTGCTCTCAGAGACATGACAGTTTAGTTCTGGGAGAAAGACTTAGACAAAAGGAATCAAGAAAATATATAGTGTGTTGGACTGGATAAAAAGTAGAGGGAGATAGGGAAAGCCATTGGGATTGGGATTCGATTCTAAATAGATGGCCAGGGAATCTTTTACTTACTCACTATAGGCATTCTTCATATATTGTATGTGCTAATCTTTTATCTGTTATATGTTGCACATATTTTCTGTCAGTCTTTATCTTTTGACTTAGACTATGGCATTTTTGTCACACTCTTTTTTAGAGTTACACAGTCAAACTTTGTTCATTGGAATATAGTCATGTAAGAAGTGACAGTTCTTTCTTCTGATCTTCCCAGGGAATCACTATCAAGAGCTCTATGTTTATCCTTTCCGTTGATTTTCAGTTAATTTCAGTTATCCTCATTACTATGCAACACTCCTTCCACCCTCAGTCATCAATTAAGCAGTTTCTGGCTGTTTCTCCATAAATGCAATTCTGACTGACTGTATTCTTTCTAGTGGCTGCTTAATATTCAATGTTAGAGGGGATGCCTGTAATTTATCCAAGCGTTACCCTCTGGCTGGACATCAAGGTTGTTTCCAGTTCTCCATTCTTCCAGATGCGGCAGAAATCCCATACTCTCTCTGCTGCCCGTGAGCTCTCTGGTCTTTTTTGTTTATCGGATTAGAGCCACCACACCCCACATCATCATGATTTTGTTTTCTCCCCTACCAGCTCCATGGCTACATGGAAAACAAGCCTCTGGGACTTCAGATCTTCATTGGGACAGCCGATGAGCGAATTCTTAAGCCGCATGCCTTCTACCAGGTGCACCGAATCACGGGGAAAACTGTCACCACCACCAGCTATGAGAAGATTGTGGGCAACACCAAAGTCCTGGAGATCCCCCTGGAGCCCAAAAACAACATGAGGGCAACGTAAGGGCTGGGAGCTGAGGGCGGTGGGTCTTCATGGAGAAGTGAGCAGGCGGCAGGTGCCGGGGATTTGGGAGAGGGAACTCTACGGAACTGATGGAAGCAGCTGTTGATGGCAGTTCTCAGTCTGTGATCCATCAACCCATTGTGATTTCTGTTTTAAATGTTTCTATTTTAAAAGCATAATATGTAGGCCAGGCATGGTGACTCACACCTGTAATCTCAGCACTTTGGGAGGCCGAGGCAGGTGGATCACTTGGGATCAGGAATTTGAGACCAGCCTGGCCAACATGGGGAAACCCCATCTCTATTAAAAATACAAATGGCCGGGCGCGGTGGCTCAAGCCTGTAATCCTAGCACTTTGGGAGGCCGAGACGGGTGGATCACAAGGTCAGGAGATCGAGACCATCCTGGCTAACACGGTGAAACCCCGTCTCTACTAAAAAATACAAAAAACTAGCCGGGCGAGGTGGCGGGCGCCTGTAGTCCCAGCTACTCGGGAGGCTGAGGCAGGAGAATGGCGTGAACCCAGGAGGCGGAGCTTGCAGTGAGCTGAGATCCGGCCACTGCACTCCAGCCTGGGCGACAGAGCGAGACTCCGTCTCAAAAAAAAATAAAATAAAATAAAAAATAATAAATAAATAAATAAATAAATAAATAAAAATTAAAAAATACAAATACAAATATTAGCTGGGTATGGTGGCAGGCGCCTGTAATCCCAGATACTCTGGAGGCTGAGACAGGAGAATTGCTTGAACCTGATGGGGGGAGGTTGCAGTGAGCCAAGTTCACACTACTGCACTCCAGCCTGGGTGACAGAGCGAGACTCTGTCTCAAAAAAAAAAAAAAAAAAAGTATAGTATGTCAGCATTTTCATGTGTCTTGGGAGGAAGAATACTCATGAATCTTTGTATTATGTTGCATGGGATCAGGTTAAATTTACTTAAAAAATTAATTTGACCTAGAGAGATCATTAAGTAATGATGCAGAGAGGTCCAAATTCACAAAGCTAATATGCTTGGGGCTAAAGTCTGGGAACCATTGCACACGTTTTGGGGTTTAAAAAAAACCCTTTGGATGGGAAAATAAATTCAAATTTACAGAAATACTGCAAGAAGTATACAAAGAACTCCTGGAATCCTGCCCCCTCGGCTTTCCCAGGCGTTAACATGCTTCACCTGTGCTCCAGCACGTTCCTTCCCACCTCTCCATTTTTTCCTGAACTATTTGAGAGGTAGTTGCAGACTTTACGCTCTTTTACTTTTAAATGCTTCAGGGTGCATTTCCTAAGAACTAGGATGCTCTCATACACAATGACAGTACATTTATTCAAGAGATTTCATGTTGATTCACTACTCTTATCTATTGAATGGTCCACAATCAGTATTCCCCAGTTACATAGAGTTTTTCAGGTATTTTTGAGAGTAGAAGAGTTGCCATGAAAAATCACCCTAGAGAAGTAATTTTCACTGGGGAATTTCTCTAATTGCTTTGTTAAGTTTGTTTTTACCCCCATCTTGGTATACATTCCTGGCTGAAATGCTTATGTGGGTGTATTGCAGTTTTCCCCAGTGGCTGGCTGTAAAATTATTTTGGCTGCCTAAGGCAGTTTTGGGGGTGATCTTTCCTGCTCCTGAAGATAGTTGGTGACAATGGGGTTCTTAACATTCTGGCAGCATCGACTGTGCGGGGATCTTGAAGCTTAGAAACGCTGACATTGAGCTGCGGAAAGGCGAGACGGACATTGGAAGAAAGAATACGCGGGTGAGGCTGGTTTTCCGAGTTCACATCCCAGAGTCCAGTGGCAGAATCGTCTCTTTACAGACTGCATCTAATCCCATCGAGTGCTGTAAGTTGGACCCTGGGGCCCGGTCTTTCTTTGGAAAGCGTAGGGCACATGGGCTTCCCCTGGGAGCAGTGTATTCTGGGTGAGGTACCTGGGGTGGCCTGTGGGAATGTGTGGGACCCCCAGGGTTACGCTGACCCAAGATGACCAGAGGGGCCAGAGACAGAGCACACTGCAGTGTTCTCTTGCTGCTTCTATTGAGTTCTGTATGGTTTCGTGGCCTCACGGGAAATTTAAAAATAATAGGGCCAATAAGTAGCTTAAAGCTTCGTTCGGAAGACTTGAGATACGTAAATATCGTTCTGGTCTTAAAGGATAGATGCATTTGGAGTGAGTTTGCTGTGCGTGGTTCCCTTTTTTCTTTTCCTTCTTTATTGTTTAAATAACAATAACAAACCACAGCAGCTCTCACTCACTGAGCTTCAACTCTGCCGCTCACAGTGTTAAGTGCTCAGCATGAATATTCACAGTAATCCCTGGCACTAGCTGGTGTCGGTGTGCCCATTTTACAGATGAGGAGGTAGAGTCACAAGAGGGTAAGTTGTGCACACAACCAAAGAGTGGCAGGGTTGGGACTGGAACCGGGGCTTTTGCATGCAGGAGCCATGCCCTGTCCCCCATCCATAGCCCATCTCTGCGTGTTGACTGAGCTCTATTTTGTATCCTGCACTATCCCAGGGGTTGGGGATCCACAGATGAGCAGGCCACTTTCTCTGGCCTTAATGAGCTTACAGTCTGGAGAGGATAAGGACACCCAGACAGATGGTTGTGTCATTACAGAAGATTTTCAGAATCCAATATGAAGTGACCAGGATCTGCCATTTGGAAGGACACCGAGCAGAAACCTGGCACATTTCTATCAGGTTTCAAAAGAAGAAGTAGCTTTGAGCTCATTCTTACGTACTTTGTACCTAAGTTTAAAGTCTACCTGTATGTTAACACAGTTCTGTAGTTAATCTTTGCGATTAGATGTGACAACACTTATCATCTGTTTAAAAGTTTAGGAGTTACTTTAAAAAGTATAAAGAAGAGGCCAGGTGCGGTGGCTCACACCTGTAATCCCAGCACTTTGGGTGGATCACTTGAGGTCAGGAGCTCGAGACCAGCCTGGCCAACATGGTGAAACCCCATCTCTACTAAAAATACAAAATTAGCCGAGCATGGTGGTGCGCACCTGTAATTCCAACGACTTGGGAGGCTGAGGCAGGAGAATCACTTGAATCCAGGAGGTGGAGGTTGTGGTGAGCTGAGATTGCATCACTGCACTCCAGCCTGGGTGACAGAGTGAGACGCTGTCTCAAGAGAGAAAAAAAAAAAGCATAAAGAAGAAAAAAATAGGCATTGTTCCAGAAACAAAAACTGTTTTTATTATTTTAAAGTCTCTTTCTTATAACAACATTTTGTTTTATGCTCTGATAAACATGTTGCATATTAAATTATGGTTCAGGGTTTTTTTTTCCTTTTTGCTGGACATTTTACCATAACTAGGTGTCACAAAATTAACTTCCTACAGAGGCCAGGGAGGCTGTGAAAATGAAGGGGTAGGCTGGGTGGCAGACATCAGGGAATAGTGGAGATTGGGGACATTCCCCACCTAAATGCGCTGTTGCTACTCAACTGCAGCCAGTATTTCCACATGGGAATATAGACTCAATGTGGTCAAATGTTTTGGTTATTTTTTGTTATTGAGAAGGAGTCTCGCTCTCTCGTCCAGGTCAGACTGCCGTGGCGTGATCTCGGCTCACTGCAACTTTTACCTTCTGGGTTCAAGTGATTCTCCTGCCTCACCCCAGCCCTCTGAGTAACTGAGATGACAGGCACCTGCTACCATGCCTGGCTAGTTTTTTGTATTTTTTAGTAGAGATGGGGTTTCACCATGTTGGCCAGGCTGGTCTCGAACTCCTGACCTCAGATTATCCACCCACCTCAGCCTCCCAAAGTGCTGGGATTACAGGTGTGAGCCACCATGCCTGGCCTATTTTATTTTACTTTAAGTTCTCAGGTATGTGTGTAGGAGGTACAGGCTTGTTACATAGGTAAACATGTGCCATGGTGCTGCGTGTATCAACTGGTGCTGGAAATCATCTGGTTTTTAAAAATAAACCAAAAAAATCCTGATTTTAAAAAATGGCAAAAAATCAAAATGCTCTGTGGTCAGAAAATATCTGCAGATAGCTTCTGTTAATCAGAGGAAGTCTGAAGACTAACATGCAAAAGGAAAGTGTATTTTCTGCAGAAGAGTTTGGGAAAGACTAGCCCTCATAGTGAAAAGTCAGGAAGGAGAGAGGATGGGCCCTTCTTTGGGAGAGCAGCCAGAACTTGGTCTTGGTTGGTCTTTGGAAATGAATGAAGAGTCACTATAATTTCTTTCAGCCTTTCGAGTCAGGATGTGGCTCAGTCTGAATTGGTGGTGAGCTTGTATTCTGACCTTAGGAGAGAAAGACCCAATAGTAGATAACAAGGGAGAACATGTTGAAAACCCGGTTACTAGAAATATTGGAACTCCCCTACTCAGCTTAGTAGACCCCACTCCTGTCCATCAAATGCTGGTCATGATGGCTGCCCCACCAAAGTCTTGGTTTTGAACCTCTCAAGATGTTTTTGGAAGGAAACTTGCAGTGATCTGGGGGACTCTGAGCAGATAAGGTCTCCCCTTTCTGGCAAATGACTCACTTTCCAGGATGGGACTGGGGTTTGTAGCAAGGTGGGGACAGTAGCCCCTGATCCTCCCTCTCTTTGGGTTTCTCAAGGCAACTTATCTTATGTCGATCTAAGACTTTGAGGATCATCACTTAACCACATGTACCTCCAGCAACATCTTCAGGGTGTTAGAAAGCTATTTGAACATTGAAAATTGTTTTCTTTTCTTTTTAAAAAGGCATTTGCCTGATTCGCCTGCCTTCTTTTGACAGAGAAGGAAACTGAGACTTCTTGGTAAGGTGATTCACCTGTTTTTACTTGGTAGGTAGGAAAGCCAGTCTCCAACTTTCTGGTTCTATGAAATCTCTTCTTCTTTTGGTTCCCATAACCCACCCTCTCTTGCAGTACCAAGCTGATCTACCAGCTGACCACTCTAATTCTCACTAATAATTTTCTGTCATTTTAATTTACTTCTTTGTTCTGTTTCCCTAGACCAGTGCCTAGTAGGTCCATAAATATTTATTGACTGCTTACTGTATAATCCATAGGGAGGTAGTCAGTAAATACATATTAGCAATTAGTCAGTAACATGGGCTGGCGGAGTATTGTAAAATAAATTGTTACTAATGACAGTATACCCTTAGACAGTGTATACTGACTAAGTGAGAGTCTCCAATGACAGGGAGAGTGAGTTGGTGAGAAGAACACTTTGTGGGCTGGTACTTATTTGCAAGGCTAACTTATTTACTTTGGAGATGCCTTTCATGTACCGTTTTAGGGATCAAGGGTAAGTTCTCAGATGCTAGCAGAAACAACATGAGCAAACTACCAGAGACTGCTCTTTGGAAGGTGGAGTGATTTGCTAGAAGTGCAGGTGCCTTATGTTTATTTGCATGCCAGCTGGCCAGAGCTGCAATCTCACTTTTGCACACACTGGCACCCTCATGTTTGCAGTCTTCTATTTCCACTAGGGCTTTAACATTGCCGGGGAGATCCTTCCAACTTCCCCCACTGCTCCTTTCCTTATTCTTGGGAAGACTGACCTGACCCTTCTCCGGTCTTCCAACCTGTCAATGCTGCCCGGACCCCTTCCCACTCCATGTAGATAACCGCACCTCCCATTTCTCTGGAGTATGGAAGAGGTCAGAGGGATCACCCCCGTCTTCCCCAACAATGAGCCTATCCATGATAGACAGCAGCTACTGGGGCCTGCCCTCTCTTCTCCAGTTGGCACGGAGCAGTTCCCCTCTCCTCCTGCTCAGCCTCATTCCCCGCCTGAGCCCAGCCTTCTTGGTGTTGTCAGCTTCAACTCCAGTTTCCCTGCAGGGGTAGAGCTGGCGCCTGCTTCCCTCTTATGTTAGTTTCCTAGGCTGTCATAACCAATTACTGCAAACCAGGTGGCTTGAAACAACAGAAATGTATTCTCTCACTGTTTTGGAGGCCAGAAGTCTGAAATCAAGGTGTTGGCAGGGTTGGTTCCCGCTGGAGACTCAGGGGAGAAACTGCCGGTGCCATCCCCACCAGCTTTTGGTGCCTGCTGGTCTCCCTGGCCTTCCTTGGCTTGTGGCTGCATTGCTCCAGTCTCTGCCTCTGTCTGCACATGGGCCTTTTCTGGGTCTCTGTGTGTGTCTTTTTCTGTTGCTTACGAGGATGCACTTATTTGGTTTATACCTAATCCAGGGTGATCTCATCTCCATTCTTACCTGAATTATATCTGCAAAGACCCTGGTTCCAAATAAGGTACATTCTGAGCTTGTGGGTGGATGGTTTGCAGGGAGGAGTCGGGTAGGGGGATACTATGTAACCCATTACATTTCCTCAACTGCATTTCTTGACTTCCCTTCCTGTCTGCTCCTCAGTTCCCAAATGCATTGGGATCTTTCCCTGACTTTTTGGCTTTTGCACACTGTCACTTCCACCCAGAACATAGGTTCTCAAGCTTGACTGTATGCTAGAATTACTCGGGAGTTGTATTTAAAAAATACTGATGCCTGGCCAGGCTCGGTGGCTCACGTCTGTAATCTCAGCGCTTTGGGAGGCTGAAGCTAGAGGACTGCTTGAGCTCAGGAGTTGGAGACCAGCCTGACCAATATGGTGAAAACCCATCTCTACAAAAACAATTAGCCAGGTGTGCTGGTGCATGCCTGTAGTCCCAGCTATTTGGAGGCCTGAGGTGGGAGGATTGCTTGGACCCAGGAGGTTGAAGCTGCAGTGAGCCAAGATTGCACCACTACTCTCCAGCTTGGGTGACAAAGTTAGATGCTGTTTCAGAAAAGAAAAGAAAAAAAAAAAAAAATACTGATGCCCTGGTCCCACCCCGGAGACTCTGATTTGGTTGTCAGGATGTGGCCTGGCCATGGGGGCTTTCAGAGATCCCCCAGTGATTCTGATGTGGGGCAGACTTTGAGGTACTTATCTGGAGCCCACCCCTCCCTATCCTCCAGTGGCTTGGCTAACCCTTTCTCCTCCAAGGCCTCTGTTTAGATGGCTCCTCAAGGAGGAAGCATTCCCTGACCCCACATAGTACGGGGTCCCCCACTTTGTGCTCTGACAGCCCCATTTACTTGTCAGTCTCTGTCCTATAAAGACTGAACCAGGCAATATTTACCAGGGCTTGGCACATAGTGACTGTCTCCAGACTGTATTTCCACACTGCCCAGTGGGGGAAAAAAGGCTGCAATGAGATAGGAGACGTCCACAGGCACACACCTGGTCCTGAGATAACTTAACAGAACCTCTCCAGCCATGTCTCCAGGCCCAGCCATGTCTCCAGGCCCAGCCATGTCTCCAGGCAGTTCTGCCCAAGCCACCATGGCTTTCTCCCTGCCCAGCAGATGGGCCTCTCTGCTCAGGGTATTTCAGAAAACATGTAAAGCAATTTCACACAAAGCCCTGCCAGCTCAGGGCACAGAATGTAAATTCACTTTGCTCATTTTGCAGGGCTTGGGAGTGGGTATGGGGTGTGGGTTAGAAAATGGATTTTCTCACATGCTCTTTTCCCTCTCTGCCTCTCTTTGTGACATATATATTTTTTATGGAGGTATAATTAAAGTAGATTGCACAGATTGTAAGTGTTCAGTGATTTTTGACAATCGCATATACCCACGTAACCACCACTCAAGACAGCACTTTCTTCACTCCTGAGCGTTCCCATGTCCCTTCAGCCAAGGCCTCCTCCTCAAGCCCACACACGGAGGCAGCCGCTGTTCTGATTTCTATCATGGTTGATTAATCTTCCCTGTTCTAGAACTTTATAGAATGGAATTAATACAGTGTGTACCCTTCTGGGTCTGGCTGTTTTTGCTCAGCATGTTATTTTTGAGATCTGTCACTGCTGTGGAGTGCAGTACTGGATTCAGTAGTACATTCCTATTTATTGCTGAGCACTATTCAATTGCATGAATATAACAATTGTTTATTTACCATTGATAGACATTCGGTCTGTTCCCAGGGCTTGGGTTTATGGATAAGGCTACTATGAACATTCCTATTCAAGTCCTTTTGTGAGCAAATGCTTTCGTTTCTCTTGGGTAAATGACCTAGGAATGGACTTGGATGTGTATGTTTTTATTTATGTATTTTCAACATCGTATTCCACTCTGAACAAGGATGTATGAGAGTTCTAGTTGCTTCACATCCTCACCAATATTTGGTATTGTCAGTCTTTTAAATTTTAACCCTTCTAATGAGTGTGAAACGGGATCTCAATGTAGTTTTAATGTGCATTTCCCTAATGACTACTGATTCAGATGCTTGTTGGCTATCTATGTATCTTCTATTTTTTTATTTTTTATTTTTTTGAGATGGAATCTCGCCCTTGTCCCCCAGGCTGGAGTGCAATGGCGTGATCTCAGCTCACTGCAACCTCTGCCTCCCAGCTTCAGGTGATTCTTCTGCCTCAGCCTCTGGAGTAGCTGGGATTACAGTCGCCCACCACCACGCCCAGCTAATTTTTGTATTTTTAGTAGAGATGGGGTTTCACCATGTTGGCCAGGCTGGTCTCAAACTCCTAACCTCAGGTCATCCACCTGCCTCCACCTCCCAAAGTATTGGGATTACAGGTGTGAGCCACTGTGCCCGGCCTATGTATGTTCTTTGGTAAAGTGTCTGTTCAAATATTTGCCCATTTTTAACTGCGTTATTCATATTTTTATTGTTAATATGCATCAGTTCTTTATATATTCTGGACATAAGTCCTTTGTCAGATTTGTGTATATTTTTCCCATGGCTGTGGCTTACCTGTTTATTTTCAGGTAGTGTCTTGTATCTTTTTTTTTTTTTTTTTTTTTTTTGAGACGTCTCACTCTCGTGGCCCAGGCTGGAGTGCAATGGTGCAACCTCAGCTCACTGCAACCTCCACCTCCTTGGTTGAAGTGATTCTCCTGCCTCAGCCTCTGGAGTAGCTGGGATTACAGGCACCTGCCACCATGCCCAGATAAGTTTTGTATTTTTAGTAGAGATGGGGTTTCACCATGTTGGCTAGGCCAGTCTTGAACTCCTGACCTCAGGCAATCTGCCCACCTTGGCCTCCCAAAGTGCTGAGATTACAGGCGTGAGCCACCACGCCTGGCCCAGGTAGTGTCTTTTCATGAACATTCATATTTTATTTTGATGAAGCCAAATTTGTCATTTTCTTTTCGTCTGGGATTAGTGCTTTTTGCATTCCTCCAGGAAATCTCTGCCTGTCTGAAGGCAGCAAAGACATTCTGTTACATTTTCTTCTGCAAGCTTTTCGGTTCTGGTTTCATGTTTGGGGCTCTGATCAGTGCAAGTTGGTTTTTGTGTATGGTGTGGGGTAGGGTCCAGCTCCATTGTTTTCCCTATGGAAATTCAGCTATTTCTTATGCTTTTTTTTTTTTTCTGAAAGCAAAAATTAGAAAACCTACGACCCCAATGCTTCCTGCACGCCTTCCATTTTATCCCTTACTTTACCCTCCTGGGTCTAGTTGGGAGTTGGGTGCTAGTGCAGCATTTCTTCAGGAAACCTTTAGAATTAGGGAGGCCCGGGCCAGGTGTGGTGGCTCATGCCTGGAATCTCAGCACCTTGGGAGGCTGAAGTGGGCAGATCACTTGAAGTCAGGAATTCGAGACCAGCCTGGCCAACATGGTGAAACCCCGTCTCTACTAAAAATACAAAAGTTAGCCAGGTGTGGTGGTGCATGCCTGTAATCCCAGCTACTCGGGAGGCTGAGGCATGAGAATCACTTGAACCTGGGAGGCAGAGGTTGTAGTGAGCCAAGATCACACCACTACACTCCAGCCTGGGCCACAGAGTGAGAGTCCATCTCAAAACAAACAAAAGAATTAGGGAGGCCCAAATGGCATGTTGACTGTGCTTTACTTTGTGCATCTTATCTTGTTCAGCTTATTTTGTTCAGCTGCTCCTGCTGGAAGCTGAAATGACTCACGTCATTATCATGGACTTCCCAATATTTATTCTTTCAATTAAAAATACATTTGGCATGTGATATATACTGTTCTGGGCACTAGGGATACAGCACTGGACAAAACAAAGTCCCTGCCCTCACAAAGGTTACATTCTAGTGGGGAAGGCAGACAGTAAACAAGCAAAGACAGCACTTGAGAGCCTAGCATCATGATGAAAATAACACGGACCACGGGTTGGTGGCTTGGTGCGGGAACAGCAACATCACCATGTTGACTAGGCTGGTTAAATGTGTGTGTGTCATGCCGATCAGGGAAGACCCCTGTGAGGATGGAGCTTGTTCACCCAGACCTGAGTGATTGGTCCACGGGGAGGTATAGCCAGTACAAAGGCCCTGAGGCAGGGATAAGCTCGAGGTCTCCAGGGAGGAGGAAGGTACCCCAGGAGACTGTGTGGAGTGCTGTAGGTGGGGCAAGGGGTCAGAGGTGAGGTCTGAGCCCAAGGTGGGGAATTTGGATTTTATTCTAACTAAGATGGGAAGCTGTGGGTTCCAAGTAGGGGGTTGACATTATGTGTTTTCTATACACATAGTTTTTTGAGATGGAGTCTCACTCTGTCACCCAGGTTGGAGTGCAGTGGCATGATCTTGGCTCACTGCAACCTCCGTCTCCCGGGTTCAAGCGATTCTCTTTCCTCAACCTCCTGAGTAGCTGGGACTACAAGAGCCCGTTACCATGTCTGGCTAATTTTTTTATTTAATAGAAACAGGGTTTCACCATGTTGGCCAGGCTGGTCTCGAACTCCTGAACTCAGGTGATCTGCCTGCCTCAGCCTCCCAAAGTGCTGGGATTATAGGCCTGAGCTGCCATGCCCAGCTGTGATTTCTATTTTAATATTCATTTAGCACACAGCCTAGCACATAGTAGGTGCTAATCAATACTTGAAGGCAGAATGAAGGAAGAAAGAAGATGAGAGGCACAGGACAGGGAAGAGGTGTAGAGAAATGAGCAGTTATTAATCACCTACTGTGTGTCAAGCACCTTCTGTATTGTGGCTGAATCAGTATGAGAAGAGGCTGGAAAAACTGTAGCATGGAGAAGTGAACTTGTCCGTGGCCATCCAGCTAGTGAGGGGCAAGCCAGTGGTGACATCGTATCCCACTGAGCCTCGGGGCATCGAGGCTGAGCTACATATTGAGTGATAGATTAATTTGGGCCAGAAACCCAAAGGGTGGTATCATCTCATTAGAAATCAGAGACCAGCTCAGGGGCCTCCAGGGGGCTGTGGGCACCTGTCCACCCCACTCCCCGACCCCCCAACCCCCCACCCCACCCCACCCCCCGCCACTAGATTGTCTCCCTCAAGATCCTATAGTGGTAAATCTTGGATGAAACTGGGGCATTGGACAGAGAGCATGTTGGCCAGGCCTTTGTCAGCCTCTGCTCTCCAAGACAAATGACCAGGAAGCCCTATTTCAGAAGCGCCAGAAAGTCGCATGATGGGGAGAAACAGTTTAGAGTGGTGGTTAGGAGTGTGGGCTCTGGAGCAGGTCGCTTGGGTTCAAATCCTGCCTCTGCCACTTACTGGCTGCTTAGTCCTGGCAAGGTTACTTAAACACTCTATGCCTCGCTTTCCCTATCTATAAAATGGGAAGAATAATAGTACCTTCCTTGCGGTGGTGGTTCAATGCGAGTGTGTCTCACACAGGAAGTGCCACACGTGATCCCACAGTGTAACTCAAGTGCCTCCTTTGTGGTGGCCCAGTGTGGATGGATCTCATTGTCTTGCCTGCAGCCCTCATGTAGTTCTGTAAAGCAGGCTTTACGTACCTCTGGCTGTCACCCTGTCACTGCAGGAGTCTGAAACCCAGGAAGCAGTAGGCTGGTGTGAGAGTCGAGCAAACATTCATTGTTTCAGGTGAGCAGACAGCCTGTAACACACCCTGCTGCTGGGAAGGAGCCCCGATAGTTATCTGGCCCAGTAGGGTGGGCTGGCTGATGAGTGAGTGGGGGAAAGTTGTTTTTTTTGGAGAGCCGAGGATTGGGGTGGCTTCTGTGCTGATTGAAATAGTTACCTGCCCAGCCCTTTACTGGGCTAGTTATGAGGGAGCTGGGAAGACAGAGGGCCCTTCTGAACACCTACGGTGTGCCCACGAATGCTCTGAGGTTAACTCATTTCCATCCTCATCATAACCTCAGAAGGCCCATCTTAAATGCTTGCTCAATTCATTTGTTCAGAAGCATTTGATTACATGCCAGTGATGGAGGCACTGAAAAGCACCCTTGCAGGGTGTGGGCGCCTACAGGCTGAGGCTCCGAAGGATGAGTGACTTGCTACAGTCCCACGGCTGGCAAGGCAGGGGCAGAGCTGGGGTTAAAGCTGTGCTGTTTTCTCTGTCCAGGCTGCCTGGGTTCCTCAGTGATCCAGAGCTCATCAGGTTAGGGGCTGGTGAGCTCTGGATCACTGAGAATATTCCCGCTGGGTCTGGGAATATTCTGAAGAGGGTGCCTGTTAGTACATTGGAATGGTAGAGTAGTGATCCGATCGGAGGAGAGACAGCAGCTCCTACTCTCCCTGATGTGCTGCGGAGTGGATGAGATAGGAAAGTCTCACAGGAGGGGCCCCTACTGCTGCATTTCTCCATATGAGAAAGCTGAAGCCGAGGGCTCCCCACCGAGGCCCACAGCTAGAACTTCGTCACTCACTGTGTGTCCCATGCATTTACACACATCATACCCCACTCCCTTGCCGTGGACCTCAGTGTTTCCCTCAAAGAGGTGAGCCCCACACTAAGGGAGATTTTGGTTCCCCTCCACTCTCCCACTTCCCAGGGAAGACCCACGGAACAGCCAGAGTGGAGGCTGAGGGGCCTGTCTGCTGGCCCTGCTCACAGCCTCTCCCGGGAGATGCCTGAGTCAGCAGCACATTCTGGGCCAAGCCAGGCCCAGCCAGACCAGGCTCACGGCCAAGGATGGGGCCTGATATAGAGACAAGAAGGGCTTATAGCAGCTGGAGCGCCGAGGCCAGGGTTGCTCAGTGCTTGGGCCAGAACGATGACCAGTGGGAGGAACTTTCTTGCCTGGGCTCGCCGGTGCCTTTCCCACGAAGTCCCCCATTTCACTGCAGAGGGACCCGTGGGGTAGTGGAATCCCACAGTGTAGGTCCAAATTCTGCCTCTCCATTCGCTGTGAGCTCCCGAGCTTATTCCTTCTCTGGGAGGATCAATATCTTCTACTCTAAAATGGGAGTGATTCCTGCTTTGTGGTCTCATGAAGTTTAGCAATAAAAATAAACACAACTAACGTTCACTGAGTCCTGATGAGATGCCATGCAGTCCCATGGATTAGCTCATTTAATCTGCAGGCAGCTCAGCGAGGTTAGTGCTGTGATATTCCCATTTTATAGATGAAAAACAGAGGCAAAGAAATTAAGTGTCTTGCTCAAAGTCCCAACATTAGAATGTTACTTTTATCTGTGAACCCTAAATTGCTTCCTGGTGTGGGTGTTTTAGAATATTTTTAAAAATGTGTATATGATGTGCCTGCAATCTATAGTCTTTATAGCATTTGTAGTTGTCTGCTGTTACTTATTTTTATTTTTTTCAGATAGTCTCTGTCACCCAGGCTGGAGTGCAGTGGCGCAATCTCAACTCACTGCAACCTCTGCCTCCCAGGTTCAAGCAGTTCTAATACCTCAGCCTCCCGAGTGACTGGGATTACAGGTGCATGCCACCATGCCCAGCTATTTTTTTTTTTGTATTATTAGTAGAGATGGGGTTTCATCATGTTGGCCAGGCTGGTCTCAAACTCCTAACCTCAGGTGATCTGCCAGCCACAGCCTCCCAAAGTGCTGGGATTACAGGCATGAGTCATCCCCCCTGGCCTGTTATTTTTTAAATTTAAATTTATTTTTATTGTTGAGACAGAGTCTTGCTCTGTCACCCAGGTTGGAGGGCAGTGGTGCAATCTCAACTCGCTGCAGCCTCCATCTCCCAGGTCAAGCAATTCTCTTGCCTTAGCCTCCCATGTAGCTGGGATTACCGGCACGCACCACCATGCCCAGCTAACTTTTTTTGTAGTTTTAGTAGAGATGGGGTTTCACCATGTTGGCCAGGCTGGTCTCGAACTTGTGACCTCAAGTGATCTGCCCGCCTTGGCCTCCCAAAGTACTGGGATTACAGGGGTAAGCCACCATGCCCAGCCTGTTCACTGTTATTAACAGAACCTGCCCTCTCTGCAGGAGCGAGTTTCTCTAACCAATCTCTCCTGAGGTTCTTGGATAGATCGTAATTCTTGGCCACCTGGCTTGATGGCAAATTTCAAATAGTTGGACAATAACATCCCATTTCCAGGCCCACTTGGGGTGATGTGGGGGACCCTGTGCTGGTGTAAGTTTTCTTCGCTGAACCTTTGCAGTGGCCGCTGCTGTGCTGCAGGTGAGCACTGTTGCAAGAGAAAGTAAACACCCAAACTGGTTAAACCAACAGCGTCCTGTTGATTCAGAGCTCGTAAAATACAAGAGCCCCCAAGGCACTTTATGACGTGCCAGAATCCAGGGGCAGGAGGGAAGCCTGGGGAAGTCCCTTTGCAGGGGCCACCTTGAAGCTTAAGCTGGAGCAGAGGTCAAGACTTCACCCGCAGGCCTGAGCCAGGCCCTCAAAGATGACTTTAAAAGAAAGGTGCCTGACGGCCGGGCGCGGTGGCTCAAGCCTGTAATCCCAGCACTTTGGGAGGCCGAGGCGGGCGGATCACGAGGTCAGGAGATCGAGACCATCCTGGCTAACACGGTGAAACCCCGTCTCTACTAAAAACTACAAAAAAAAAAAAAAAAAAAAAAACTAGCCGGGCGAGGTAGCGGCGCCTGTAGTCCCAGCTACTCGGGAGGCTGAGGCAGGAGAATGGCGTGAACCCGGGAGGCGGAGCTTGCAGTGAGCTGAGATCCGGCCACAGCACTCCAGCCCGGGTGACAGAGCGAGACTCCGTCTCAAAAAAAAAAAAAAAAAAAAAAAGAAAGGTGCCTGGTTTGGTTGGAAAACTGCAGGCTGTGTGGTTTGGATTGTCTGCAATCTCAGAAATGAATGCGAGAAAGGGGGGCTGATGAGGAGGGTGGGCGCAAGCCTGGGAAGCCCACTGGGCTTCCTGAGAGCCCTCCCAGCCACCCTGGACCTGTCACCTAATTAGCAGCCATAGGTGATAAGGAGGTTGCATCAGAGAGCAATGGAGAAGTAGAGCTCAGGAGGGTAATTTGGGCTGCTGTGCACTGGCTTCAGTTCCTCTTTTAAAAGCTAATGACTTTGCCTCTGGGTTCTCTGAAGACTGGGGCCTGCCCTGGAGGAGTTCCCCATCCTCAGGTGGCCTCTTAAGTGTGGAACTTAGCTCTTAAGCAAATGTGCACGACAAGTCACCCAGAAAGATTGTTAAAATGCAAATGTCTGGCTTCTGCCCAAGAGATTGGGGCACAGTGGGTGAGGGATGTGGACTGGTCATCTGCATTTTTATCTAGCACCTTCTGACCCTGTGTTGGTGGGGGAAGGTTCTACTACAGGTGACCTGGGAGCCACACTTTGAGAAACCCTGGCAATCGGGGTCAAGAAACCTGAGCCGGGCGTAGTGGCTCATGCCTATGATCCCAGCACTTTGGGAGGCCGAGGCGTGTGGATCACCGGAGCTCAGGTGTTTGAGATCAGTCTAGGCAACATGGCAAGATCCAGTCTCTATTAAAAAAAAAGAAGAAGAAGAAACCTGGGTTATGGCTCAGGATTCACCGAGAACAGCAGTGACCATAGAGGTGACCTGTGTACACACATGCATGTGTTTGGTACATATATGGTAAAATATATAAGACAACAATGTCTGTGGCTGGCACATACAGCCTCTCAGAAGCTACAGCTTTCAGTGTTGCTAACCTTGCTAACCCGTGTTTATTAAGCCAGACGCACTTTTGATGAACTTGTTTAATCCTCATAATAACCTGTGAAGTGGGACTATTAACAGCCCCATTTTACAGATGGGAAGACTGAGGCTCAGAGCTGTGAAAACCGCTACAAGGATCACCCAGGGGGGTGTCCAACACTATAGCCTTCACCAAGAGCAGGTGCTGCCCTTCACTGAAGCCGAGCTCTGAGCATCTGTCCACTCCTCTCTAGATGGGAGTAACAGTGTCTTCCTTGCTGTAGGGCTATGACTTAAGGGTTTAAACAAATAAAATGTTTTGAAAATAACTTAGCAAGAAAAAGAGGGGCATTTTTGAAAGTTAACGATAGCAAAGACTATCATGTCTCACGCTGTTACTGTGTGCTAAGCAGGGGCCATTTTGCTTTATATAGGGTATTTTCTCCTATTGTGGTAAAATACACATAAAATTTACCCTTTTAGCTATTTTAAAGTATGCAATTCAGTGCATGAAGTACATTCACAATATTGTACAACTGCCACTACTCTGTAGTTGCAGAACTTTTTTTTTGAGACGAAGTCTTGCTTTGTCGTCCAGTCTGGAGTGTAGTAGCATGATCTCGGTTCACTGCAACTTCCGCCTCCTGGGTTCAAGTGATTCTCCCACCTCTGCCACCTGAGTAGCTGGGATTACAGGTACATGCTACCAGGCCAGGTCAATTTTTGTATTTTTTTAGTAGAGATGGGGTTTAACCATATTGGTCAGGCTGGTCTCGAACTTCTGATCTCAGGTGATCCGCCTGCCTCAGCCTCCCAAAGTGCTAGGATTCCAGGCATGAGCCACTGCGCCTGACCAAACTTTATCATTTTTGCTTATGAGGAAACTGAGGCACAGAGAGCTGCCACTCGAAGGTCACACACTGAGTAAACTATGAAGACAGAACTTGAACCTGGACAGAGTGACATCAGGCTGAGAAAACCCCATCTGGCCTGCAGAAGTTTTTTTTACCACCAGAGAAAGAAACATCTCCTATGTTAGCAGCCACTGCCCAATTTCCACCCCCAGCAAGCCCCGATCTGCTCTCCGTCTCTCCGCGTTTGTCCGTTCTGGCCAATTGACATAAATGGGATCGCATGCCATTTGTCCTTTTGTGTCTGGCTCCTTTTACTTCGCCTAATGGTTTCAAGGTCCACCCATGTCATGGCATGGAATAGCACTTCATTCCTTTTCGTGGCTGAGTAATATTCTGCATGGATATACCATGCTTTGTTTATCCATGTATCCGTGGATGACCATTTGGGTTGATATTTGATATTTTACCATTTATATACTGACCGCGTCCATATATTCATATGCAGGGTCTTGATGAGGGCAGGTACTGTTATGACTTTACAGAGGAGGCATCTGTAACTCAGAGAGGTGAAGTGACTTGTCCAGGGTCACAGAGCAGGGGTGGCAGATGCAGGACTCAAAACCATGGCTTTCTGACCCCAGAACCAGCAGTTAATGATGTATTCTCTTGCAGCTCCCAGGGCCCTGCATTGCCCTGTAGTGATGGTACCACAGATCAAACCTGGCTGTGGCCTCTTGGAATCATTTGAAGATTGTTTTTGTTTTTGAGACAGAGTCTCGCTCTGTCGCCAGGCTGGAGTGCAGTGGCGTGATCTCGGCTCACTGCAACCTCTGCCTCCCCGGTTCAATTCTTCTGCCTCAGCCTCCTGAGTAGCTGGGACTACAGATGCGTGCCACCACGCCCAGCTAATTTTTTTTTTTTTTTTTTTTTTTTTGCAGTTTTGGTAGAGATGGGGTTTCACCATGTTGGCCAGGATGGTCTGGATTTCCTGACCTCGTGATCTGCCTGCCTCAGCCTCCCAAAGTGCTGGGATTACAGGCATGAACCACTGTAGCTGGCTTGAAGATTTTTTTTTTTTTTTTTTTTTTAAGGTAAAAATGATGCTGGTGTCCTGATCCTCAGATCATTTAAGTCAGAATCTCTAGAACAGCTGTTCTCAACCAGGGATGATTTTGCACCCATCTTCCCCAGGGGATATCCAGCCTTGTCTGGAGACAATCTTGGTTGTCACAACCGGGGGGTGGGGTGCTCCTTGCATCTGATAGGTAGAACCCAGGGATGCTGCTAAACATTGTACAATGCCCAGGACACCCCTTGCCTGCTGGCCACAAAGAATTATCCAGCTCCAAATGGCAATGGTGTCAAGGTTGAGAAACCTTGCTTTAGAATTGGACCCTGGGCCGGACACAGTGGCTCATGTCTATAATCCCAGCACTTTGGGAGGCCAAGGCAGGCAGATCGCTTGAGCCCAGGAGTTCAAGACAAGCCTCAGCAACATGGCAAAACCCTGTCTCTACAAAAATAAGTAGGATGTGGTGGCACACACCTGTAATCCCAAGTACTCGGGAGGCTGAGGTGGGAGGATCACTTGAGCCCAGGAGGTGGAGGCTGCAGTGAGCCATGATGCCACCACTGTACTCCTGCCTGGGTGGCAGAGTGAGAGCGTGTCTCACAAAAAAAAAAAAAAAAAGGAGGGGAGGGTGTGGGTGTCAGTATTTTTAACTTCCCATTCAAATTGGCCAGGGCTAAACAGAGCTGCTCAAACGTGATAGTGCACAAGAATCACATGGGCTCCTTGTAAAACTGCAGATCTGGGCTCGGTAGGTCTGGGGTGGGGCCTGAGGTGTACGGCGTGTCTGACAAGCTCTGCAGTGATGCCAGCGCCTCTGGCCCGCACTTAGAGTTGTGAGACTAGAATACAGCTAAAGGCATACAGGCAGCCGAACTAGATTCTCACTGTTTTCTCTTTTTTCTGTCTCTTTAGATTTTCATTTAAAAAAGAAAAAAAAAAAACGTTTTCCTTCAGGTAGGGAGGTAGGAAATGCAGACTTGGCGAAGGTTGAACCTGTTGGTTGCTGAGACTATGAGGCTTTGAAGGGAGAAGCAGTGAGGCTGCCGCAGGAAAGAGGAGCTGTGTTCACAGAAGTGTGCAGTGATTCACAGCTCAACTGTCTGCGCCAGCCTCCCGCCCAGCACTGAGAGCTTGCAGCCCCTTCCAGTCCCCAGTCCGCCTGGCCACAAGCCTTGGGCTGGCTTGCCCAGTAGCGATGACTCAGGCTTTCCACCTGTAAAACGGGTGGGATGCTCTCGCCACTGCCCCACCCATCCACGGGGCCAAAAGCCCCCAGCTGCTCCCCAATTTCATCAAAGGCAGATCTTCAAAGCCTGAACCTGCAGCTGCTGTTCTTGCTGCTAATAAATCTCATTTGTGGCAGCTCAATTAGGAAGTCATCACAAAACTTTGATATTGAAAGAAAGGATTAATAACCCAGCCCATGTGGGAGAGATTAGCCGCTTCTGCGGAGAGATCTTTGTAATCTATCCTTGCAGCCGGCAGCTCCTGGGGCAGCGCTGGCAGGCGGATCTCTGGGAACAGGGCGCCTGGGCTGAGCTGGAGTTGGGAAAAGCCATCAGGGGATTGGTCTGAGTCGCTGCTGGGTGGCACTTTCAAGGTGGAGTGTCTGGAAGCCTCTGGCTGGTACATAGTGACTCCTGAAATGTTGCCAAGTGCATCGATGCTCCATTGAGTGGCCCCAGCAGATGCAGGGGGATGCCAGTGGCCTGGAGGCCCAGGCAAGGCAGGAGAGAAGGGTTAGAATTGGTCTGTGGGCCTCACGCGGTTGCTGCCCAGGCTCCCGGATGGGGAGGTCTGCAGGCTCCTGGCATGGAAGGGGCTGGCCCTCTGCCCAGTTCTCTGGGCTTGGGGAGGAATGCCAAGAGCTCAGACTGACTCACCCCAGGGGGCGGGCCCGGCCTCTTGGCCCACGCTGGAAGGAGAGAGGCCTGAGGAGGCGGGGCCCTGGCTGTGGCTGGGACCTGTTTCTTGCCTGCCCTGGGAAGATGGCTGGAGCAGGTTTTCATTCTTTTCTGCAGCCTGACTTCTGGAATAGGTGACTGCTAGTTAACCTAAGAGATTGGGCTCTGGAGCTGGAGAAACCTGCTTTTGAGGGTTCAAATCTAAGCTTCACCATGGATCCTTGGCCAAGCTGTGACCTTACTTCTCTTAGCTTTGGTTTTCTCCCCAGTCAAATGCGAATCATTTTAATACTTCCTTCCTCAGAGGGTTGCTATGAGCATTCAAGTATAGCATTCTGGTTTAGTGCTCAGCAGGGGCCTTTCCTGTTCCTCCATTTTTCATTTATTACAAATATAGATGAGGACAAGATTAATATTATTGGAATACAATTGGAGATACAGACATAGCCATAGCCAGCAGCCCCACCCACCCACCACCAGCACTCATCCACCCACCCACCCACCCACTCACTCATCCACCCCCCACCCACCCACTCACTGCCACCCACCCACCACCCTCACTCATCAACAACCCACCAGCCAGCCAGCCATCCACCCAACAGCCACACCCACCATCCACCATCCATCCACCCCCCACCCACCCCCCCCACCACCCACCCACCACCCACCCACCACCCACCCACATCACCCCACCACCCACGAGCCAGCCAGCCAGCCACCCACCCACCCACACACCCACCCACCCACCGCAGCCAGCCAGCCACCAGCCACCGAGCCACGCACCCACCCACCCACCCAGCCAGCCAGCCAGCGGCCAGCCACCCAGCACCGAGCGACGCACCCACCCAGCCAGCCAGCCAGCCCACCCCACCCACCCAACCCACCCACCCACCCACCCCAGCACGCAGCCACCAGCCAGCCAGCCAGCCACCCAGCCACCGAGCCACGCACCCACCCAGCCAGCCAGCACCACCCACCCACCCACCCGCCCACGCAGCCAGCCAGCACCCACCACCCACCCGCCCACAGCCAGCCCAGCCACCCACCCACCCCCCCACCCACCACCCACGCACCACGCACCACCCACCAGCCACGCACCCACCCACCCACCACCAGCCAGCCATCCAGCAGCCAGCCACCCAGCCACCAGCCACGCCCACCCACCCAGCCAGCCAGCCATCCACCCACCACCCCCCCACACACCCACCCACCCACGCAGCCAGCCAGCCACCCAGCCACCGAGCCACCACCACCCACCCACCCAGCCAGCCAGCACCAGCCACCCAGCCACCGAGCGACGCACCCACCCCATCCAGCCATCACCCACCCACCACACCCACCCAGCCACCAGCCACATCCACCAGCCACCACCCAGCCACCAGCCCCCACCACCATCAGCCAGCCAGCCACACACCCACCCACCCCCCACGCATCCAGCCAGCACCCACCCCCCCACCCCCCACGCAGCAGCCAGCCACCCACACACCCACCCACCCACCCACCCACCCACAGCCACCCCACCAGCCACGCACCCACCCACCCACCCACGCATCCACCCACCCCACCACCACGCACCCACCCACCCACCTATCCCACTCACCCACTCATCCATCCAGCCATCCAGCCATCCACCCACCCACCCACCCACACACACACCATCCATCACCATCCACACACCCACCCACCCACCCACCCATAATCCATCCAACCACACACCCACCACCATCCATCATATACCCACCCACCCACACACACACCCACACACCCACCCACCCACACACCCACCCAACCACACACCACCCACTCATACATCCATCCACCCACCCACCCACACACCCACCCACACACCCACACACCCACCCATCCACCCACCCACCCATCCACTCATCCATCCATCCACCCACCAACTACTATGTCCGTCTCCTAGGTTCTCGGCACTACCCCTGGCCTAGGCTTACAGCAGTACACAAAGCAAAGCCCCTCCCTCCTGGGCTTACATGCTAGTAGGGGAAAGATGAAAGAAGATAAACCAATACAAGCTATATATAATGTATCTGAAAGTGAAAAGCTCTATGGAGAAAAGCAAAGTAGGACAGAGAAAGCAAAGGTGACAGAGAATGAGAGAGAGGGACCAGGCTGGGTACTGCTGTTTTAACTCTGGGGAGGGGGTGGGGTGGGTTAAAGAAGCCTCTCAGAGGAGGTGACAGCTGAGTAGAGACCTGCAAGAAGTGGAGAAGGGAGCCATGTAGGTTACTGGGGAGGACAGACACTAGAAAGTGCAGATGCTCAAAGGTAGGAGTGTGCTGAGTATGTGTGAGAGACAGAATGTTCTAGAAGTGTGGCTGGAGCAGAGTGAATGAGGGAGAGTTCTAGAAAAGGACATCATGGGGGTAGATCATGGATATCTTAAAGACTATGTTAAAGATCATAAATGAATTCCAAAGGCAATATGTCTAAACCTTCAGGTACTATATCCCAAGCTTAGCATACATGATGCCTTCATGTTTTGACTGACATCAAATGTACAAAGAAAGGATATATTTTAACAAAGGAAACCTCTTATAAAGCAGTTGATTTGCCCATCCCTTTATAAAAGGATAAAACCAATTCTCATGTACCTGTCCTCCTTATAAGGACAACAGGCAGCCTCTGGCTTCCTGTAAGAACAGGCCTCTGTCCCTTGATTCATGAAAATGAAATGTGTTGTTAGAGGGAAATTAGCTCAAATGACTTAGAGCACTTTCACAAGGCATAACATTTATATAGTCATTGATTGTCAGGGGTGATGGTTCCACATTTTAGATAACAACAGGTGACACAGGTGGGCAGAGCATGTCATGTCTCATTACCATGAAATCAGACCTCCTCTTTTGAGCAGACATCTCCCCTCATCACAGTGACTTCTCTCTCTCTTGCCTGCAGCCCAGCGATCTGCTCACGAGCTGCCCATGGTTGAAAGACAAGACACGGACAGCTGCCTGGTCTATGGTGGCCAGCAAATGATCCTCACGGGGCAGAACTTTACGGCTGAGTCCAAAGTCGTGTTTACTGAGAAGACCACAGGTCAGTGGATTTTTGAGCTCTTTCTCTGTCCCCTAGAACCATTCAAAAGTGACCATCTCTTTCTTCCACACAACATTGGTTTTGGAGGGTAGATCCCACCGTGCAGTTTTATACCCTGCTCTTTTCACTCAGCGTATCTTCAGGGATTGTGATGGCCACACCGTTCACCATTGCATGAATGTGCCATTCTACATTTTAACTCTTCTAGGTCAGTTTGACAGGAAATAAGATTATCCCCCACCCTCAACCCTTTTTTAAAAATTACGTTTTTTACATAAGGAAGGAAATTTTAAAAACTTTTTGCTGTTATCAAGGAGGGAGGCCAAACAGCAAAGTGATAAAGCATGCATTCTCTGGCCCTGGATATCTTGGGTTCAAATTCTGGCTTTGCTATCTGCTTGCTCTGTGATCCGAGGCATATTACCTAACCTTTTTGTGCCTTAATTTCCTCATATATAAAATGATAGTAACAAAATTTCTTACCCCATAGAGTTGTCATGGTGGTTAAATGAACTAATACATGTCATGTAATTCTAATAGCGACAAGTACAGCATAAGCCAATTGATATTGGCTACTTGTATTTTTATTATAAGTAGTTCTACAGTTAATCATCTTATACTTCTAAGATTAATAAATCTTGTACATGAATCTATATGTATATCTTTTTAGTCTATTTAGGGTTTATTCCTAGCAGTGGAATTTTGGAGAGTCATTCTGAAGACTTTAAATACATATTGCTAAATTACCTTCCAGAAATCTACAAATTGACGTTTCCGTCATGTCAGTCATAGTTTCACCCCCCAAAAAATCATTGTGGAATTGGTACTTCTTTCTACTTTGCATTTCCTTGCTATGAGAGGCATAACATTTTGTTTGTTCACCAGGTGTATTCTTTCTTTGGTGCACTGTCAGTGTCTTTTTCAGTGGGTATGTGGTAGAAAAGATGCTGATCTGAAGTAGGAAAATATCAGATTAAGCAATAATTAATGAAACAAATGTGTTGTTAGAAGGAAATTAGCTCAAATAACTTGGGACACTTATTTTGGATACTAGAACCAATTTTCTTTTTCCTTAACAGACATGATTTCAGTAGGTTACTTCAAAGAGGTGTTGATGTTTGTCTGTCTGTTTATTGTCCTTAGAACAATCCGAGAACATAACAGGTGGGTTGTCCAGTTGGCGGGATTGTGCACTGCACAAGGGCACCTTCTCTGAGGGCTACCATTCAAATTGAATATATCACCAGTTTACACATTAGTAAGACAAATTCTGGCAGGTAGAAGCAGACTGTCTTAGGCAAAGAATGCTTCTTCCAATCTCACACAAATCATCCTTTTGGGATGGGCTGGACATGTGACCGGGGTGTGATAACTGCATTCTCACAGTTGGAAGCATAACAGGAGGCAGAATTTATTTTAAAAGGGTTTGGTGACGCCTTTGCAAAAAACAAAAAAGGTATTAAGTAAGGCTGTGGCATACAGGGATGCCACAGGGATCCCTTTGGGGATGCTTCGGGGAGTGGTTTAGAAGGCAGATGTCACTGAGGTTTGATGGGATGTAGTGGTGTAGAGAGGCATTAAGAATGCAGGTGGCAAGGCCAGCCACTAGGCAGGCTGCGTGCCACCCGGGCAGCTCTGCTACTCACTGGTGGTGTCACCTGCTGAAAGTCTCCCTCATCTATCCCCACCTGAAAAGCAGGGACAGTGACAGTGCCTACCACAAAGGTAAAGTCTGAATGAATTAAAGCAAGTAAACTTAGCACCAGAAGTGCTCGGTAAGGGGCAGGGGCTGCTGCTGTTTTTCTGGAGCTGCTGTGGATGGGGAAGGAGAAGAGGTTGAGTGTTGAGATTGTTCAGTTCACGTGGTGCGCTTGGCCAGCTGAGCTTTAGCACGCAGGAGAGGAGGTCTGTGTGGGGATGAGGTTGGGCAGGGAGGATGGGTTCCATTTTGGAAGTGGAAGTGCTGAGTCTGTACCCATGGGCCTTCTTGGATGAACCATGACCTCACCTCTGTGGAAAGGCAAGAGATTGGGAGGTACGTGGCCACGTGGTCTTGACTAAGAAACCAGATCCTGGCTGCAGATGTTATCTTGGGAGCTGTCAGCAATGAGATCCCAGGTGAAGTCCTGGGAATTGGCTCTGACCTCCCAGGATGGCCTCCAGTGTGAGAAGGGGAGACTTAGAGGCTGAGAGCCACAGCCTTTAAAGGTGGCAGAGGAGGAGCTGCCACAGCAGGAGGAGGAGAACCAGGGGGGTCTGGTGCCCTGGAGACCAAGGGAAGGAGATGTGGGAAGGGTAAGCAGAGGCTTACCCTTGCATGCTATGAAGGTCACAGAGCCCGAGGTCAGCCTGAGAGTCCAGAGAATGGGGGGCCTCTGGTGATTTGAATCACATGCACCCAGGTCACGGTGAGCTGAGGAGTGAGCTGAGGAGTAACGTTGCTTGAGGGATCAGAGATGATGAAGGTAGAGTCTGCTGCAGGCAAGAAGGCTCTGCACCAGCGGTCCCCAACCTTTTTGGCTCTAGGGACCAGTTGCATGGAAGACAGTTCTTTCCAAGGGTTGGAAAGGTGGGCTGATGGTTTCAGGACGATTCAAGCACATTAAATTTATTGTGTACTTTATTTTTATGATTATTACATTGTAATATATAATATATAACTCACCATCATGTAGAAACAGTGGGAACCCTGAGCTTGTTTTCCTGCAACTAGATAGTCCCATCCAGGGGTGATGGGAGACAGTAACGGATGATCAGGCATTAGATTCTCATAAGCCATGCGCAACCTAGATCCCTTGCAAGCGCAGTTTACAGTCAGGTTCACACTGCTATGAGAATCTAATTCCAGGCTCATCTGACAGGAGGTGGCGCTCAGGTGGTAATGCAAGTGATGGGGAGTGGCTGTCAATACAGATGAAGCTTTGCTCACTCACCCGCCACTCACCTACTGCTGTGTGCCCAGTACCGGTCTGTGGTCCGGGGTTGAAGACCCCTGGTCTATACCACATTGTTAGCCTCAGCATTATTGACAGTTTGGCCCAGATAATCACTTGGCAGGGGCGCTGTCCTGGGCACTGTAGGGTGTTCGACAGCATCCCCAACCTCCACACGCTTGATGCCAGTAGCGCGGCCCAAATTATGACAACCAAAAATGCCTCCAGACCTTGCCAAATTTGCCCTGGCAGGGAATATTGCCCCTGGTCAACAACTGCTGGTCTATGGCTTAGAAATTTTCAGGAAAGACAAGGAAAGGAAAAGAAGAGCATGAGGAAAAATCAATATCAGGGTTACCTTAAGCCTTCCCCTGTGCTCTCAGCAGTGCAGGCCCAGCGTCTGCTTGGCGGAATGCCTGCACAGCTCCCCTAAGCCGTCCTGCAAAGTGGGGTGCAGGGAGGAGGCCTGGCCTCTGCTTGCTTTGCCTTGAGGGGCTGACCCAGCCACACAGGGCTGTTGCCTGAGTGGTCTCTATTTACACTGAAATCTTTTTGTATATATACTTTTAATCCTTTTTTTTAAAAAAACAATGTTTTGAGACACCGGCTCTGTCACCCAGGTCGGAGCTGAGTGGCATGATCATAGCTCACTGAAGCCTCGACCTCTTGGGCTCAAGCGGTCCCCCCACCTCAGCCCCCCAAGTAGCTGAGACTATAGATGTGCTCCACTGTGCTCAGCTAATTTTTTAATTTTTTAGTAGGGACATGGTCTTGGCATGTTGCCCAGGCTGGCCTCTAACTCCTGGGCTCAGGTCATCCTCCTGCTTCAGCTTCCCAAAGTGCTGGGATTACAGGCATGAGCCACTATGCCCAATCTAATCCTGTTTTTAAAATAGCAATACAGCATGAACATATTTTCAGTTATTTAATAAATATCCTTTGAGAACCTTATTTTATTTGGGGTTTTTTGTTTGTTTGAGACAGTCTTGCTCTGTCACTCAGGCTGGAGTGCAGTGGCATGATCTCAGCTCACTGCAACCTCCACCTCCCAGGTTCAAGGTGATTCCTGTCTCAGCCTCCCGAGTAGCTGGGATATTACAGGCATGCACCACCGCACCCAGCTAATTTTTGTATTTTTAGTAGAGACAGGGTTTCTCCATGTTGGCCAGGCTGGTCTCAAACTCCTGACCTCAGGTGATCCACCTGCCTCGGCCTCCCAAAGTGCTGAGATTACAGGCATGAGGCACTGCGTCCGGCCTGGGAACCTGATGTTAAATGGATGCTTTGCATTCCATCATGTTGGGTACTTGATTTAACTGTATTCCCTTTTACTGGGCATTAGGCTGCTTCCATCTCTGTGGTATTAAAAGCCACTCAGCAATGAATACCTCCTGCATTTCTTTTGTCAGCTAGGTAAACACTCATGCTCTCAATCCAGGTTGCTTGTGTTCAAAAGCCAGTGCTACTCCTTTCTAGCCATATGACTTTGGGTAGGTTACTTAGCCATTCTGGGCAGCGGTTTCCTCATCTGTATATTGAGGATGAAGACATTCCTACCCATGCGCTGGCCCTGAGATTAAGAGTTCATATGTGTTAAGTACTTGTAACAATGCCTGGCATGTAGTAAGTGTTTAATAAATGTAAGTGAATACTTCTTGTTATTGCTGTTGCCTAAGGTTAAGGCCTTTGTGTGGTATAATGGATTCAAGAGGTGCATTTTTGAGTATCTTGATATACTTTGGGGCAGGTTTATTTTTCAGGTGATGGACCAACATAAAATATGCTGTACAACAAGAATTTGCTAGGCTCTCATGAGTCAGAGATCAAATTAATATGGCTAGGGTAGAGGCTAGTTAACACCAGGAAATACATTTGGATGATCAGGAAGAGGTCAGAACAGAGTTCTCCCATGGCCAGGTAGATATACGGCCTTGGTTTGGTCTGGGCATGGGTAAGGTAATAGAGAGTCACAGTGGCTTCTTGAGCAAGGGAGGGGCATGAAATGTCAATGACCAAGTAAGCATGGCCTCTCCAGCTTTGATGCATCTCCAGTACCAGGAAGCCATCCTGCTGGCCTTCTTCTGACCTTCACAAGAAGCAAACGGCCTTAAAGTGCCTCATCTGTGGTGGGGAAAATGCTAATAAGAGATGAATACTGGCTGACACGATGGCTCAAGCCTGTAATCCCAGCACTTAGGGAGGCTGAGGCAGGCAGATCGCCCGAGGCCAGGATTTTGAGACCAGCCTGGCCAACATGGTGAAACTTTCTCCACTAAAAAAAAAAACAAAAATTAGCCGGGCGTGGTGGTGTGCGCCTGTAATCCCAGCTACTTGGGAGACTGAGGCAGAAGAATTGCTTGAATCTGGGAGGTGGAGGTTGCAGTGAGCCAAGATGGCATCACTACACTCTAGCCTGGCGGACAGAGAGAGACTCCATCTCAACAAAAAAAAAAAAAAAAAAAAAGGAAAAAAAGATGAATACTTCCTACTCATGCCTAGTTGGCAGAGCCTCCACGGGGAGGGGGCGTTGCTGATGGAACTGTGCAGGGAAGAGTTTGAGGCTGGATCCTACCAAGTTCCTTATGGAGTTAGGAGCCAGCCAGCTTTTAAGCACTCTGGGAGTTTAATTATTCTGAAGCTATCCAAGGGCATCAATTAAGCATTTGTGGAATGAATGTACGAATGGCATTTATTCTCTAGCTTCTATTCTCTTGGTTTCAGAAGAAATTTCATATTTACCTCTTGAAGGCAGGAAAACACAGCCTGTTTCAGCTGTGAAAAGTTGGCTGTTAAGAACAAGACTAATAATCACAGTTCCTATTACTGGCCATGTCTGCAGGCAGTCCTGTGCCTGCCACTTTCTGTGTGTGGTCTCATCTAAGCTGGCACCCGTGGGAGGCAGACAGTTTAGCTTGGAGAATCCAGGGGACTCGTCCACAGGTGATATTCAGCATTGACCTGTCATTCAACCTCTTGGGGCCTCAGCTTCCCTGTCTGTAAAATGAGATAGTGACAATCCTTCTTTCCTAAAGTTAAATATGTAAATAAGCAGCATGCACTGAGTGCTCCTGGGATGTTCATCGTTATTTTCTGAAATGGGGTCTCACTATGTTGCCCAGGTTGGCCTTGAACTCCTGGGCAACACAGTGAGTTCAACATAGTGGACTCCAGCTATCCTCCTGCCTCAGCCTCCTGAGTATTTGGGATTACAGGCGTGTGCTTTTGTTATTATTTTTATGGTCTTGCAGTATTCATTGCTCAGGACATAGTCATCATTCAGTTGATACATACTGGCCCAGGTGCTGGCCTAGGCTGGGAGAGATTTGGGGGGCTGTAACCCACAGTGGTCGCCAGCACAGCTCTGAGGTCGGATGGCCTGGGTTCAAATCACTGATCTGCCTTTAGTAGCTGTGTCATTCTGAGTAAGTCACTTTACCTCTCTGAGCTGACATGTCCTCTATTGTAAGATACAGATGATGATTCACTTCTCTTGGGATGCGAGATTAAATGAGATTCTACAGGTTGGGTGCTTTGCATAGAGCTCGGAACATTGAACATGTTCATTAGGTGTTAGCTTTTTTTATTCTCATCATTATATTTTGGCTGTGGAAAGACAAAGACAGGTAAGACTTTATCTCGTGGAACCAAGAGATATTAAAAAACAGTAATAAGTACTAATAATGAACATTATTAGTAATTTAGTAATCAGTAATTAGTAGTTCATTAATAATGAACTATGTGCCAGGCCTTATTCTAAGCACTTTGTATGTGGTAACTAATCTGATGCCTCATAAGAGCCCTACAAGATAGACTACTGTTTTCTCAATTTTACTGATGGGAAACTGAGCACAGAGAGGTTAAGTAACTTAGTGAAGATCACACAGCTGGTAGAGGGCAGTGGTGGGATTTGACCCCAGGCAGCCTGGCTGTATACCCCACACCTTGGACTCTGTTGTTCTCGGCTTAAAAAGCCTAGAACCAGGTTAATTTTGCATGAAGACCCTTCACTGCTCTGAGTCACAGGCTGGAACCATTTTGTGGTGATGGGGACCCTTGAATTATCCACTTCAGCACTCTGGGCAGCAGTTTGAATCCTCCAGTGTTTCTGGCATCAAGAGGATACATTTCTGACCCTTTCGTGCCTAACTAAAGAATCCCAGGTGAATGTAGTTCCTGCGTGAATGACAAGAGACAATCGGGGGTGTTAGAGACACGGTGGGCTCCTCTGCGGGGGCTGTCTGGCTCTGAGGGCTCTCTGCAGAGAGGGGGCTCGCCTTGCATTCACTGGTCCTGCTCTTTTGACCCCAAGCGCTCACCTCCCAGCCCGGGCTGCCTTCCGCAGGGGGAATCCCTGTTGCTCAACTTCTTTTTTCCAAAACTCATCCCCGTTCCCATCTCCATGGACATTTGGCCAGCAAGGGCTCTGCGGGGCGGGGCGGAACAGTTGAAGTTGTCCAAGGAAGGGGAATCCCAGCTGTTTCTCACATTAAGGAAAGGTGACAGCCTCCTGGGCTAATCTTAGCCCCGAGTTTGGTCATCGGCACCACCAGCTCCAATGTTCTTTTTATAGCTGTCGACTAAAATGGAATTGGCAGTTTCCACTCCAGCAAGATGACAAATTGGAGAGTGGTGGAAAACCAGTAGGAGAGGGGCAGCGTGGTGTTTCTTAAGTTAGAAAAGCTTGGTGTTTTGGAAAATGGCATCTTATTTATAGCAGCAATAATAATAATGATTATTATATTATTTGTATTACTATTTTTGATTATTTTGGTGACTTTCAAGAGCCTGTGTGATCTGGCCCCTGCCCATCTCTCTGACCGCAGCTTTTTTGACTCTCTCCCTGCCACTCGGCTTAGCAACACCTGGCTTTACTCTGTCCTCAAACACCCCAAGCCCATTTCTATCTCAGGACCTTGGCTTTCTCAGTGTGCTCTTAGAATGTTCCTCCACCATTTCTTTTCTTTTTTCTTTTTTCCTTTATCTTTTTGTTTTGTTTTGTTTTGTTTTTTTGAGATGGAGTCTTGCTCTGTCGCCCAGGCTGGAGTGGAGTGGCACCAGTGCGCAATCTCAACTTACTGCAAGCTCCATCTCCTGGGTTCACGCCATTCTGCTGCCTCAGCCTCCCAAGTAGCTGGGACTACAGGCGCCCGCCACCATGCCCGGCTAATTTTTTGTATTTTGTTTAGTAGAGACGGGGTTTCACCGTATTAGCCAGGATGCTCTTGATCTCCTGACCTTGTGATCTGCCCGCCTCAGCCTCCCAAAGTGTTGGGATTACAGGCGTGAGCCACCGCGCCTGGCCTCCTCTACCCTTTCTTTTCAAGCCTGCCACCTCCTATTCCTCCTAGTCTCGGCTCAAAGGTCACTTCCTCCACGAGGTCCTCCTTGACCGTCATTCTGAAGTTGTCCCACTTCCCCAACACCTTGTCACCTTTTGTGCCACTGCCCTGCTCTGTTTTCTTGGTGGCACTTAGCACTGTTGAAATCACCTTGCCTGTCTGTTCATTTATCATCTAGTCTCTCATGCTGGACTCTTAGTTCCTTGACAGCAGAGACTCAGTGTTTGCTGCTGTATCCTCAGCATCCAGAGTGGTACCCAGCACACAGTAGGTGCTCATTTGTGTCGTTGAATGAATACATCTCTTTCAGTCATCACTCGAGCCCTGAGAAACGGGCAGCATCATTCCCATTTTACAGATGAGGTAACTGAGGCTCATAGATGTCAAGTCATGCACCCCAGGTCAGCCCACAACTGGTGACAGAGGTAGAATCCCAAGGCAGCATTTGTCATCAACTCCAGAGTAATTTTTTCTAGTCATGTCAGAGAGGACAAAGAGAAACCAAACAGAACAATTAGGGTCTTTCCTATTTATCATTCTCAGTAATTGCTGAAAAGCCATTTGGATGTTCTCTGAAATTTAAAAAATGTGTAACCCCTCAGGCAAAGTTCACGCTGGGAAGTCCAGGCTGTTCCTGGCTTCAGTGGGAACACTGGCCCTTGGCCACATGGCCTCAGGCGGAGTCGGGGGTCCCAGCAAAACATTGCAAAACAGGAAAAAATCTAAGGACACAAAAATAAAAGTGATGTGGCAGCAGGAACGGGGTTGCCATGACTTTGAGCGACTCGCTGAGCCTGGGTGGGATCCAATGTTTTGGAAGGTTCCTTCACATGACACAGAGTTTTGGAATTTTTCGGCTGGTAAATCCTTCTTAATTCAGGCCCCCAGGCTCGGCCAACTAGCTCCCTGGCTCTCTGTGTCCCGCGGGGGCGTAGGTTGGAAACTGGCCTGCATCAGATTACTCAGCTTTGAAACTTAAATTGTTTGAAGAGAATTTTTTGTTTTGTTTTGCTGGACGATTTTCTTGGAACGGTCTGATGGCAGAGGCTCCCATCACCTGTCCAGAGGACAAATTGATTTTTTAGAAAGGAGGCGTGGGTGTGGAATTCCCTCTTTCCCACTGAGTCATCATATCCTGACATGAGTCACTTTATTACTTGGAGGTCCCCAAAGGTTGTATTTTGAGCTTTGTTTAATAAATACAAATGCATGTGCTTAAAATATATATATATATATTTTTGCTAAATTAAGTATTTTTTCCATGAATTAGTGCCCTGGAACAATCGGAACCATCTTAGAGCGGACACCTGCTCTTCCCACCTGTTTCTCTCCCTGGGTTTGGTTGTACCCGGCGTGATGTTTTCTCGAACAATAGACCCGGTATGGGAGTCTCTAGATGGGGCTTCCCTCTGAGAAATGTCAGACTTCAGGCAGGGCTGGGGCATGACTAAGGCTCTCCGGACCTTTGCCCTCAGTGACTCACGTCCCTGGTGTCAGTGGCCCCCTGGGCTGAACCCATCTCTTACCCACAGCTTTGCTGGGGCACGAAGCTGTTCTCCAAAGATGCAATCCAGATTGCAACTCCGGAGCTGCCCTGGAGATAGAGAAAATGGTCTCGTTTTCAGGGAGCTAAATAGTTGCCTAAACTTGGTCCCCTGCATGGAAGAACAGGCTTTTAAGTCCAAGAATCCTGCAGTTCATTCCGTTTGCATCTATTTGAAAGAGGCCACAGAGAAATGAATTTTTAGTTAGAAAACTCGTTGTGTCTAAGCATGTCCACCATCAGAAATTGTTCCTGGTGCCAAAGACCTTGGTGTAATTCCCACTTCAAAGGCTGGATTTTGCATCACCCAGCAGACTTGACCTGAAGCCTGGATTGGCCTTACACTATGTACCTTGGGACTCAGTTTTCCCATCTCTAAGATGGGGTTGGTGGTGTTTTAGCAATAGAAGGAGATCAAGGAACTGAAAGTATCAGGCACATAGTAGGTGCTCAGAAAACATCAGCTGCCCTTCTACCTGCACTGTGGGAGCCCGGTTGACTTCACACAGGGTTCGGAGGGCAGGGCCATGCTGGTTTCTTGTCTGGGAGAAGAGTCCTTCCTGGAGAGGTGAATTTCTCTCCTGTCCTTACCCTGGAGCCATCAGACTCCTGCAGTCATAGCGTGGCAGGGGGAGGGAGTGTAACTAATGGTCTGCTTCCTCGCCTTCCCCATTTTACAGATGGGGAAGCTGAGTCACACAGTGTGGTCTTCAGACTTCTTTGAGGTGACAGAGTTCGTCAGTGGAGGGCTGGGCCTGAAACCCCAACTTCCCAGTTCCCAGAGTAGCTGGCTGTCTGAAATGTGTAGGGATCATCCATAGATGACAGCTTAGGGCTGAGAAGAGTCACATCTAGGGTGGGACAGGGGAGGAGCTGAAATCCGGCCTCTATGTAAGATTGACCTTGACTGAGCATCCAAGTGTGCCCTTTCAGCCTCGCTCCACTCACTCAGCCCCCGGTGCTTCCGTGTTCATTTCCCAGGTGTTTATTGAGCACCTACTATGTGCAGTGCCATGCCAGGCACAGGGGATGCATGGCAGGTGAGGTCTCTGCCCTTGGGGGTGGACAGTCTGAAACTTGTTTATACGCAGGACACTTTCAGATGGGAAAATGCTATGAAGCCAGGGAAGCCAGGTCACAGGCCCGAGAGAGAAAAGGGTGTGGAGTTAGGGGGGAAATATAGGATGTGCAGTTAAATTTGAATCCCAAACAGTGAGCTTCTTTAGTAAAAGTATGTTCTATACAATGGTAAGGAGTTTGGGACGTAAAAAGGTGTTCGTTGTTTTCTGAAATCCAAGTTTAACTGAACATCCTGTATTTTTATTGGTTAAATCTGGTAACCCTGGATAGAGAGGGGTCAGGGAGGTCTTCCTGGTGGAGATGGCTTTGAGCAGACCCCTGAAGGTGGGAAAGAGAGAGCCACAAGGACTGCCGGGAGAGTGTCCCAGGCAAAAGGAACCGCCCAGTGCCAAGGCCCCAGCGTGGAGATGAGCTTAGGGCATTTGAGGAATGGGAAGCAGGCCCAGGCGGCTGGTGCATCATGAGAGTGAGAGCTGAGCCTGGAGAGGTGTTACAGGGGACAGACCCGGCTGGGCCCTGCAGACATGGCAAGGAGTTTGGATTGAATTCCCAAAGCCACAGATAGTTGTTCGAGGTTTTTGAGCAGGGGAGTGGCATGGTCTGGTTGATGTTTAAGAGTGCTCTAGCCATCTGTGTGAACAGTGGACTTGGTGGGGGGCAGCACTCAGAGAAGCTGGGAGGTGAATGAGCAGCTGGTCTGGCTGTCCTGGTGGGGGATGGTGGGGGGCCAAGCCCACCAAGGAAGTAGTGGGGCAGGAGACTTGGGAATCAAGGGACTTCCTTTCCAGATCTCAGGAAATCCATTTGGGCAGTGTTATCGTGTTGGGCGGCTGAAATCCTGAGCTAGGGGCCATTCCTGAACCTACCCCACCCCACCCCCATCTGCTGGGCTCATTAAGCCCATGCTTCCAGGGAGGACACGTTTTTCTGCTAGTTAGCAGTCATAAAGAGCAGACTGAAATGACTTCAACCATTTTTATTTGGCTAATTTTTAAAAGCAGGGCCAGGACTGGGAAGCATCATGCACGGTTTCCTAACATGAACTGACACTTTGATTTCCTCCCCATTTGCCTTGAGCCCAGTGGCATGCTCACAGCCCGGGTGAGGACGGATTTGCCTTCCTCCTCCCAAAAGCTTGCTCGTTTCTCCTGGAGTGCTGACACGAGCCCACAGCTCCTCCAGGCTGACTGCTAAGACTCCAGCCCCAACCCACGGCCAACCCTACTGCTTCCTGGCTGCTTTGTTCCATCGCAGGGTTAAAGAATTGCCAGCAAAGAGAAACCAGGAAACCAACCAAAGTATAGGGGCCATACATCAGCAAACGGGCGGGTGAGCGATGCCCATTCTTCTTGCATCTAGTAGGGGTTTTCTTCTGGAGTTGACTCTGCAGTGAAGTTAAAGCAAAGGTTATAATGTCAGCTGGGCGTGGTGGCTCATGCCTGTAATCCCAGCACTTTGGGAGGCAGAGGTGGGCAGATCACCTGAGGTCAGGAGTTCGAGACCAGCCTGGCCAACATGGTGAAACTCCATCTCTACTTGAAATACAAAAATTAGCTGGGCGTGGTGGCATGTGCCTGTAATCCCAGCTACTTGGGAGGCTGAGGCAGGAGAATCTCTTGAACCTGGGAGGTGGAGGTTGCAGTGAGCTGAGATGGTGCCACGGACTCCTGCCTGGGCAATGGAGCGAGACCCTGTTTCAAAAACCAACAAACACAACAAAAAAGGCTATGATGTTACTTTAGCCATCCTCCCACCCCATGTTTTTTTTTTTTTTTTTTTTTAACTTGCAGAGTTGTGCTCAGTCTTCTCTAGACCTAACCCCTTTGCCCAAAGTGGTTGGCTCTTTTCTCTTCACTTCTGACTGAGACTTGGAAGGGCTGTTTTCACACCAGCTGCCAGTCTTTGTTCATTTTGGATGGGAGAATTTTGCCTGAACATCTGCTCAAGAGACCAAAGTCCTTTGTTTCATCTCAGCCCAGAGTGATAGAAACACACTTGGTCTTCTCAGTCCTGTTCCATGGGGGTAGGTCTACCCAGAGTCCCAGACCCAAGGTGTGGGTTGGGAGGTGGATTATACGGAACTCCTGGTCAGTGGCACTGGGAATGCTGTCTGGGCTGAGTTGCTCTGATTGTGTTTGATTCCTTGTCTGCACCCATATTCCCAGCTCCTTCCTCATCAGCTGATTCCCACAAAGGACCCCATAATAAGGGCTTGGTGATTCCTCCTGGCAGGGTCCTGTGGCTGGAGAGGTCAGTGGTCAGATGTTTCCTGGACTCTGGCTGGGGGGTGCACACTGGAGGATCCTGAGATCAATTTGTTTGTTTATTCAGGCAGTATTAATTGAGCAGCTATTATGTGCCAGATGCTATAGAGCTGAGGATAAAGCAGAGAATGAGATAGCTATAGCTCTGCTCTGGGGGAACTCACAGCCTGGGGCTGGGTGGAGATAGCAAACCAATAGGTAGCTAAAATGATGTCAGGCTGGAAGAGAAAGTTATAGGGGGATGGTTTGGGATGAGGGGAGGTCTCCGTGAGCTGGACCTGAAGGATGGGAAGGGGATGGTCGCAGGAGATCTGAAGAAAAGCATCTTGAGAGATGGAAACAGCAAGTTCCAAGGCCTGGAGATAGGCAGGTATGGCTGTTGGAGGGAGAGAGAAGGTCAGTGTGTCTAACGGAGTCAGAGGAGGAAAGCTGGGTAGAGAGGCTGGGTCCCCACCTCAGTAGACATAAGCAACCCTGAGTCCATGTCTCTCTTGAGCCTGGGTGGAATGTCCTGCCCTGCTTCCCTGTCTGGGGCTCCCTGGAGGGCTGGAAGGCATGCGTGGCCCATCTCATGGCCTGAGGTAGAGCTGTGCTAGAGCTCAGTCCCAGCTGATGGTCCATGCCCAGCCTCCCTCTCAGGCTATGGCCCCAGAGAGCTCCCAAGAGACAGGAAAGTCAACAGGCAGTTGCAATGTGCCTTTTCCTTAAGGGGAAAAAAACCTTTGTTTTAAAATAATAAAAATGTAAGCAAATTAAAGTCACCATGCTGCTGCATGTTTCTTGAATCAGTGAAGAAAGGCACGAAGGTCTCACCTCACCCATTCAGGCCCAGCCCCGGAGGTACAACCATATGAGTAGCTTGGGGCACAGGCTTTCTAAGTTTAAGTAGACTTATGAATAGACTCACAAAGTAAAAAATAATTGAAGGGCCATCCTGACCCAAGTACTTTGGTGGGTACTGAAGTTTTTTGCTTCATTTCATTGCATTACATTCTTCATTGCAAATAAATAAAATGGCCATAGAAAGTATTTATTCGTAGGGCAATGGTTGAATTATGGGCCGTCATGCTGTACATACTGGTCTGCAGCACTTTTTAAAAATCTGCTTTTTATTTTATTATTTTTTTGAGGCAGAGTCTCACTTTGTCGCCCAGGCTGGAGTGCAGTGGCGTGATCTTGGCTTACTGCAACCTCCACCTCCTGGATTCAAGCGATTCTCCTGCCTCAGCCTCCTGAGTAGCTGGGATTACAGGAACGCACCACCACACCCAGCTAATTTTTGTATTTTTAGTAGAGACAGGATTTCCCCATGTTGACCAAGCTGGTCTCAAACTCCTGACCTCAAATGATCCGCCCACCTTGGCCTCCCAAAGTGCTGGGATTACAGGCGTGAGCCACCATGCCCAGCAAAATCTGCTTTTTAATATAACAGGATCATGTTTCCAGGTTAGAAAACACAGATCTACCTTACTCTAAGGGATGCCCAGTGCTCTTCTACTGATTTTCCATACTAATTACAGATGGCCCATAATTAATTCAACCAGTCCCCTACCAATAAATACTTTCTATGGCCATTTTATTTATTTGCAATGAGGAATTTAATGCAATGAAATGAAGCAAAAAACTTCAGTACCCACCAAAGTACTTGAGTCAGGATGACCCTTCAATTCTTTTTTACTGGAATCAGAACATGCAAGACTCCAGGTTCTAAAATCATAGTAATGATAGCAGCATTAACTATGGGCTGGGAATTTTATTAAGCATTTCACATACACTGTCTATTTTAATTCTCGTCACATCTCCTTGAGGTCAGTAAGATTAACCTTAATTTTTTTTTTTTTGGATGGAGTTTTGCTCTTGTTGCCCAGGCTGGAGTGCAATGGCGTGATCTTGACTCACCGCAACCTCCGCCTCCCGGGTTCAAGCGATTCTCCTGCCTCAGCCTCCCAAGTAGCTGGGATTACAGGCGCCCGCCACCATGCCCAGCTAATTTTTTGTATTTTTAGTAGAGACGGGGTTTCACCATGTTGGTCAGGTAGGTCTCAAACTCCTGACCTCAGATGGTCCACCCGCCTCCTCCCAAAGTGCTGGGATTACAGGCATGAGCCACTGAACCTGGCCAAACTTTATCATTTTTGCTTATGAGGAAACTGAGGCACAAAGAGCTGCCACTCGAAGGTCACACAGTGAGTAAACTATGAGGACAGAACTTGAACCTGGACAGAGTGACATCAGGCTGAGAAAACTCCATCAGCGTTTATTTTTTATTTTTGAGGTGGAGTCTTGCTCTGTTGCCCAGACTGAAGTGCTGTGGTGCCATCTTGGCTCTCTGCAACCTCTGCCTCCTGGGTTCAAGTGATTCTCCTGCCTCAGCCTGCCGAGTAGCTGGGATTACAAGTGCCCACCACCACGCCTGGCTAATTTTCGTATTTGTAGTAGAGACGGGGTTTCGCCATGTTGGCCAGGCTGGTCTTGAACTCCTGATCTCAAGTGATCCACTCGCCTTGGCCTCCCAAAGTGCTGGGATTACAGGCCTGAGCCCCCACACCTGGCCCCATCAGCATTTGTTCTGAATTCCACTGTCCCACGGGAGTGCAATTCAGAGGCTGGGATTAGTGGGTTCTCCAGGCGAAACCGCAGGACTTGTGCACCCGTGGATGCAGGGTGGAGTGGGAAAGAGGAGCCCGGGAAAATGACCCCGAGGTACCTTGCAAACCGTGCGCTTCCCTTAGAGGCCAGCCTCCTGGAGCGTGTCTTCCACATGCTGCATAAAATCGAGAAGGGCAGTGGATGTGGGTTTTCACTTCCTGTTGGGGACTTGTTTGTCCAGAACTGAGTGCAGACCCTCCATGAGGGAGTACAGGTCAGGCCAGATTCCTGGGCTGCCCTTGGAGCTTCTGGTATCAAAAGAGTGCAAAAGAAAGAAGATAGGCCCTTGGCTCATGGTTTAAGTTTTGATTTCTTGTTCCTGTGAGGTCTTTTTCTTTGTGTGTGTGTGTTTTTAAAGTTAATGGTGAAAAGACCCACTTTGGAAAGCAAAGTAAAATCAGGCACCGTGCTGCAGTCTCACATAACAGACTTCGTCGCTTCATAAATTCCCTCCAGTCCAAACCCGTAGGCAGAAGTATTGCAAGCAGAAAATGCAGTTGGAAAATGTGTATTATTTTCTGATTTTAAAATGCTTGTGTTTTTCTCAGTATTAACACATTGTGGAATACATGCAACAAATGATAAAGAAGACAGTGTTGAAATACTCTGTTGCCACTAGCTGTAATAACCGTAACCCATGTCTGTTGAACTTTTTTTTTTTTTTTTTTTTGAGATGGAGTTTCTCTCTTGTTGCCCAGGCTGGAGTGCAATGGCACGATCTCAGCTCACTGCAACCTCCATCTCCGAGTTCGAGATTCTCCTGCCTCAGCTCCCCGAGTAGCTGGGATTCCAGGCGCACGCCACCATGCTGACTACTTTTTTGTATTTTTAGTAGAGACAGGGTTTTACCATGTTGGCCAGGCTAGTCTCGAACTCTTGACCTCAGGTGATCCACGCGCCTCAGCCTCCCAAAGTGCTGGGATCACAGGCGTGAGCCACCACACCCGGCCCCGAACATTTATATAATACCCTGCTTGGGCCTGTTACCATATTTAATCTTCAGAATGACCCCATAAGTTATGGGTACTATAATTATCTGCATATGTTGGATAAGAGGCAGGGAGAGAGATCGCGTCATGTCTAAGGTCTCACAAATCATTGGGGGTAGTCAGGGATTTGAAGCTGGGTGTGTCTGCTCCGAAATTTGGGGTACACAGGAGTAAAATGGCAGAGCGCCGGGGTGACAAAAATTGGTTGTGGCTGCAGAACATGCCCACGAAGGCTCAGGGTTCCAGTCAGCGTGTTGTGGAAGGCCTGGCAGAGAACACTGGAGAGGGCAGGATTTCCCCCCTGCCCGCCATGGACATCTTTCCCTGAGCCACACTTACTGGGCTCTGGGAGGCTGTGGGATGTGGCGGCTCACCGCCTCACTGTGGGGCGTCCCGAGGAAGGGCTGGTTGCTGTGGCTGGAGCTCAGAGGAGGGGAACTAGGCAGAGGAGCTGCAAGGCACAGGGATCTGAAACTGAACGAGGAACACTGACTCTGAAGCCAGGCTGCCTGGGTTCCAATCCGGCTTCCCCACAGAGTCTGGCTGTGTGGCCTTGGCCTGTGCTCTCGCCTCTCTGTGCCTGATGTCTTCCCCTATAAAATGGGGTGAGGAGACCTGCCTCCTACGGGTGCTGTACAGATGAGACAAGCCCGTGTATATGAGGTGCTTAGAGTGATGCCAGGCATGTAGTGAGCGCTCAGAAGAGTCAGGTAAGAACAGTGCCTGGAGAGGCTGGAACGAGGGTAGGAGCTGGGTTGTGCAGGGCCTTGAGGGCCACAGTGAAGCTTCCAGGGTATCTTGAGGGCACAGCAAAGCAGGGAAGGGCTTGAGATCTGCATCTGCATGACTCTTTGTGGTAAGTGACGCTACAAAGATCCCACCCCCATGAAATCTTTCTCCAGCCTCCCAGGTAACCTTCTAGCCTCGCAGTGATCTGGTGAGCTTCTCTCATGTAACAACCTTGACCTGTCTTTGAAGCCATCTTCTTCGTTATTAGATTATGTCAGTTGTTGCTTAAAGGCTGTGATTTAATAACTACTATGGGTCTTTGCACAGCCCCTTGCTTCTCTGGGCCTCAGTTTCCTCGTCTGCCTGCGCGGGGCTGGCTAATTTCTAAGGGTACTCTCAGGAACCTGTGTGCTGGAATTCTGTGGCTGTCAGTGGGTGCAGTTTTGTCTGCCATGTACACCCACCAGAGGTGGGAAAAGGTCTTCTTTGTGTTGCGTCCCTTGACCCAGAGAGGACAGTCCATGAGAACTCTCCTCTTGGTGACGCCCTTTTCGTTGCACCGCCATTTTGTATTTTCTGTTTCATCTGCCGCTTATTGGTGTGAGCCTAGGAAGAGAGCTGGGAATGGAAGCTTCATGGGCCCTACTTGATACTTACTGACCACATTTCCAGGTACTGTTTTCTCCTTTTCCTCCCCATTAGGAACTTCTGAAAATGATCCTTTTTTTTTTTTTTTTTTTTTTCAAAGCAAGCTCATATAAGTGGAAAAAGAAATGATGCTGTTGGTGGCAAAATTCAATAATTCAGTTCAGGGAAGGAGAGGCTCTGGGAGTGGGTGACCAAACATCAACATGTTACCATTTCCTCTGTTCATTTCTTACTCAGTCTTCAGGCTTCAAGCTCACTTTGCAGTTGTGGATGAGAACACACTTTTTGATGAAGACCCTAGCCTGGCCTGTACAGTCACGCTCCTGGTGGTGACCTCTACCTGAAAAGGGGACCTGTGTCTCTGTTGGGTGGTCTTTGACCTGTCTTTGACAAAGAAATGAGGATTGTCCTGACTAGTTCTGTACAGGACTTTGCACACTGAAAGGACTCAGGTCTTGATGACTTTGCTTCCAATTCCTCGATGTCCATCCAGCGATCTTCCCTTGCTTCCTTTTGAGCATCAGACATGCCTGCTCAGTTGTCTGAGAAAACAGGGGGCATGTCTGATGTTAGCCTCTGGCTTTTTCTTGGCCTCACCAGCAGCCGTTGGAAACTTCTGTGTCCACTGACTGACACTTCTGTCTGTTCTGTCATGAGATGCTGATTAGGCATTTGCGAGTGTTGGGGAGATGGTGATGAATATGACTCGGTCCCTTCGGCAGGGACCAAGGAACACTAGAGTGAGAGTCAGTACATGAACCACCTGTTCTCTTCCCTTTTAACATAGCCCATGTTTTGCTGAGTCATTTCAGGAATTGCGCTGTAAGGTCAGGACTTACAGACTTAATTGTTACAAAGGGCTCTAGTGTGTTCATTGCTTGTTCCTTGTTAAGATCATCTAGGGAGCAATCACAAGACTTTATGTTAATTTTTCATGGGGGAGGTGGGTGGGAGTATGTTTAAGTAATGCTTGAAACCCAGATTTCATTCGGTGAATCTTAAGAGCCAAGACTATATGGGTTCAAACCTCAGCAATCACAGAAGATGCGAATAGCTGTGCTTAAAAGTAGGGAGGGGTTCAACTCTGCACAGCAACATATTAAAGCCTCTGAGAAGTCCTGCAGTGAAGAAAGCCATTCGACTTTGACTCAGCAGTTTCCAAATGCTTATTAGCATGTAGAATTTTTCCCCCTTCTCGGCCGGGCGCGGTGGCTCAAGCCTGTAATCCCAGCACTTTGGGAGGCCGAGACGGGCGGATCACGAGGTCAGGAGATCGAGACCATCCTGGCTAACACGGTGAAACCCCATCTCTACTAAAAAAATACAAAAAAAACCTAGCTGGGCGAGGTGGCGGGCGCCTATAGTCTCAGCTACTTGGGAGGCTGAGGCAGGAGAATGGTGTGAACCCAGGAGGCGGAGCTTGCAGTGAGCTGAAATCCGGCCACTGCACTCTAGCCTGGGCGACAGAGCAAGACTCCGTCTCAAAAAAAAAAAAAAAAAAAAAAGAATTTTTCCCCCCTTTCATAAAACTATTTAATATCCTTCAGAACCAGTGTTCCACAAAACATCCTGGAAATACTTGTTGAAATGATTTGTTTCGGTTAAAAACTACCCGATGACCAGTATAGGTGGTCAGCAAGAGAAATCAATTATTTGCAAATGCAGAGGTTTTTTTTTTTTTGGCCCAACTTCTTGGACCCAAACTGGGGAAGTAGTGTTCTGTTTCTGGACAGGAGAGTTTACTGAGCAAAACCTCTTCATCAGTTGTTAGGACTGACATGAGATCCAGGCTGTCTGCTGAGGAAAGGTGGAGGGTGCACTCGTGTCTTTCTGCTCTTCAGTGACTCGTGAGCCAGGACACCACTGAAGTCACTGGCTTCCCTCATGACTTGGGGCCACATCTTTAAGCCTATGGTCTCAGACCACCAGGAAGGCATGTCTGGGACAGTCAGGGACCTGTCATGGTGCTTTTTTAACAGCTTTGGCATATGATAAAGTATAACATATAACAATGCTTTTAAAAATTATTTAGTTATTTACTTGTTTTGAGACGAGATCTCACTCTGTTGCCCAGGCTGGAGTGCAGTGGTGCGATCTTGGTTTGCTGCAATGTCCGCCTCCTGGGTTCAGGCAATTCTCCTGCCTCAGCCTCCCAAGTAGCTGAGATTACAGGCATATGCCACCACACCTGGCTAATTTTTGTATTTTTATTTTTAGTAGAGATGGGGTTTCACCATGCTGGCCAGGCTGGTCTCAAACTCCTAGTCTCAAGTGATCCATCTGCCTTGACCTCCCAAAGTGCTTGGATTACAGGCATAAGCCACCATGCCCAGCCCTTAATAATGCTTTTTTTTTTTTTTTTTTTTTTTTTTTTTAAGAAAGAAAGAAATACAGACATTCAGATACAGAGAAAAAAATGATCGTAGGATTCTGGACAGTTTCCATTTTTTTCTTGTTTTCTGTTGTTGCCCTGTTTTTTTTTTGGCTGGCAACATTATTTTATGTTTTAATTTTTTTTTTTTTTGAGGCAGAGTCTCGCTCTGTTGCCCGGACTGGAGTGCAGTGGCCGGATCTCAGCTCACTGCAAGCTCCACCTCCCGGGTTTACGCCATTCTCCTGCCTCAGCCTCCCGAGTAGCTGGGACTACAGGCGCCCGCCACCTCGCCCGGCTAGTTTTTTTGTATTTTTAGTAGAGACGGGGTTTCACTGTGTTAGCCAGGATGGTCTCGATCTCCTGACCTCGTGATCTGCCCGTCTCGGCCTCCCAAAGTGCTGGGATTACAGGCTTGAGCCACCGCGCCCGGCCTGTTTTAATTTTTAACAATATAACTTCAACTTTTATTTTAGATTTGGGAAGTACATGTGGTTTGTTACATGGGTATATTACATGACACTGAGGTTTGGGTATGAATGAGCTGTCACTCAGGCAGTGAACACAGTACCTAACTGGGAGATTGCTGGGCCCTGCCCTGGTCCCTGTCTCCCGCCTCCATTAGTCCTCAATATCTGCTGTTCCCATCTTCATGTCTGTGTATACCCCATGCTTAGCTCTCACTTATAAATGAGAACATGTGGTGTTGAGTTTTCTGTTCCTGCCTTAATTTACTTAGGACGATGTTGCCTTGTTTTCTATTGACACCATGTCTTCCTTTTGGAAAAAGGAAATATTCATATGTATAAATACATATATACACACACGTGCACATATTGATGCATACACACCTCACTGAAATGACATAATACGTAAGCTAAGATAAACAGAAGTTGGTGAGTTTTTGTCTTAAATCTTTGGTTTCTAATAGTTCCTTCAAAGTCTGTCATTTTTGAATTTTTCTAGATGGGCAGCAAATCTGGGAGATGGAAGCCACAGTGGATAAGGACAAGAGCCAGCCCGTAAGCACGTGACGCACTGACTGTCAGGCAGCTGAGTGTCTCAGTTCCCCTCATGTTTCCCTACTTCATGCTCTTTCCTTCTTTCCCTTCTTCCTTCATCAGTGTCCCCCAGAGCTTTGGACCTAACAGGTACTCAGTATGTGCATACTAATGAGTGAATTCAACATTTATTGAGCACCACGCTCTCTGATTTGTAATTGTGACACCTTATTATATTTTGATGAAGTATTTTTCTTTGCTGCTGCTGAGAAGTTAAATTCCCCAGAAATTGAATTTCCACTGGAAACCTATGAAAGGCACATCAAAACACCCATTAGACAGTGGGCTGCCTGGATGCACTCAGGGTCTGGGTAGGAACTGAGACATGATTGCAGTTAAGTTCATGACAACTCCTTCCTTCCAGAACATGCTTTTTGTTGAGATCCCTGAATATCGGAACAAGCACATCCGCACACCTGTAAAAGTGAACTTCTACGTCATCAATGGGAAGAGAAAACGAAGTCAGCCTCAGCACTTTACCTACCACCCAGGTAAGGAGGGTCTTTGACGACCCCTTTGGTATTGAGAGGGAAGTAAAGGCATGGGGCTCAGGACTCCTGAAGTCTGCTTCTCGTCAGGTAACTTTGGCCAGATGACTCAACCTCTCTGAGCCTCAGTTGCATCATCTGTGAGACAGCATCTCCCTCATAAGGGTTCTGGAAATTAAATGCACATAAATCCTTAGCACAGTGCAGAGTAAGCTGATGTCAGTGATATTAGCTCTTATTACCTTAGTACTTTTCTTTGGGGGAAGGGGGAATAGAAGAAGGGTGTGTGTATGCATGTTTAACAGAAGGGTGCTAAGTGGATGACTCCTGTCCCTGGCTTAGATTTGATCATGATAGAGGGGCTATGCCCTAAAACCTGCAGAATCTTTATGTGACCCCCCTCCCATGTGGGTCATCACGCCAAGGCCTAATGGAGTGATTGGTGGATAACAGGGTCAGGAGGTCTTATTCCCACAAAGTACAACTCCAAGAAAGGTGATGAGTACCATTTTTTCATTCATTCATTTGTCCAGAAAATATTTGAGTGCCAGGCACTGTTCTTGGCTTGTGGACACAGCTGTGAACACGACAGGGTAAGAATCCCTGTCCGTGTGGAACTGCCATTCTAACAGAGGGGTTTAGGTCATAGATGACGTTGATATTATTGGTATGCTGGATTATGATTGTGGCGGCAGAAAAGGTGGACAGGAACAGCCAGGGGAAGCATAATTTTACATTTTAAAAATGCTTCTCTGAGCTCTCCCTTGGGAAATAGGCTGTAGGCTTCCCAGGCTGAGAAAGTCCTGCTAGCTACCTTCCAAGATTGGAAACCTATAATTGGAGATAATCATCCAGGGTATAATTTCCATCCTGTGGCAGTTTCTCAGGGAGCCTCTGGGCTGCTGGAAGCATTAAACTGAGGGGTGCCCTGGCAGCCTTGCCTTGGTGAGCTTGACTTGTGCCCACAGTTTTGTGTTGACCCCTGCGAGGACACTGCTGTCCTGGGACTGACATGACACTCTATCAGGGGCAGGGTTCAGGTCACCAGGACCAAAAACTGTGGGAGATCGCTGGGAGGGCTCTAAACTGCAGCTCAGGAATCCCTTTGAGCAGACAGGCTCATGTTTCCTGTGCTCTCTCCTCTCATTTGTGCCCCGGCCTTGGCTCTTGTCTGGCTGAGCATGGCTGGAGTGAGCTCTCAGTCTCCCAGCTGGGTCAGGGAGTGAGGTGATGGCCTTTGAATGGCACCTCAAGGGACAATTTCTGTGGTTAGAGACAGCCTTGCCTAGTCTCCTTATCTCCTCCAATCCCCAATACTTGGAGGTCCCCCGCCACACACACACACACACACGCACGCACACGCACGCACACGCACGCACACGCACGCACACGCAGACTTGGTCACAGTCCTGTTACTGATTCATTCACTCCAGTAAAAAGAAAACTGATTCCTCAACTCCTGGGATTGGTAATGCTTTAGTATGGATGCTGGGGAAAGAGTGATTTCAGTGATTGGTGCTGGGCAGGGAGAAAGGAATGGCCACAGCGACAACACAAGTGGTAGTCATGATGGATGATCCTAGTAAGAGAATAGCAGCGACAGCAAGCATTGAGCACTTACTGTATGCCAGCCACTGGGCTCAGTGCTTTGCACACACATCTTATTTAATCCTCCCAATGATCCTGTGAGGGTAGGCATGATTGTTCCTGCCAGGTAACAGATGGGGAAACTGAGGCTTGAGCCAGTAGTGCTCATTCCCCCAGAGCACTACAGAACGGAGGAAGGGAACAGTCACTATTTGCTCATTCCTTTGTCTGGAAAATATCTGAGTGCCTATTAAGTACCAGGTGCTGTTTTGGGCCATGAGGATCAAAAACCAGACCAAAGTCCTCTCTTTGAGGAGCTGACATTTGGAGGAGGGGCGTATTCAGGTAATAAATCAGCATGTAAAGCATCTATGACATGTCAGACGGGGATAAGCAGCAAGGAAAGCAAGCAGAGACAGGAGCTGCTGGGGTAGAAAGAGGGGGAGGCATCATCTGAAATCACGCATTCTTCTCCGAGCTGTCACCTAGAAAGAGGCTGTAAAATCCCAGGACTGAATCAGACCTACCAGCCACTTTTCCAATATTGGAGAAATCTATAATTCAGGATGTTCATTGCCAGGGTAAAGTTTCCTACCTAAGCCAATTGCACGGGGAACTTTTTGTCCAAGGCTGATGAGGGACGGGGACCAACTGTCTGTCCCACCCGTATGGACTCCCAAAGCCATGTTCCCAAGCACCGTCCACGAATCCTCCGTGCACATCCGTGGCTCACTGCCATGGGTGCTCCTATGTGCTCTTTTCTCCTCCCAGTCCCAGCCATCAAGACGGAGCCCACGGATGAATATGACCCCACTCTGATCTGCAGCCCCACCCACGGAGGCCTGGGGAGCCAGCCTTACTACCCCCAACACCCGATGGTGGCCGAGTCCCCCTCCTGCCTCGTGGCCACCATGGCTCCCTGCCAGCAGTTCCGCACGGGGCTCTCATCCCCTGACGCCCGCTACCAGCAACAGAACCCAGCGGCCGTACTCTACCAGCGGAGCAAGAGCCTGAGCCCCAGCCTGCTGGGCTACCAGCAGCCGGCCCTCATGGCCGCCCCACTGTCCCTTGCGGACGCTCACCGCTCTGTGCTGGTGCACGCTGGCTCCCAGGGGCAGAGCTCTGCCCTGCTCCACCCCTCTCCGACCAATCAGCAGGCCTCGCCTGTGATCCACTACTCACCCACCAATCAGCAGCTGCGCTGCGGAAGCCACCAGGAGTTCCAGCACATCATGTACTGTGAGAATTTCGCACCAGGCACCACCAGGCCTGGCCCGCCCCCGGTCAGTCAAGGTCAGAGGCTGAGCCCGGGTTCTTACCCCACAGTCATTCAGCAGCAGAATGCCACGAGCCAAAGAGCCGCCAAAAACGGACCCCCGGTCAGTGACCAAAAGGAAGTATTACCTGCGGGGGTGACCATTAAACAGGAGCAGAACTTGGACCAGACCTACTTGGATGATGGTAAGACGCTTGAGTTTTGTCACTGCCTGTAAGGATGGTGCCCTGAAGCATCTCTGCCCAGGAAGTTCACTGCATGGCCTACAGATTCCTTAACCTCTTTGGGCCTCAGTGTCCCCATTTTAATTTAAGGAGGTTGAATAATACGACTCTGAAAGCCACCCCCAGCTCTGTGCAAGAATTACCTCCCAGCAGTAGTTGCAGAGGGGAAGTAGTAACAATTTTAGATGCCCCCCTCCAGAGTCACCCCCATGGAAAAAGCAAATGAGGGCAACCCGGCATCCCCTGGGTCATGAACTGGGTCCATTTAACTGCTTCAACACTCTTTCCAATCGCCAAACTTAGACTGAGGCCAAGAAAATAGGAAGGAAGGAAAGCTAACCTCCTTTCATTCCTGTACAGAAAAAAAAATCCCACTTTATAGCCCTCTTTTGTATATTTGAGGAAGGGAGAGGGAGGAAAAGGAAGAAGAAAGCTCATTGAAAAGTGGCTTTATCAGAACAGCTTGCAGGCAGACTGCGGGCAATTCTCTACCCTGTGCTGGTGGAACAGAGATGCGCATTGATGGGAAGGAAGCAGTGGGCTTCCGCTGTGGTGAGCCCAGCTGATGGGTGGTTTGGGCCAAGGAAAAGATGCAGAGGAGGCTTTGTGTGAGTCTGTAGGTGCCCGTTTATGGGCAAGGGGTCTGGCCAGAGGGTAGTCTTGTGGAGCAGCTGTGATGAGGTGTTGGTCCAGGATCTCAGGGAGGAAGGATGAACCACATTGCTGAGACTCACCTGGGAGCCACAAGGTGCATTGGGAAGTCGGAGAGGGTGGGGTGAGCAGAGCAGCCTTGCCTTGGGGGATCCAGACAGAAAAACAGGCTGTTGGACTTTCTTTATCTTTACTTTTCTTTTAAAATTTTTTTGTGGATATATAGCAGGTATATATATTTATGGGGTACATGAGATGTTGGGAGACAGGCATGCAAAGTGAAATAAGCACATACAGAGAATGGGCTATCCATCCCCTCAAGCATTTATCCATTGAGTTGCAAATCCCATGACACTCTTTACCTTATTTTAAAATGTACAGTTAAGCGACTGGAGTTTTTTCTTAATAGAAGAAGGAAAAACCTAAATTACTGGCTGTCATGCTCAGTTCCAGTCTTGTATTGTATAGGCAGTAGCATCTGATATACCCTGAAACCTCAATTATTTCAGAAAATTAACTCTCAGGAGCCCAGCCAAGGGGTAGGAAGTAAAAGTAGAAGCCTCAAGACAGCCACAGTAATTACCATCAAGACTGGGCACTAAATTTCAGACACTGTGGTGCCAGAAATATCCTCTGCTGCATAGTCAGAGGCTGTTGACCTTTACTCTATAAAACATCTTGACAAGCCAGGTTATCTGGGGGCTCTGTGACTTCTAGTATTCTGCATACTCAATCTCTAGGGAGACAATCGATCAAAGACGTCCCCTGAACTCACCAAGCAAAGACCTCTGGGTCCACTTCTTGTGGGGTCATCCTGCCCCCCATGCCTTACAAGGCTGACCTCTAGGTATTGCTCTGTGAATAATTGATCCGTCTGATCCTGAATAATCAAGCACAGGTTGAGTTAGGATCATGGTGCTGTGTTTTGAAAGGGACACCTGCATACAATCCATCCTTGACCAATGTACATTCACAGTGGTGAAGATAAAGTTTTGGTGCTTATTTTCAAGGGGGCAATCATGTAGAGAATTAACTAAGGCAGAACGTGATGGATCAATGAAGCATGTTGGTAACCAGACCCCTCTCCATGTGAGGCCTTGGGGGATCAATTGTGTTGGAGAAGAGGTGCTTTATAAATAAATGAGTGTCTGTGCAGGGCCAGATAATTTTCCCCAGCTGACTCTGCACCTAGGGCTGGTCTGGTCTCCAGAGCGAGAAACACACTGGCCTCTCCTACCCCGTCCATCTCTTGTTAAAGGCAAATGGTGAGTGCCTTGGGTATTGGGGTGCCCATGTCCAGGTGGCCCGAGGTGGTCATGACTGGCTCTGGCAGCCCCAGTTCCATAGATGTCCTTGCCGTTTCCACAGAAGATTGTGTTACAGAGAAAGCAGCTGAGCACGGAGACCCTTTTGGGCCTCCTGAGGCCCTTTCTGAACACAGGCAGGTTCAAAGTCGTGGTGAGGGGGAGTCTCGCCAGTTCCAAACCTGAGTCGGCTCTGAAGATGTCTCAGAGAACTGAATGAGGTGAAATTTAGGTATATGCTGTATGACCCCAGCCCATGGGATGTTAGGAGCTATTTTCTGAAGGAAGGTTCCATGGCTTTAAAAGATGAAAAAACTAGGTTAAACCAAGTTTTCTTTTTGTTTTGATTTTGGTTTAATTATTTGTTACAGGACTTCTGAGAGTCTTTACCATGCTAGCGGACGTTATAAATCTCTAAAACTAGGGGGTGTAGCACAAAGGAGAGCGCATTGCACACTCCAGGTGGTGCTGTCCACACCGGACTGTACTGTGTTCTGTGAGAATGGAGGCCTGGGAGTTGTGCTACACAGCTGACCTGGAAGCTCCTTTCCTAATACTTGGCAGAAATAACGTAAAGGAAACTCAGGAGCTCTGAAGCGCAGCACTGCCCTGTCCCCTGTGCCATAGTCCAGCTTCTCAATTTGGGGGCTGCACATTCCTGAGGCCAGAGCATGATAGGGCAGTGGAATGGTTTCCACCCATGTGGCCTCCAAAAGGCAGCAAGTGCCACTAGTTATGTTCAGTGCTCCACCGGCTTTGTCTCCAAGGCTCTGCCCAACCCAGGACCCTCCAACGGGCAGGTCCTCTGGTGGCTCGTGCCCAGTGGCAAGCCCCAGACTGCATCTCCACCGTAGCCACCGAGAAGACATGGGTGCAGTTTTGTCTCTCAACTGCTGGAATTTCAGATTCTCCTTGAGAGTCTGTCTAGCCTGTGCATCTGTGGAACATTCCAGATGTGCCGCCATCGGCTCTGTGGATATGAGATTTGGACGTCTTGGTTTGCTGTGTTGTGTTATTTCTGACAAGTAAACTGGAAAATCCCCTGGGTCATTCCTCGGGTGTCTGGTGGGGCAATTTCCTCGATCTTTAGATCCTTTTCTGTCCCTTTCATTTATGATTCCAAGGGAGTCTGTCGCATACGGCACATATTTGGCTGCACAGAGCCCGTGCTAAACCCCAGCTTGCTGTGCTGCCTGTGCGTGGGCATTTCTGATTTGTCATTTATTTCCCTTGGGATTTTGCCAAAGTAGGCTTTCCTTGGGAACTTTGTAAGAGCTGGGCTTATGCATTTTGAGGGTCGAGGGAAAGTTCTGTGGCTGGAAAAGGAAGCAGTCACCATTGGACACACAGGTCCTCCCTCCCCCATACAAGTGCAAACCAACCATCTTTGAAGCTGATCCTGCCCCTGCCCTAGGGTCCAGGGAAGCCCCCGGCTCTGAGTTATCGTTTCCTGCACCTTGACCAGTGATCCCAGCGTCGCGTCTGGGCATCCCACCCCGCTGCCTCGTGGGGCATCTGTGCTTTATCTCAGCCCTTCCCGCCTGCATTCCTGCACACAGACGCCGGATGGCTTGGCCCCGTTAGTTCTTGGAACGCCAAGTCACTCCTTCTGCTTTCCCCACTCCGAGTACTTGAGACGTTTTCAAGAAGTCACTTTGGAAAAGCAAAATAAGTAATATTCCAGGGCCCAAGGCATCCACTCCCGCGAGCCCCGTGCTTCTCCACCCACCCCAATTCAGGCACTTTCTTACAGTTCTTCAAAAACATATGGTTTGTACACTGTCACTTGCGTTCTCTCTGCTGTCATCCCCCTTCTGTAACTAGTCCCTTGTTCTAAGGCCCCAAGTTGTACCTGGGGAACACCAGCAGCTCCTAGCAGTAGGTGCTCCTGGGACCTAATTCTTCCCTACCTTTCTCCCCTACTCCTCTCTCCTCCCCACCCCTCCCTGTCCTTAACCCTCCCTTCTTCCCTGTCTCCCTCCCTCTCTGTCCTTGACCCTTGACTTCTCTGTCCTTGACCCTCCTTCCCTCTCACCCATAAGTATTTTCTGGCTGTCTATTCTGTGGTGGACACTGTTCTGGGACTTGGGGATCCACTAGTGCACACATGAAATGAAATCTTTGCTGTCGCGGTGATTTTTTGGTAAGGGAGATAGACATTAGCGTTGAGGGCAGTAAGTAAGCAAGCAAAATTCAGACAGCGATGAAAGCCACAGGGGAAATTCCACGGGGTTAGGAGCGAGGGGGTGGCTGCCTGGTTTGGGGGCAAGGTTGGCCCCTGCAGATGAGTGGACAGAAAGGCAGCTCTGAAGAGGCGGCCTTTGGGGATGGACGCAGACCTGGGGAGGTCTGAGGGAAGAGTGTTTCAGGGAGAGGGAACGCAGGTGGCGGAGGCCATGAACTCCGAGATGTGGGCTTGCCCCTGCAGGCTTTCAGCCGCAGTGCAGCGTGGTTTGATTTGCTGTTTGAAAAGATCACTCTGGCTGTCTTTGCAAAATGGACTATAGGGAGGCAAGGGTTGAAAAAAGGGAGATGAGTGAATTTGAAAATGAATCCCGTGACAGGAGCGTGATGGAAGGCGGTGCATTTCACAGGGGGTGTGCCCCACATGCCCTGCCATGAGTGCCGTTACTTAAAATGCAGCTGGAGTTGTCAAAATGTGATCAGTGCACAGGTAGTTCTCAGCGCTGCCCTTGCATAAAATGAGGGGCGGCTCCACTTTTTAACACTCAGGCCGCAAGCGAGTGGGAGAGGCGCTGGGGAAAGTGGACTCAGAGGTGACTTTTACCAGTGCCCTTGTGGTGCATTCTAGGAGCCACGCCGACTCCACCGCTGAACTGGGGGTGCAGAGGTCATCGGGCCATCTCACCACCAAACCCACCACAGGTTTTGAAGTAGAGAGCTTACTACAGCCGCCCAGAGACTCAGCCACAGATGAGAGAACATGGGGGCAGGGGTGTGGCCTGGGACTCCAAGGAGATGTTTTACCCCGTTCTGGAACTGTCCAGAAAAGAAAGGATGTGGTCTCGGTGATGGCTGCAGCCCCTGCAGTGGCTTGTGAGGACAGCAGCTCGTGCGTGTGTGTAAGAATACATTGATGTGTGCAGGAAGGGTACAAATCAGTGTGTTCATTCTTAAATCTACTTCTGCCCTGTTCTGCATGTAAAGTACTTAGTTATGTACACATTCATAAATCAGTAGTGCATTCTGTATATTTCACAAGTGGGCCACCCATGGAATTGCCACCTGGATTATGAGTCTTGTCTGTACCCCAGAAGCCTCCAGATACCCTTTTCCCTTCTACAAAAGTGACCACCATCCTGCCTTCTAACTCCAGAGATTCATGTTGCCTTTTTGTACAAACAGAAGTCAGATTTCATGACTCTTTTGTGTCTTGGGTGTCAGCTCCATCACTGACTCTGACCTTGGGCAAGTTACTCGATGCCTTGTGCCTTCGAGTCCTCAGCTATAGAATGAGACGATCACAGTTCCTTCCTTCAAAGGCTGTGCTGAGGATGATTAGTTAGTGCATGTCATAAAAGGGATCTTCCATAAATGTGACCTGCTGTTTTATTTGTTTAGGATTTTTTTTTTTTTTTTTTTTTTTGAGACAGTCTCGCTCTGTTGGCCAGGCTGGAGTGCAGTGGCATGATCTCGGCACACTCCGCCTCCTGGGTTCAAGCGGTTCTTCTGCCTCAGCCTCCCGAGTAGCTGGGACTACAGGCGCCCGCCACCATGCCCGGCTAATTTTTATATTTTTAGTAGAGAGGGGATTTCACCATATTGGCCAGGCTGGTCTCGAACTCCTGACCTCAGGTGATCCACCCGCCTCGGCCTCCCAAAGTGCTAGGATTACAGGCGTGAACCACCATGCCCAGCCTTGTTTATGAATTTAATTGCCTTGATTTCTTGTAGGACATGGTTCAAATTTTAAAAATATATTTGTATAGGAGAAAAAAATGGGCTATTCTGATCTTTGGAGATGGGCTTCCTCACCCTCATGCCCTGCTTCTTCCATGGGGTAGATGAGTGGGCATAGCCCCAGGGCACCGCCCAAGCGGGCTCCCTCCCCCTGCTTCCTCCAGGGGACCTCAGGATGTGTATCTGCATGAGGGAGATGATGCCCTCGTCGAGGGCTGCTGAGAACTCCCATGAGTGTATCCCCTGCCATGGCTCCCTGGAGGAGTGTGGACCAGTGGCCCAGGTTTTGCCAGCTGTGCCTCTGGCAGAGGGGCCATGGGTGTGCTTTGAAAAGGCTCTGTCCAGAAGCTGGGTGCACCAATGCGTGAGAAACAGGCGGGAGAGGAATGAACAGAGAGACCCACCCTCCAAAGCTCAGGAAGCAGGGAAAGGAACCCAGCAATGGAAAAGTGTTTTGTAACTGGCCTGCTTTGTTCAGCAGTTCAGGGATCTTTCACTGGGGCCCCTCAGTGCCCACGGCAAGCCTGGGACAAAGCGGCTCCTGTGTGGGGAGGCGTGCAAAGCCCATGCGGAGCCTAGTCGCCGCAGAGCCCTGCCGTGAGCCCGGCAGCCACGATGACCCCGGCAGAGCTGGGCCTCCTGGTGCCGACAGAGGGTGAGACGCAGGAGTCTCCGTGCTGATGAGAATTGAGCCAGGCAGGTGCCCAGCCTAGTGGCCCAGAGGCTGTGGGTACCTGGAGAGCCCGGTCTGAGTATCTCAATGTAGGCCTTGCTGGTACAGCAGTAACCACCAGAAACCACCAGCACCAAGTTTAACTCACACGGCCACCTGGAGCCGACACCAATAAAAGGCCAGGCCCCTGCTGGGAGGGCTTTTGCCAGCATCCTTTTTTTTGCCTTCATTTAAAAATGTATCTTTATATAGGCACTATGTTCCTATGTTTAGAAAAAATATATGAAAAAGACATCCAGCAGAAGATGTCTTCCCTTTCTGCTCTGCTCTCTAATACTGGGTTTTCTCTACCTCCTAGAACATTATTTCTCAACCTTTGTTTCATTATTACCAACCGCCACCCCCAGCCAGGAGCCTTTTAAGATAATTTTTTCCTAATCTCTATGCCATGAAATGTCAGTGCCATAGACACACTGTGTCTGTTCATGTACCATAGCCCTTTGCAGGGCCACAGAGCATTGTCATATGGAATATTTTTTTCAACACCGCCCCCCCCCGGAGAGAACCAGTTTTTACCCCCATGGAAGCAATGTCATCCACCTTGAGGATGCATGCTTTAGGGTTTTTGTTTTTGTTTTTGTTTTTAATGTAATCCCGAGCCTATGCAAATACACACATATTCTTATTTTCCCCTTTTCTACTTCAAAAGGTGGTAAAATGTACACACAGGTCCCCCATGGGTGAAACTTCCATATCACTTGCTGTTATACACAGTGCTGATGAATTGTCCTGTACCTGTCATTTGGCCAATGGGGGCCCGTTCTCAGGAATGGGATGGTTGGTCTGAAGGCCCAGCCTTAGTTCTAGGACTTGTCTGGCAAAGAGTTGCTGTGGTTATCCTGCCTGGCTCTCGGTCTGGCCTCATCACTGCCCTCTTTTGTAACTTTGGCCAAGTCACTTATGATAATGGTGCCCGACTCTCTGGGTTACTGTAAGAATGAAAATGGGAGCGTCCTGTAAAGCTGTTTGCCCAGTACCTGACATGCACGGTGAGCGTTTAGTAGTTGCTGATCACTCTTCTTCCCCTAACCGCAGTGACGTTTTCCTCCTCCTCCTCTTTCTTGTCAGTTATGAGCTACAGGGGCAGGGGCAGAACTGGGCTCTGAGGAAGAGCCAGGAGGCTGACTCGTGGCCTGAATTCTGAAGTATGTGGTCAGGCTACCTCTGTAAATTCAGCAAAGGATAGTTCAAGCCTTGAAAATGTCAAAGTCCAGAAAACTGTTTGCCTACAGAGGAGGCCACAGAATCTATACGAGTTGCTGTTGGAAGATCATTGAATTGAGCTAGTAGCTGTTCTCTGTCCCTCTCCTGGGTGTCTAAATGGTATGCAGGTATCTGTCTCTGGGGGCATTTCTCATTTCCCTCTCTAGTTTCCCCTCCCTTTCTAAGAATGTCAGATTTCAAGCTGTGCCACTTAGCTGTCCTTTCATGCCGAATGATGTGGACTCCGTATTTCTGGCTTATGTAAGAGAGCTACGACTCCAAACCCAGAAACGCTCAGTGATCTTCTTGAAATTCTGCAAAGCAAGTGTTTCTAAAGGAAGATGCACTTGCATTTGGAGGTCAGAAGCCACCAAACCACAAGAAAGTCCCTTGCCAGACTTGCTGTCCATGGAGCCCTCATTCCAGAGCAGCATCTGTCCCACCAAAAGTAGATGGCTCTTAAAAAAGAGGACCAAGTGAGAGGCAGTACCCAGTGTCATTCATGGGCTCCCAGTCGTCTGCCGGAACCAGCACTTTTAATTATTCTGAGTTGTTTATGCTACATTTAATTTCCAAATGAGGCTGTTCTCTTGTGGTAATAGGTGGCTATCCTTGTGAAAGAGTGAGGTGCTCATTTAAGCAAGATTTATGGGTAGGTCAGCATCATAACCAATTTTTAAAGGCCCTTCTTCGTACTTTCATTCTTACTAGAACACAGGACAGCAGGGCTAAGACTCACTTCCCTGCTCTGTGGGTGTGCTATGCTGGATGTACCAGCTACCTCGCTCATTTCAGGGTGATGCCACCACTCGGGTGATGGTTTTCAACAGCATTACATGTGGGGCTGGAAACTGCAAGGGATTTTTCCCTGATTCCAGCCAGAACCCAAGATAATTCAATTTTCTTTTCTCTTTTTTTTTTTTTTTTTTTTTTTTTTTTTTTTTTTTGAGAGAGGGTCTCTCGCTCTGTCACCCAGGCTGCAGTGCAGTGGCGTCCTCATAGTTCACTGCAGCCTTAACCTCCCAGGCTCAAGCAATCTGCCTGCCTCAGCCTCCTCAGTAGCTGGGACTATAGGCACATGCCATCATGCCTGGCTAAACTTTTTATTATTTATAGAGACATGGGGTCTTGCTATGTTTCCCAGCCTGGTCTCGAATTCCTGGACTCAAGTGATCCTCCCACTTCAGCCTTCCAAAAAACTGGGATTATAAGCGTGAGCCACTGTGCCCAGCCGGAATATTATAATATTAAAAAATCTGCATAACTTTCTAATATCAGCGCTAGCTGTAGTCTGTTTCTCTCTAGAAATGTAGAACTTGAAAAAGAATTTGGTTGCTTTAGTCTATGAATTGGGTGGCAGTTACTCAACTCATTTTATATACTAGATTTTTCTCTGCGTTCCCTCCCTTCCCACCCTTGATAAACCCATTTTTGGATCAAGGGCAAAGCTTTGTTTTCCTGGGGGAAAACCCACAAAGAACAAACAAAAGCCCCTCTGCCCTGAAGTAGCCATGGTTACCAGTCATTCCTAGACTTGAGATTTGGGTGTGTTTGGGTGTGTGCTGCCTTCAAGTATCATTCTGGACTCTCTTTTTGCTCTGAACTAGTTCAACTTTATTTTAGCACCAATTTTCTTTTACTTTCTACCCTTTCAGAAAGAAAAAGCAGGGGGGCTTTCTTCCTGGGGAATGATGAAACCATTTATTTGGCTCTTCTCTGCTGCATTTTTGACACCTCTTTAATTTTTTATGGATCCAGGGATCTGGTCAAGTTGTGCCTGTGAATAGAGGCAGGGCTGGGGCCTGCTTTGCCCATCCAGGGTGTCAAGAATCTTTCTCTAGATGAAGTCGAAGACAAACTGAGGGTTGAATTTGAAGAAGTCCGTTTTGGTCCCCAGCAACAAATCCTGGGGATGACATCTGTCTCATCCCTTTAAACAGTCATATAAAATCAGATCTTGGCAAGGCAGCCAAAGTGGAGAGTTCTCTGGTCATTTTACGATGAGCCTTGAGCACCCCAACTTGGTTTTATGGTGGGATTGCCTGTTGCAAGCAGTTTGGACTTAAGTCCCAGGTGGTCCGCAAACCAACAAATAGGTTTCATCTGAAGCCTGTTAGTTCCACTATCCCAGGAAAGCTGAAGGGACACTCCCTAGTTGTTAATTTCCAAAACTCTGGGCAAAGTAGAGGTTCTGTTGCATAAGCTGACAACGTGGAGGACGTCTTTGAAATGTGCTACAGCCGGTTCTTATAGATTTCTGGAAGTTGATGGTGCCTTTTGAATACTCAGCTTTATTAAATGCCCAAAAAAGAATTGACCCAAAATTGATGAAAGCACCCTTTCGCCTTCTTACAGATGGATTGAGTTGTGGTCTGCTTCAGCACTTGGAAAAGGAGCGGCCAACTGGTGCTCCTTGGGCTGCATTTCGCCCGCAGATATTTTGTTTGGCCCATACAGTATTTGAAAAAATATTTTGATTAGATGCCAGTGTTGAAAAAACCAGGGATTGCACATAAAAATAGATATTTCTGACTTTGCTTAGAAAATCCAAGGATCTAGCCACCCTGGGCCCCATCTCCTGCATAGCGGCTACCAGGAGTCAAAGCCAAGGATGACCCTGAGCAGAGGTTACTTCCTTTAGTTGGAACATCCACTTGCCCTGTCCACAGCCCCCGCCATTCCCTTTTGTCTTCCGTTGATAGATGGAGTGTCCGTTGTTATTTACATTCCCACTTGTTTTGTTGTTCTTCTTAGACTTCACCGATTTCACTCATTCAGGGTTCCTGTCTGGACCCATTAGGCATTTGAATTGTGCCCCCTGTTACGGAAGTGCCATGCATAACCAAGGCTCCCTAATCTAGGACCGGCATACAGTGGGGTGCCTCAAAAGTGTTCCCTCCCTCTATCTTCCTTCCTTCCCCTCCTTGTGACTGGGGAAGATTTTTAAATGGAGTAAGATTTTTAAACTTTTTGTTAAATATTTTGAACATATGTAACTATAGCATAGTACAAGGTACCCCTACATACCCACCACGAAGCTTCAGCCATTATCAATGTGTGTGGCCAATCTGATTTCTTCTGCACCTTCATCCTCTGTTGTCCTTCATTACCTGGTAATTTTGTTTTGGGGGTTTGTTGTTATTAGTTTTTTTTTTTTTTTTTTTTTTTTTTTTAAGAGATAGGGTCTTGCTATATTGCCCAGGCTGGAACATAGTGGCTATTCACAGGTGCAATCATGGCTCACTGCAGCCTTGATCTCCTGCGCTCAGTCTTCCTGCCTCAGCCTCCAGCATAGCTGGGACTGTAGGTACATGCCATGGTGCCTAGCTACACAGTAATATTTTGAAGCAAATCCTAGACATCCTATAATTTCATGTATAAATAGCATGTATCTCTAAAAAAAGGACTCTGAAAGTACAAGACCACTGGCATACATGGAAATTAATAATACTTCCTTAATATCATGAAATACCTAGTGTTTAAACTTCCAGTTGTCTTATATAAATATCATAAAAGTGTTTTCTTCTTTGTTTTTGTTATAGTTCATTTACGTCGAGAGTCAAACCAAGCATTGCAAGCGGATGCTTTTAAGTCTGTTTTAATGGAGAGGTTCTTCCCCTAGATTAAATCTAGAGGTTCTTCCTCTAGATTAAATAATAAGATCCTCTTTTGGTTTCATCATTAGTATTATATTGCAGTTTATTTGTTGAAAAAATGAGGTGGTTTATCCTGTGAAATTTTTCAGTCTGGCTTTTGCCAGTTATATCTCCATGATGAGGTTTTTAGTGTGTTCCTCTCTCCTCTGTATGTCCTGTAAGTTAGCAGTCAAACTGAGAGGCTTCATTCATTCAGATTCAATTGTTTTTGGCAAGATTGCTGCACGGGTGGTGACACATCCTTCTGAAGGAGGTACATGGAGTTGGGTTCCCTGTCTTTTGGTGATTGATAGTCAGTGCCTTGCTCCATTAATCCAGTGGTGCATGAATTATAAAATGGTGATATTCTATTCTAATTCTGCCATCCCTTCCTCTACTGTTAGCTGGAAAACTTCTATAAAGAGAAACTTTCCTTCATCAACAATGATAGAATTCATATAGGAAAAGCAGGATGAATGCTTGATTCTTTCCCTTTATTTACCAGTTGTTAAAATAATGGGTTGGTTCATTAATATCCTACAGTGATGATCCATTAGGGCTGTTTGTGTGTAGTTTTTTTTGTTTTGGTTTGATTTTTTGGGTACCATTATGAACTCATGAATTTAAGCATAATTGGTGTTTTAAGATTTTAATGGTTTTTTTTTTTTTGGTAGTTCCTTTTGTCCTTATCATTTGAAGGACTGAAATAATATGACTTCCTGTCCTTTCTTTCTCTGGCTTAGCAATGCACTCAGATATTCTGAAGCCTCAGGGAGGAAATAATCCTACATATGAACTGAGGATTGCATCTCCTACATGTGTGAAGGGGAAATCATGAAATAGCTCTTGAATGCCGGCTTACTGAGATACTCCTTGCAGTGTTATGGAGTCTTTAAACGTGATTCCAAAGCAGTTAGAACTTGCAAGGCAGGGGAGGTTATTGGGAGGGTTATTAGGGAGTATTGATTAGAATGTAGAGGCTGCTGTAACCAAACCCAAAGTAACAGTGACTTTAACAAGACAGATGATCTCTTCGTCTTGTAACAGCACAGGGATAAGCAGTCCATGGCTGGTGTGCTGGCCCCACGGTACCAGGAACCCAGGCTTTTTCTGCCTTATTACTGTCCATTCTCGGGGTGGTACCCTCATCCGTGTCATCCAAGATAGCTCCTGGATGGGAAAAAAGAGGAAGGAGAGCACGCCCTTTCCTTTAAGGGCATAACCCAGAAATCACATTTATCCCTTCAGCTAATACTTTATTGGCCAGAGTCTTGTCATGTAACCACACTGAGCCACAGAGGAGGCTGGGAAGTGTAGTTTTTAATATTTATATTACCCAGCCATGTGTACAGCTGAAACCTGCTACTGTGGAAGACATGAGAATGGATTTTGGGTCTTTGTGCAGGATAGGTATGATCATAATGAGAAAACAGCTACAAAAGGAGGTTGACTATTTTGTATGACTTGATATTCTTAGGAGTTTCTTTATTCCACAAATATTTATTGAATCCCTACTGTGTGCCAGTGAGGACACAGCAGCATGTGAAACAGAGTCTCTGCCTTCATGGGGCGTACTTCTTAGTCAGTGAAACAAACAGTGAAATACATATGTATTATAATGTCAGGTGGTAATACGTACTCTAAAGAAAACCTAGGCCAGGTGTGGTGGCTCATGCCTGTAATCCCAGCACTTTGGGAGGTCGAGGCAGGCAGATCACTTGAGGTGAGTAGTTCAAGACCAGCCTAGCCAACATGGTGAAACCCCGTCTCTACTTAAAATACAAAAATTAGCTGGATGTGGTGGCGGGCACCTATAATCCCAGCTACTAGGGAGACTGAAGCAGGAGAATCACTTGAACCCAAAAGGTGGAGGTTGCAGTGAGCCGCGATCATACCACTGCATTCCAGCCTGGGTGACAGAGTGAGATTCTGTCTCAAAAAAAAAACAAAAACAAAAACACCCAAACAAACAACAAAAGAAAACCTAAAGCAGAATGAGGGCGAGGCCTTCAATGTCCAGTTATTGCCGATTTTCCCCAAATTCAGGAAACTCCTCTCCTGATGGTCAGTCCAGGAATCTCAAAACATTTTCTTATTAACTTTTCTCCTGAAGCAAGTCTTGTAGCTTCAGCACTACTGACATTTCAGGCTGGTTGATTCTCTGTTGTGAGGGGCTATCCGGTGTGTGACCGGATGTGTAGCCGTGTTCCTGGTCTCGATGCACCAGATGCCAGTAGCACCCCAGATGTGACAATCAGAAACATCTGCAGATGCTACCAAGTATCCCCTGGGGGGCAGAGTTGCCCCTGGTTAAGAACCACCATCTGAAGGATTTAGTGTCCAGCTCTGGTAGAAGTAACAGCTTTATAATACTGAGTGTTGGCCACATCGTGTATGTTTTGGGGAAGGAGTGTCCACTCTACAAAACGATTGTTACTGGTGGACTGAAGCATTCCTAGCACTCTGAGTGTGGGAAGCCACTGGGAACTAGTGTCTCCCCACGGCACCGCCTGTTCCCTGGTGCAGCACCCAGGACGGCGGCCCCAGGGTCAGAAGATGTTGCTGAGTAGTTGGTGTCAGAGGAAGCTTGATTCTGAGCCTTGATTCTTCCTTGCTTGTGGCCTTGGGCGAGGCATGTGTGAAAAGTGACTTACGGACTGCCCAGTGCCCTGCAGGGACCAGGAAGGGCAGATGCTATGATGTGGATGCCGCCGCCTTTGGCATTCAGCTGGTGGGCTGGCTGCCTCGGGGACTGCTCAGGGGGCATGTTGCTTGAGCATTTGCTTTTTTGGTTTGTTTCTTATCACCTGGTGTCCTTTCCTTCTTTGAACAGATATCCACTGAGCATGTCAAGTGAGCTAGGCTTGGTGCTAGGTGCTGGGACATAGCAGTGAACCAAATGGATGGGGCCTCCCCGCTGGCAGAGCTTGCTCTGCAAGGGGAAGGCTGTTCATCAAATGTCAACCAGAAAATGATGAGAATTTCAGATGTGGGGGTGGAGACTAACTGCTGCGTTCAACGAAGTGATGATAGGGACGGGCTTCAGACGGGGTGGTCAGGACCAGCCTCTTTGAGGAAGTGACTTTGGGTTTGAGACTGGGAGGAAGAGAGTCATGGGAGGGAATTCCAGGCAGAGGGAAGAGCAAGCATGCAGGGCAGAGCTGGGAGGAAACGTGGTTTGTGTGGAGGACAAAGAGAGGTCTGGTGTGGCTGAGAGTGATGACTGCGGCGTCATGGAAAGGGAGCATGGAGGAGACAGGCCTCGCGGGTTGAGAGCTATGGATTTTATTCTGGGAGGAAGGGGAAGCTACTGGCAGGTGGAAGGTTGAAGTTTTGGAGGGAGTGTGTTTGCCAGACTGACAAGTACAGGAAATATTGTAATAATGCTAATGATCCCTCCCCCTTACTGGGCACCGTGGAAGGCAGGGATGGTCATCTCTGCATCTTAGATGTGAAAGCACGCTGAGAAAAGGGAGGGATTTGTCTGAGGTTACAAAGCCAGAGGCACAAGCAGTGGGTGGTTAGAGGCACGTGTGTGTGAGAAGTGATTCTGAGTCCGTGTGTAGAGAATAGGGCATTTATCCTGGGCTGCTCCCTCTGCCTTTTCACTCCCTCGTCTGATGAAACTCCAGGAAACTGGCTTTTGCCCAAGACCCGCTGATCTGACCTCCTCCTGGGCCCTCCATGTGGATTCCCTGCAGGAACCTCACATTCAACCAGCGCTAAAGTGAATTGCTGCTACTACCCCTACTGTCCCTCTGGCCCCCATGCTTAGCTCCCATCTGTTGCCTAAGGAACGTGGGGGTGTGGCCTTAGGTGAGTTACTGAATGCCTGTGACGTCAATTTCCCCATCTGCAAAATGGGGATATTAGCAGTGCTTGAGGTTTAAAGGAAATGATGTATGGGAAGTGAGTATAACCAGGTCAGCCACACAGCACTCCATAGAGAGCAGCTATCAGCTTCATCCTCTTCCTTGGCCTCATCTTTATCTGTCCAGGGCTGCAGAAATGTCTTCATCTCTGAACTTGGGATGTGCCAACCCCCCTTTAATATCTTCTCACCAGTTTTCGGTCCCCACAGAGTCTCTCCAAGATTTGAATGGACGCTTTATTCCAGACAGATCTAAAACCCCTTCATCACAGCTTCCTGTGTGAGGGAACAGCCCTTCAGCCAGTGGGAGTCCCAGGCGGGTGCTGTGCCCTACCCAGGCAAGGCAGGCAGGTCCTCTGAGTCCTCAGGATCCTGGTCCGGTTCCTCTGTTTTCTCTCTGGACCATTTCAGAACAAATTCCCTCAACTATCTCTGGGATTTTTAAATTCTGAGACAGAGTCTTACTCTGTCTCTCAGACTGGAGAGCAGTGGTATGATCTCGGCTTACTGCAACCTCTGCCTCCAGGGTTCAAGCGATTCTCCTGCCTCAGCCTCCAGAGTAGCTGGGATTACAGGAGTGCGCCACCATGTCCAGCTAATTTTTGTATTTTTAGTAGAGACGGGGGTCTCGCAATGTTGGCTAGGCTGGTCTTGAACTCCTGACCTCAAGTGATCCACCCACCTCGGCCTCCCAAAGTGCTGGGATTCCAGGCACGAGTCACCACACCTGGCAGCTATCTCTGGGATTTTTAAACTCCTACTGTTTTCTTTTTCCCTGGACTTCCTATTAGCTGAACATCATTTTCTGTGTTTGGTACAGGATTGTTCCAGACCAGGGTCAGTTTTTCCTCCTGTGAGATTGACAACTTTGGCAAGAAAGAAAGGGAAAGGAGGAGGAGGAACGGAAGGAAGGGAGGCTGATAAAGTGTGGTATTGGTGAGAAGGTGTGAAACATGTCCTCTCAGTCATTATTGGTGGGCATCTGCACGGGTAGAACCTCTTTTGAAAGACAGTTTGGTGAAATTTACCCAAATTTAGAATGCACACATCTTTTAATCCAGAATATCCCACTTCTAGAAATGTATCTTTAGAGGTGCTAGCCCAGCTGTGAGCCAGGCTGGCTGTTGATTCCATGTCACTGGTCCCCAGCCCTGCACAGTGTTCTCTGGCATGAAGCTTGGTGACTTCAGGAGCTCTTGGTTTTCCTGGATCCCCAGAGACAGGTGGTGGCCAACTTCTCAGGGACCACAATAAGCGTCATCTGTCTTCAGGAAGCCGGGTCCATTCAGACACCTGCTGCATGTCGTGTGTGGGGTGTTGACTCCAGCCTTGTCTATAGTAGCAGGAGACTAGAAACAGGCTAAATGTCTGTTAATAAGATGCAGACACACAAGGAAATACTGAGCAAGAGTAGAAGGGAGACTTTCTCCTGATTGTGTTTTCTTTAGATTTTGTTTTTTTTTTTTTTTTTTTGATACAGGGTCTCACTCTGCCACTCAGGCTGGAGTGCCATGGTAAGATTATGGCTCACTGCAGCCTCAAACTCCCAGGCCCAAGTGATCCTCCCATCTCAGCTCCCCAGGTAGCTGGGATTACCAGCATGTGCCACCACCCCTGGCTAATTATTTTTTGTAGAGATGGGGGTCTCACTGTATTGCCCAGGCTGGTCTCAAAACTCCTGAGCTCAAGGAATCCACCAACTTTGGCCTCCCAAAGTGCTGGGATTACAAGCATTAGCAACCACGCTCAGCCCCCTAGGACAGAATTTTTAAAAAGAAAGGGGCAGGTTTCAGGTCCTAGAAGTGACCCCAGAGGCTAGAGTGAAAATGAGGATTTAGAAACAGAAACCTTTCTGTTCCGGTTGGGGTTGTGTTTCCAGCTGTGTATGCATGATCAGCCTCGCCCACCCCTCAGCTGTGAGGGGAGGATGACATGCGGCTGTGCTGAGGCTTGCTTGCCTCTAAACCTTTGCCCATGCCTTAACCACCACCTGGAAATCCATCCCTGCTCTCCTGTGACTTTTTTTTTTTTTTCTTTTAAGACAGAGTCTCGTTTTGTTGCCCATGCTAGAGTGCAGTGGCACAATCTCTGCTCACTGCAAGCTCTGCCTCCTGGGTTCAATCGATTCTCCTGCCTCAGCCTCCCGAGTAGCTGGGATTATAGGTGCGCGCCACCTCACCTGGCTAATTTTTGTGTTTTTAGTAGAGATGGGGTTTTGCCATGTTGACCAGGCTGGTCTCGAACTCCCGACATCAGGTGATCCACCTACCTCGGCCTCCGAAAGTGCTGGGATTACAGGCGTGAGCCACCGTGCCCGGCTCTCTGCTGTGACTTTTGAAACCTGGCCCATGTTCCAAGGCCCTGACAATGTCTCCGCTCTGCACCTCGAGGGTTTCTCTCTTGCCTTGAAGTCCTGGAAATGAACATGGTCTCTTTCAGGTGTTTCCGTTTATTTATTTTTCTCCCTTGCTCACGTTCGAGTCTCTGGGTGGTGAGGACAAATGCTATGACTTGTCCGCACTGCTGACTGCTCCTGGGCTGGCTTTGCACATGGGAAGCCCTAGACAACATTTGCTGATGTCCACCCTTTGCTCAAAGACCTGGCTCAGCTTCCTGCATAAAAGGTGCTCACCCAATATTTGTGGAATCGAATGAATAACCAGGCATGAAATAGAGAACCGAGACTGCCTGGGTTTCAAATGATTTAAAACTATTTGTCATAAAAGAACAATAATAATAATAGCAGCTCATGCTTAGATGTTTACGGTTTACCATTCTTGTAAGACTTTGCTGCATTAGCTCATGTAACCCTCACAACAGCTGCATGAGGCATTTTATAGATGAGGAAACTAGCCCAGGGAGGTTGAGTAACTGGTCCAAAGCAAGTCAGTACATTTGTATATGTTCTTTTTTTTTAATTATATATATATATATATATATATTTTTTTTTTTTTTTTTTTTTTTTTTGAGACGGAGTCTCGCTGTGTCGCCCAGGCTGGAGTGCAGTGGCTGGATCTTGGCTCACTGCAAGCTCCGCCTCCCGGGTTTACGCCATTCTCCTGCCTCAGCCTCCCGAGTAGCTGGGACTACAGGCGCCCGCCACCACGCCCGGCTAGTTTTTTTGCATTTTTTAGTAGAGACGGGGTTTCACCGTGTTAGCCAGGATGGTCTCGATCTCCTGACCTCGTGATCCGCCTGTCTCGGCCTCCCAAAGTGCTGGGATTACAGGCTTGAGCCACCGCGCCCGGCCTATAAATTTTTTATTTAATATTTTTGGAGGAGACAGGGTCTTGCTCTGTTACCGAGGCTGCAGTGCACTGGTGCCATCATGGCTCACTGCAGCCTTGAACTCCTAGGCTCAAGCAATCTTCCCACCTCAGCCTCCTGGGTAGCTGGGACTATAGGCGTGCACCACCACTCCTGGCTGTTTTTTCTTAATTTTGTAAAGACAGGGTTTCGCTATATTGCCCAGGCTGATCTTGAACTCCTGGCCTGAAGCAGTCCTCCCAGCTCAGTCTCCCAAAGTGCTAGGATTACAGTATGAGTCATCACACCCGACCTCTTTAGGTTTTTTTGAAAAAAGATGCTATATGTTTTTTTGGGAGTTCAGGAGTGCAAATAAAAACCTCTGGCAACTGCTAACAAGACTTGTCAGTGAATAAACCCTGAGGAGACAGACTGTCCTGGGCCAGGAATCAGGCTGTTATCTCCTCTCAGCAGGATGGCTTTGGAACTCAGGGCCCTCTCAGTGCCACACAGTCCAGCCACAGAGGGCACCGTGGATCGACAGAAGCAGATGCTTGGGGGACTCCACAGGCCAGGCCAGGGCATGACCTCAAAAATGTGCTGGCCGCTGGGCCCGTGAGAAAATCGATTTCTCACCTCCAACCAGCAGCGCTGCCCAGCACCGGGTCATCCTGCAGTTGTTGTGACAGCAAACCCGAGTGCCATGGAGAGGATTGTGAAAGCTGGGAGCTGGCTGCCTGGAGAGCAGGACACTGCACTCGGCTCTATGTGCTGGGGACGGGGGCGGGGTGGGGGGGCCGAGGTCGGTGGGGCTGGGTGGGGGGAGAGGGTGCAGCCTCATCCTGCGTTTCTCCTCCTCCTGTGCTCCTTGTTGTTCTGTTGTGCTTGGCACCAGCTTGTTTTGGACACAGAAGCACTCCTTTTGCAGGGAGACTCACGAGATCGCACCCCCTTTGCATGCCAACTGTCTGGCCCAGCTGGCATGCACCCCTGTTCTGAGGGCTGCGTTCCAACTCCCTCCTCCTCCCGAAGATAGCATCCCCATGGACCCAGCTGGCAGAGAGTATGAGGTGGCCAGGGACGCCCAGGAATTGGGCGTGTGAGCCGGCCAGGGCTTCCCTCTCTAAACAGCAGCAGTGTTTGCATCCTGGCCTGGCCAGGGTGCTCCAGACCGGGCCAGCGGGGCCTCCCTCCTGCTGTGGTTACAGGCTGTTTCTGGGGGTGGAAAACAGAAACCAGCTCTGTGTTTTCCAGGCTGCCAGGGTTCTGAGAAATTCATGCCTCAGCCCAGGAACTGGAACTCCCTGCTCCTGCCCATCCCCTGGCCCGTTTGGAGAAGGGGGCAGCAGCTCTCAGCATGCTAGTTTCCTGTTCTGTTCCGAGTAGGGAGAAGGTTCTGAGGATGGCCTTGTGACTCAGAATGCAGACGGCTTGGCTCCATCTAAGAGGGCCACCCCTTTTGGTCACAGGCCCCTTCCCCAGTCCAATCACCCCCAGCTGTGTGATGCCAGAGTGTGCCAGTCGTGGGGGCTCACCCCAAAATGGGCTCTGGCCAGGCCTATCCTGGAAAGAATGTCCTGAGTTCAAACTAGATCTTACAGCCCTTGGCTTCTTGTTATCAGAGTTCTTGGCTGTTCAGGGTCCCCTCTGTGAGGCTGGAAGGGGAGCTGGAAGGAAATCAGTCAAGTAAATTCCTGCTTCGTGGGTATGACACATGGGGTTAGGGCCCCCTCCTGTGGGGTCCTTGAATTTCAAAGAGGGACTCGCTCACCCTAATGGGGCTCTTAATAGTGATGTTTTCTCACTGAGGTTGGGACCTCTGTTTTGGAAAGTTTGGCATCCTGGCCTAAATTTCTTGCGCTTTGGTCAGTTCCACTCAACACATCTGCAGAATGCCTACTGTGTGCGAGGCAGAAAACAAGTCAAAGAGCATTGCTTCAGGCCAGGTGCAGTGGCTCACACCTGGAATTTCAGCACTTTGGGAGGCCAAGGCAGGTGGATCACTTGAGGTCAGGAGTGCAAGACCAGCCTGGCCAACATGGTGAAACCTTGTCTCTACTAAAATTACAAAAATTAGCTGTGTGTGGTGGCACACGCCTGTAATCCCAGCTACTCGGGAGGCTGGGGCAGAAGAATCGCTTGAACCCGGGAGGCAGAGGTTGCAGTGAACGGAGATCGTGCCACTGCACACCAGCCTGGGAGAAAGAGGCAAGACTCTGTCTCAAAAAAAAAAAAAAAAGACAATTGCATTGCTTCAGGATCTTGCACTGTGGTTTGTAGTGTGGCCAGGTGTAGTTATACTCTGTGTGTGTAGTGGGGGGGCATGGATAAAGAACACTGGGGCTAGTATGGGCAAGAGAAATAATTAGGTTTAATCAGGTCCTCCTTGAATTTCAGTGGTTAACTCAGGTCACTTTAGGCTGAAAAAAAGCTTCTGTCTTTTTTTTCTTTTTTTTTTTTTTTGAGATGGAGTCTCGCTCTGCCACCCAGGCTGGAGTGCGGTGGCGCGATCTCGGCTCACTGCAAGCTCCACCTCTTGGATTCACGCCATTCTCCTGCCTCAGCCTCCCGGGTAGCTGGGACTACAGGCGCCCGCCACCTGGCTAATTTTTGTGTATTTTTAGTAGAGACAGGGTTTCACCATGTTAACCAGGATGGTCTCAGTCTCCTGACCTTGTGATCCACCTGCCTCAGCCTCCCATAGTGCTGGGATTACAGGCGTGAGCCACCACGCCCGGCCATATTGCTTTTTTTAAAAGTTTGTTTGACTCTGGACTCAAGGAGGGACCAGATATTGTGGTGGTTTGAAATGTCTTTTCAGTTTCTTTCATTTGTTCATACCCCACATTCATCTGTTCTCTTTGCCATCTTTGTACTGAAGAAACCAGTTTTTCCTGTAGAATTTTCTGTAGTCTGGGTTTTGCAGGTTGCAGTCCCATACTGTCGTCTGATGCGTGGCTCTGTCCTTGGTGTTTCCTATAAGTTGGCAGTCAAATCTGGAGGCTTAATCCAATTCAACCTCAGTGCTTTTGGCAAGACTGTCCCATCCGTGTGGCGTGTTCCTCCATCAGGAGGCAGGTGGGTCTGGTCGGCTCATCTCTGATGTTCACAGCCATGATGCTCAGTGATTCTGGATACAATTTCCAACACATCCTCTTCATTCACACCTTAGCATAATTGCTACCCTGCATTTTGTGTTTGCCACTTCCTTTTCATTTTCTTTGTATATTTCACTCATTGTCTTTGCTTTAGCTGTAATTCTTCCCTTTTCTGTGCTGCATAATATTCCATGGTAAAGCCTATTTACCCATTCTGCTGATGGTGGGCATTTGATTGTTTCCGGATTTTTCCTCTTTCTGGCTACAGGACTTTCTGTAGGGTTATACTGACAAGCGGAGTTGCTTGGTTACAGGTTGTACACACTTCCAGCTTTAGCAGACAATACCAAATTGTCTTCTGAAGCAGTTGTACCAGTTTACACTCCCATCAGCAACACATATGTAATTCATTGCTCTACAACCTCGCAAAGTTTGATACTGTCAGATAGTTAAATTTTTTCACTTAGCTGGTACATGTAAAATGGTATCTTTCGATGAACAGAAAATATTCAGGTGGTTAAATTTATTTTCTGAAAGGTGTAAGTTTTCTGGGTGTAGTTTAGGATGATGTGTCATCAAATTTATTTTCTGAAAGGTATAAGTTTTCTGGGTGTAGTTTAGGATGATGTGTCATCAGGTCACTCAGGAACTTGTTAGAAATGCAAATTTCTGCCTCCACCCCAGTCCTGCTGAATTAGAAACGCTGCCGCTGGGGCCCACAGTCTGTGCTTTTACAAACTTTCCAGCTGATTCGGAGGTTCCCGCCAGTTTAAAGCAGTGGGTCAGAAAATCTGTACCTTGATTTCACAAAGAGATTCTCTTATAGTGTCTTCCAAACTCATTGCAGTCTTACCTTGTACCCTTGGTTGGGTCAGTAATCCACCTGGAGTTGATTTTTGTGTCCAGTATGAGGGAAGGTTCTAATTTCACTGTTTGTTGTATGGATAACTAGTTATCAGCAACCATCTATTCAGAAGATGTCATCTGTTGGTGTTATAACTATCTTTCCCATATAAGTGTGGGCCTCTTGCTGGGCTCTGGCTTTGTTGCGTAAGTCAGTTTTTGTCTGTGTCTAGCCAATAACATGCTGTCTTTTTTATGAAATTGACAATAATTGGCTATATCTGTAGGGGTATGATACATACTGTCTTTATTGCAACAGCTCTGTAGAAATGCTTAATTTCTGTCAGGTCTAGTCCCAGCTTGTTGTCCCTCAGAAGTATCTTGGCTGTTTGTGGCCTCTGGAGCCAGCTTGTCCGGTGCCGCAGAGTCACTTGAATCTGAAATCTTGTTTATATTCTTGAATCTGTATCTCAATGAGGGAAAAATGGACATTGTATTGATTTTTTTTTTTTTTTTTTTATTTACTTTTATGAGACAGAGTCTCGCTCTGTCATGCAGTGGCGTGATCTCAGCTCACTTCGACCTCTGCCTCCTGGGTTCAAGCGATTCTCCCGTCTCAGCCTCCTGAGTAGCTAGAACTATAGGTGCATGCCACCATGCCCAGCTAATTTTTTTTTTTTTTTCTGGAGACAGTCTTACGCTGTTGCCTGGGCTGGAGTGCAATGGCGTGTTCTCGGCTCAATGCAGCCTCTGCCTCCCGGGTTCATGGGATTCTCCTGCCTCAGCCTCCCGAGTAGCTGGGATTACAGGCACACATCGCCACACCTGGCAGATTTTTTGTATTTTTAGTACAGATGGAGGTTTCACTATGTTGGCCAGGCTGGTCTCGAACTCCTGACCTCAAGTGATCTGCCCGCCTTGGCCTCCCAAAGTACTGGGATTACAGGTGTGAGCCACCACACCTGGCCAGTACTGAATTTTTATGGTGTTTTTCAAAGCCTGCTAAAAGTCGTCTTTCGTACTAGAAATAAAGAGCCACTTCTCATGAGGCTCACTGTCCTTCCCAGCTTACTGACCCTGCTGCATGGGTTTGAAATGCTTGAGAAACTGGCTTTGGCCCTGTGGTCCACCTCTCCCTCCCCTTGGACACTCAGTGGCCTGAGTGGATGGATGCCCAGGGTTAGGCCATGGAGGGCTGTAGTTAGAAGGCTGGCCCTCCTGTCTCTAAATGGCTCAGGTTTCCTGAGGAGCTGCTGCTTTTCAAACCTGCTCCTGCTACGGTCTTTTCATGGGCAATTTCTAGCTATGTCCTAGTTGGCGTATGAAATAAGCTGGGGATGAAGATATTCACAAACGGAGAAACAATTTCTCCTTCTTTAATTGGACCAAGTGGAAAATGAAGGCTTAGGGTTCCAGACTCCACGGTTCTCGTCCTGACCCTGTTTGCTCAGCAGTTGAATAAGCCTACCAAATGCTAAGCATGGGGCTGGGTGCCCTAGGGGCTGTGGGCCTCTGCAACTTTGGGGCCAGGATTTTACTAGTTAGACGGGGAGATGGGGTGCCAGGCAGGAGTGCAGCATGAGCAAGAGCTCAGAGGCACTGTCTCCTCCTTTGTGACCGTGAAACGTGATCCCCAGTTTCCTTGGAATCTGTCTACAGAGCTGAGGACTATAGCACCTGATGTCCACAAGATGAAGTCAGCACTGGGTTGCCAATACCTGGAAGCCATAGTTGGTTCATTTATTTGTCCGTTTTTTTGTTAAATCATTCATCCAACAGCCATTTACTCCTCACTGCTGGGGTAACACATCGAAGAGGCTCAGAGTCCTGGCCCTCCTGGAGCTTGCAGTTTACACATATAAATGATAAAACCGGGTGTGCCAAGTGCTCTGTCAGAAGAGAAAGCAGACTGGGGGACAGGGCATGATGGGGTGGCATGGTGGCCTGCTTGCCGTTCCAGTAAGGGTAGCACCTCAAAGGAGGTGGCGTTTGAGAAGAGGTCTCATCAAGAGAGCCCTGCAAATGTCTAAGGCAAGAGCAGCAGCCTAGGTAGAGAGAACAGCAGGTGCAGAGGCCCTGGGCTATGAGCAGGCTTGATGTGATTAGTGTATAGTAAGGAACACTGTGGACTAGGGGAGAGTGAGGGAGAGAAGCAGATCATCTTCAGTCTTAAAGGCCAAGTGGGATCCCTGGGTCCTGACAGTGGGTGGGTGCTGGCAGGTGGCTAGGGAGAGTCGATCAGTGGATCAGGTGGCTAGAGAGAGTCTTTGTCGATGGAATTCCGATGAGGTAGCTAGCAAGTGGTCATAACACCCAGGCTTCTGCTACCCTCGGGAGTGACCTGAATTTCCCTTTCAGACAGGCCCTGCTGTGGAACTAAGATGTTACACCCTCTCTAGAGAGGATGGCTGCAGATGCCTCTAGGCCCAAAGCCAGAGTCAGACTGATACCACAGGAAGGCCTGGGCTCCGTGAGGTCTGGAAACCCCAGTTGCTGGTGGGTTTGTTGGAAGTGAGCCTACGTTTTCCCCTTCTGCCGGAGAACATTGCCAACGGAAGCAAGCTGGGGCACCTCCAGTCATTCCTCTCTGCAGCCCAGGCCTTGGCTTTAACTCTTGTAATATACCAGCACCATTTCACCTTTTAGGTGTATATCGGGCTTGGCATAGTGGTCCGGGGGGGCCAAGCCGCTCTTTGCTTCTTAAATCTCAATGTCTGCTCCCCGCCACAGGTTACCCAAAGCTAACAACAATGCCAACACTCTTGCCCCCATTTTTCTTTGTGTACCACGTGGGTGATTTCTACTGCCCAACCCTGATTAAAGCTAGGGTCTCCCAAGGGACCAGTGTTTGCACTGAGCTGCATTCAGAGAAACATACTCTTGTTGCCAGGTGGTAAGTGAAAACTAATTTCTATCTTCAGGTAGCCTGAGCCACACTGCTCTGCTACGTAATAGCTGCAGAGCCTGGGTTTGTTACTCCTCGGAGACTTGGTTTCTTCATCTGTGTAATGGGGGCGGTCAGTACCTACTTCATGGGATGACCGTGAGGATTAAAAATATATATATATGCAGGCTGGGCGTGGTGGCTCACACCTGTCATCCCAGCACTTTGGGAGGCCAAGGCCAGTGGATCACGTGACGTCAGGAATTTGAGACCAGCCTGGTCAACATGGTGAAATCCTGTCTCTACTAAAAGTACAAAATTTAGCCGGGGGTGGTGGCGGGTGCCTGTAATCCCAGCTACTCAGGAGGCTGAGGCAGGAGACTCGCTCGAACCTGGGAAGCAGCAGTTGCAAACCTGGGAAGCAGCAGTTGCCGTGCTCTGGGAGACAGTTGAAAGCCAGACCTGATTGGAAAAATTCTGGGCAAGTCCCATCAATTAGGAGGTGGTGTTATTCTTTCGCCCAATCATTCCTCCTTGAGATTTTTACTGAGCACCTACTATATGCTGGGCTCTGTCCTAGGTGCTGGGGATACGGCAGTAGACGAGAGAGATGAGGTCTCTGCCTTAACGAGGGTATTACCAACCAGTGAGGGGTTGGTGTTAAAATGTCACAGGTTTCAAGATACAGGGTTCTGTGATCTGATTCATGCTACTCCCTCCCGAAAAACCAGGACCACAGGAGCCATGCACAGCTGCAAGGCAGTGCCTGTAAAAGCTTGCCTGTGAGGCTGTGACCTATCTGATGCCATGCTTCTATGAACATGGCACATGCACACAGACCTGCTGTGGGGCACAGCAAGATGACATGTGTGAGGTCATGGCGCCTGCACACCTGCAGTTCCTTAGGAACTCGAGGTGAACGTGGTTGCCCACCTCACATCTTCCTGAGTGGCATCTCCAGTCCCGAAGAGCAGCCTCTGGTACTGCTCTGTTGGCCTCGTGTTGCATGTGGATCTGGGGTTTGAAAGGCGTCATTGAAGTCTAGTGGTGGAGGGTGGGTTGGGGGAGGACAAGGAGGATGCCTTAAGGCCTCCAGAAGCTGATTTGGGGGGCATGTCCTGTCTGGTGTTGCTTGGTTGGCATCAGATACATTTCTCTTCCTGGAGCTCAACTTGAGGCAGGTGGCTCCTCTTGCCATCTTGGGACTTGGTGCCTTCCTGGCCACAAACTGATCTGCCAGTGACACACTCTCCTCCCAGTGAACCTCTTTTACTAGAAACCAGAGTCTCAGAATCACCATGTCTACTCATCCCAAGAGCTGGGGACAGTTTGGCACATGGTGTGGCATCTTTCTCGTAAGCCCCGAGGTCTTGCTCATAAAATGGCTGGTGGCGGGGTGCTTGTGAGTCTGCTGTCTGGGCTGGTTTCCGGAGGCCTCTGGTTTGCAGAGAGCGTCGGTGACTCACGCTGCTCTGCAGGTCGCCAGCCCAAAGCAGTCGGCACACACTAGGGCGCAGTGAGGCCTGGGAGGGGCCCCTCTCAGCAGGATGTGAAAACGCATCTCTGAGAGCATGGCTGATCTCAGCCCCGCCTACTCTGAAAATGCAGAAATAGCTTCCAAGGTGAAAGTGCTTTGATGAAAGAGGGTGGACTGGCCGTCATCCATTCAGTCTGTTAACAAGCATCCTCTGTGTGGCGGCTGAGACACACTGCTGCTGCTAATAGAAATAGCTGCCACTTTTGGTTATTTCTTAGCTTGGTATAATGCCATGTATATGCATTCCCATATTACAGATGAGAAAAACTGAGGCTCAAGGACTTAAAAAGATTGGTTCTGATTCCCAAAACAAGTAATGTGGTGCAGAGTTTTTATGATGTGTCTTGCACGTTTGAAGAACTTTGTGTGCATTGACTCACTGATTCTCTCTCAAAATCCTTAGAAGCTGGGAATAGTTTTTGCCGACCTTTAACAGAGGAGGCACAGGGAGGGTTAGGATTTGCCTCAAGTTTCATGAAAGGACGTGGCAGAGCTGGGATTTGGACCCCAGCCATCTGTGTGTCCCTGTGACTCTGACCCCAGGATGTGAGCCCCTCGCCAGAACAGCTGAGAAAGGGAGGAGCTGTTGGCTGCAAGAAACAGATTTGAGCCTGATCATGGACGGACAAGCGGGATTCAGATGCAGAGGAAAAAGAGGGCCTCCTAGGCATCAGCCAAGCGACACAAAGGTGTGGCGGGGGGGGGGGGGGGGGGGATATCACGGTCTGCTCCTTGTTCAACCCCTGCCACGGACCAGCCATGGGATGTTGCACCTAAAATAGAGGGATGCCTGCTTACTTGAACCTTGATGACTTCACTAGCCAGACGCCCACCTTGTGAGCATAGACAGAGACTTTGGAGAGGAATGTATTTTGGGGACTGTATCAGTCAGCTCAGGCTGCATAACAAAATATCATAGACTGGGTGGCTTAAACAACAGAAATCTCTCTTCTCACAGTTCTAGAGGCTAGCAATCCAAGACCAGGTTCTGGAGAGGACCTGCTTAGGTCCTGGCTTGCAGACAGTCACCTTTTCTCCCATTGTGTTCTCCTGTGAGACAATGAGACTGACCTCTGGTGGCCCTTCTTCTTAGGCCACTAATTCCATCATGAGGGCCCCCCCCTTCATGACCTCAGCAAGCCCTAATTATCTCCCAAAGGTCCCATCTCTAAATACCATCGCAGAGGGGGTTAGGGCTCCAATATAGGAATTTGGCGGGTGTGGTGGGGGCATAACTCAGTGTGTAGCAGGGACTGTATAGGTGAAAGGTTTGATCAAGGGACAAATCAGGAGTGAAGGTTCTGTCTGTGTATCCTGGGAGCTACTGTCTCTTAGGAACACCTGGTGCAGTGTCACCCATGAATACAGTCCTTGCTGGTCACTCCAGGTGGCCTTCGAGTTGATAGCAGTATGTGCAAGGGCCACGCCTGTGGATCTCACTTGGAGAAATTTAAGACAGAGCCTGGTCCCTGCTCAGATCTTGAGAAATTTCTTTGCAGGCAGCCTGGTGGCTTCCCTGCTCAGATCTTGAGAAATTTCTTTGCAGGCAGCCTGGTGGGTTCTCTTGCCTATAAATCTGGAAAGTATGGAGGGAGTACGGTTGACATCTCTTATGGGAAATCCAAGACTTAAAATACAAAAGATAGATCCAAAGGTTTGTGGAAGAAACTGTGACATGGCCAGGGATGCCTGCTTACAGGACGTGGGCTTGGGTTGGGCTTCGGGAGAATGTGGATGTGTTGGTGGGAGGGGGTGTCCCATGTTAGGGCTGTGCTGTGAGCTGGTCCTGGCATATGTGAGTAAACATAGAATGATCTGGAAGGTGAACTTACGGGAGGGTGAGATGGAGACTGGGCTGGAAGATTCAATAAATATCCAGTGAGTTCTTTCCAAGAATCAGGGGCCCTGTTGGTATTTGAAGAAAGATCTTTATGAAACCAGGGGGTTTTTGCACCTTCTCCCAGAAGAGGAGGAAGTTTTGCAAGTCAGGGTGGAAAGCCTTCTTACTGCCTCCACCTGCTAATCCACCTGGGAGTGTCTGACTACCCACCCCACCTGCTAATCCACCTGGGAGTGTCTGACTACCCACCCCACCTGCTAATCCACCTGGGAGTGTCTGACTACCCACAATGCCATCTCTCTTGGATAAGCAGAGACATATACTCAAATGGCTTAAAAGAAATGTTTGGTTAATTCCTCTCACCCCCAGAGGGGGTTTATGGTATATATCTTCCCCAAAAATCAGGTCTTTATTTTATTATCTCATTTGTGATCACAGGCTGATTTGTGGGTTTGAATTACTGTTTCCTGTGTCTCAATTCAATATAATAAGTGCTTTTCTTTTGCCTTTTTTTTTTCCCAAAGGCAGCAAGTTATTTTGCAGGGCTTGCTCCCTTGGCTGATGTTTCTTAGCAGAGGGTTGGGGCTGAGGTGTTGATGAACCGGCTGAAGGACGAGGAAGTAAATTGTGGTTTGTTTAGAATGCTTTCCTGCCTGTGGTTGCTACTTTAGAAGCCGTGTGGTTGCTTGATAGGAGAGGTGCAGCTTAGTTGCATGTAATCAGAAGAAATTCTGCTGAACTGGAGAATAGAAACGGGCAGTTCAGGCCCGAGTTCACACAGTCGGTTAGTCCTTCCTTGTCAGGTAGCTTAGTGTAGAGAAAGTTACCAATTGTTCTCCCTAGATTGTAAGTTGACGTGCAATCATTGCAAAAAAGCAGACAATGGAGACGGTGGTAGTATGTTCTACACTGGCTAGGAGGGGACATCTGACTTGCATTGTAGAACCACAAAACTGGACATCCCTTAGACCAGTGCCTGATTCCCATTGGCTCCACCATGGCGATGCACGCAGGGTTTCCCTTAAATTCCATCCCATTGAAACCTGCATGCCTGTGATCTCAGAAGTCTGGGAAGCTAGTTGTATAATTTGTCAAGGAGACAGATTCTTGGGTCTATACTTTTGTCTGTAAGGCTATTTGTTGACCCCTTGTGTTTTTATGAAAATTATCATCATTGATTAAGCTCATCAGCGAACCACTTCTAATTTACATCTTAAACTATCATCTAGTCCATAGGACCAGTGGGTATGACTCACCAGTTTATGCCTGGGGGGTAAAAATGCAAGGCCACTGTATAGATCTTAGGCTGTAACCTTGTATTAGGTTGGCGCAAAAGTAATTGTGGTTTTTGAAGTACCCCTGTGTCTTTGGGAGGATTTGTAGATGACACTTAAGGACCATGTAGTAAGTCTAAATACTGCCTTTTCTCTTGACGTCCCATCTCCATATTACTGACAACTGACCAGCACATTCACACGGATCAAAGGATTCAGCTCCCATTTAAACATGTAGGGAAACAGAATGGTGTTCTTGGTTATTGGAGTGGCCTCTTTTAAACTGGTCTTTGTCTCTTTCTCTTCCATCTTCTTTAGGGGACCATATTGTGGGCTTAATAAACACAAGCCAGTGAGCCAGCTGTAGCATCTTTTTTATTTTTATTTGAGACAGTCTCGCTCTGTTGCCTAGGTTGGGGTGCAGCGACACCATCTTGGCTCACTGTAACCTCCGCCTCCCAGGTAGCGGAGGTTACAGGCACCTGCTATCACGCCCAGCTAATTGTTGTATTTTTAGTAGAGACAGGCTTTCACCATGTTGGCCAGGCTGGTCTCGAACTCCTGACCTCAAGTGATCCGCCCACCTCGGTCTCCCAAAGTGCTAGGATTACAGGCGTGAGCCACCGTGCCTGGCCTATAGCATCTCATTTAATCCTCACAGTGACTTTGCCAAGGAAGTGTTCTCTTCCCCATCTCGTGGCTGAAGAAACTAAGGCTCAGGTACTGTTGAAGTGCTTGTGTTCCAAGAGCTTCTGATGTGAGTCTACATTTTAACAGAGGCCCCAGGGCAGCGAGAGGATCTTTCAAATTGGGGAAACCCTAGCCTAGGAGTAGTACCCATAGAGCTGGGGCCATATCTGGTCTCTACCCAATGCTGGGAGGCTGTTCCTGGACAAGTTGCCCCATCTTTCTCTGCCTTACTGACTTGACCTGAGAAATGGGACTCTCACCACCACCCCCGGAGATGTCTGTGAGGATGAAGGAAGGCAGAGCGAGCAGCCACCTGCGGAGGAGGGTGTTTGGCGGTGGTCTGGTCTCGAGTTGATTTCAGGCCTCAGTTGAATGAAGACAGGTCCTGCCTCGGTCTTCCACAAAGAAGCTGACAAAGAATGAAACTCCATGACTAAACAGGAAGCTATGCCTCCGAATGCTGCAGACGGAGCCATCATGTGATGCTTTCTATTTCTCTGAGAAGGTGACAGAACAGGGCTTGGCTTCTCGAGTCCCCTGAGGTAGTGCCATTGTGCCCTCCACCCCCATATTAACACTGGGCACTATGCAGTTTGGTGTTCAAAGGTTTGGAGAGAGAACTCATGTTCTGCCTGGATGGTCTGAAAAGCCTGGTCCCTGGGGTTCCAACTAGATTTGAACGACTTCTCCAAGGGTATGACTTCAGACCAATGCATGACGCCTGAGATCCACTTAAGTGCTCCTTAAATGAGTAGATATGGATAAAGTGAAAACGTGTTGGTCATTACAGGACTTTAGAGCTGTCCACTGAGCAAAACAGGGAGTGGCATGCTTTAACATAAGTTCCAACAGGATCACCCTGCCGTATAGGACTGGGGGTAGCAGTGGAGGTTGTTGGTTTCTGGCTCTCTGGGGGGTAAATCCAGAAGCATGTATGGGATGTGTGCTGTGGACAAGGAGTCAGGGAACACTTAGGTTGGCCTGACAAACTGGAAGGAGAGAAAATGTTTCCCACCATGGGAACAGGAGAGACGGGGAGGAGGAGAGGAGAAGCGGGGGTGAGGATCCGGAGATTGGTTTTGACCCTGTGAAATTTGAGATGACCTGTGGGCAGGTAGATATTGGCAATCTGAAGTTCAGGAGTGATGGTCTGGGTTAAAAATATTAATGTGGCCATCATCAGGATAGAGGTGGTATTTTAAGGTCCTGAGTGAATTATCCGACAGTACGGTCTGCTCTTGGACTTGGAAGAAGTCAGTTTTGAGTGGAGACTGGGCAGTTTAGTGTGGGAGCTGCCTTAGGGCCACATCCACCTGGAAATGTTTGCTTTGGGAGATGGCCTGAGATGCATGGTCAGAAAAGGAGGAGAGATGAAGTGCTTCTTTTGCCCCAGGGTAGCAGTAGCCAACCCCAACTAGCCAATTCCTGTTGGAGCCCAACATTTGGAAATCCAGGCCGCTAACTGCACAAGCGCTAAAAGGATCTCATTTATTGAGCGTTCTTATCGCCCTTGAAGATGAGATTTCAGGGAGCTTATGCCTCTACTTGAAAAAGCATCCTAATTTACTTGACATTTCTAATAACGCTGCATTACTCCCTGTAAGAAATTGGACTCAGAAAATATTTCTAAATCAGGCATTTGGAATGGACTTGGGTATTTCAATTCGGCCATTCAAAGGGGATTGGGAAGACAGGTGTTTTGAAAGCCACAGGCATTGTACAGACATAGAGAGGGGTTTATTTACAATAGACTCCCCAGGTCTCATTCTCTTCAAGTGCCTTTGTTGGTCTGATAGGGCAGGAGCTTTTTTCCATTGTTGACAAAAAACAGGAAGAAAATGTGCAGTTTTATGAATTTCCCTGACCACTAAGAAGGAAACTAGGGCCCAGTTTAGTATCTGTAGATGCCTGAAGGCAGATAACAGTTGAGTAGATCTTTAATGAAATTCTAATTTTCCTTTGACTGCAGCAGAAACTGGCTTTTTAATTTTCTCTTTGTAGTTGGCCATGATTTGAAACCCCACAGCAGCCCTTCTGTCCAGCTTGAACACACTCCCCTTGATCCCGCACCCCACATAATGTAATGCACTTTGCACAGAGTCCCTCATCTCTATGATTATTACCCTAGTGTTGGGTTAATTCTGGCACAAATGCTAAGATGTTGCAGAATTTTGGCTTAAACTACAGCCAAAGGGTTAAGTTCCCTCCTGGGCTTGGATGATATTGGCATAAGTTGGAAGCGTAAGAGAGATCAAAGGTGATTTTTTTTTTTCTTCTCAAAAATGATTTTGCAAATCTTTTTCAGAGCTGATAGACACACACCTTAGCTGGATACAAAACATATTATGAAACAGAATGACTGTGATCTTTGATCCGAGAAATCAAAGTTAAAGGTAATTGATATCTTCTGCTTCTCCTTTTGTTTTCCAGCTGTGTGTTTCCTTAACTTGAATTTTTTTTTTTTAAGTATAAGAAAACTTGACAAGCTGAAGGCCCTCTCTTCTCATTCTCCTGCTCTTAAGGGCTAGACCCCTCCACTTCTGAAGTGGACACTCCTGGGGACCTCCCTGAGAATCTCAGGGTTGGGCGGGAGAAGGGGGGATGAGGCCCCGGTAACTTGCATGCTCCCCGATTCCAGGGCTGGCCTGCATGGAAAAATGCAGCACCATCTTTTTGGTTTTGTACACTTTGTTGTGGGTGTCCAGTTAAATAAGGCTCTCCATCCGTAGCGGGTGTTCTGCACTGGGGAACAGCAGAGTGGGCAGGGAGGTCAGAAAACCTACCTAGGAAGCCCCGCCCTGTGCTTAGGGCATTTCCAATCCTGATTCCCTCAGCTCAAGGTTTCAGCTCCTCCCGGGGGCTTCCTTGTTGTGGCTTTTGAAGTCGCATGATTTTGCTACTTGGTTTCTGGATTCGAAATCAGCCCCTTGAACTGCTTCCCAGGGTGCTCGGTGAGCCCCTCACCCAACAGATCCACCTCGCTGGGCCTCCACAGAAGGGCCTGGCAGCGAAGAAGACCCTGCCGTGCAAGTTCCAGGAGGCCCTGGGCTGTGAAGTCCAGATGAGACATTGAGGAAGGTTGCATTACCTCTCTGTGCCTCAGCTTCTTAGATGCTGTTGCTGTTATTTAATCTTCTCCATATTCTAATTGGAATAAACTAGTATACACAGTGCCCAGACCATCTTAGAGCTTATATTAGCACATCCAGGGGAGCTGACACTTCAGAAGCACGATTGCCAGAGGATGGGGCCTGCTGAGATGAATCCCTACTTCCCTGTGGCAGAAGGAAGCCCTGTGGGAAGGGGCACATTCTCCAACCATCTGCCACTCTCCGGCCTCAGGACTTCGCGTCTGAGGAATCAGGATAAAAATGCAAGTAAAATATGGTGCTGAGGTTGTAAGCCCCTCAGGGAACATGTCGAAGGGCGGTGCCTTTTTAATGTGTGTCTTGGGCTTGGGGACTTTGGCGAGCCAGCGGCTCAGGCCTGTGGCTGACTCTGTAGCTCTGACCAGTATGACCTGGGAGGGGATTTACTGCTGCTGCATCACTCTTCAGACCCCACCCACAGTTTCCGGCTACAGTCCTAGTAAGGGTTTTATGTTCTTTTCACTGAGCCTCACTCAAGCATGGCCAGGTTTCTCTGGAGAAGATGAACACTGGGAAGTTACTTAGTAAGTGCAAAGCAGAGGTCCGGGAGAGCTCTGTCTCAAGTAACAGGCCTTTTCAGTTTTGAGATGTCAGAGGGGAAGAGCCGGGCACGGTGGCTCACCCCTGTAATCCCAGCACTTTGGGAGGCCAAGGCAAGGTCAGGAGTTCGAGACCAACCTGGCCGACATGGTGAAACCCCGTCTCTACTAAAAACCCGCATGGTGGCAGGTTCCTGTAACCTCAGCTACGCTACTTAGGAAGTTGAGGCAGGAGAATTACTTGAACCTGGAGGCAGAGATTGCAGTGAGCTGAGATGGCACCACTGCACTCCAGCCTGGGTAACAGAGGGAGACTCAAAAAAAAAAAAAAAAAAAAAAAAAAAAGTCACGGGAAGGCTTAAGACCAGCAGGCCTGGTTGCTTAGGGAACTTACCTCTTGGCCTTCAGAGTCGCTTCCCCTGAGGACAGTTAGGACCAAAGGCAGAAGAGCATGGAGAGGACTTCATGTGCTTTCAGCTTCATGCATCCTGACCCAAGCATGTGGGGGTCATGGGAGTGAATTCAGCAAGGCACTGCAAGGCAGAGAAAACAGTCAGTGGTGACTGGGGGTGGTGCCTTGGGCCCCCTCTTGGCTCTCAGATTCTTTGATTTGGCCTGGAGAATGCAGCCCTCTCGATTCCCATTCCAAGCTTGAGGAGTGTCTTTCTGGCCATGGCCTTTGTGGCTGGGCCCAGGCTCTCGTGGGCACTCACGTGGTCTCACCAGATTTTAGAAAACATGCTTGAGGTTTGAGCGAGAAGCAGGACCCAACCTATCCGCTCCTTCCTGTTGCTGCTTTCTCAGGGGATTCAGTTCCAAAGTCAGCAGTCAAAGGGAAAGGGCCTCCAGTGAAATTCACCCTTGGAAGTCCTTTAAATTGCACCTGAAGTATTCATACATCTGTGTTGTTTTCCTCATGTAATCCTGAGCAGCCATCCTGCTGCAAACTGAAGTCTGGGAACCTCTGAGCTCTGGCCAAGGAAGGGAGGAGAAAGTAGATGCAGGTGCCTGGGCCTTTTAGCAAAACAGAAAAGTCCTAAGGCAGAATGGGATACTAACAGAAGTCAGTTTTAGCTTTTAGAAATCCAGTAAGAGGCACTGGCTTCCCCAGATGGCCACCCTCAAAAAGCAGGCAACGAGAACACCCTGCTTTTTCTTCTTTGCCATTAGCATATATATACTAGGAGCTGACAAACTACAGTGCTTGGGTCACTCCTGGCCCCCAGCCTGTTTTGGCAAATGAAGTTTTACTGGAACACATCTATGCCCATTTGCTTACTGTCTACGGCAGCTTTGATGCTACACTGGCAGTGCTTAGTAAGTGAGAAAGAGCCCACAAAGCTGAAAATATTATCTGGCTCTTTCCAGGGAAGTTTGTGGACCCCGGTATATCATCTTTTTATGTCTGTAGCCATTTTTATTAGAATACTAATATCCTTCTTACTGAGTTGAAACACCTCTTTATAAATGACTTTTTGTCATATATACTGAAAATGTTACACTATGTTTTGTGCATAATTTTTATGTACTTAAGATCAGTTCACTTTTTCCTCTCCAGTTTCAGGCTTAGTAGTCACCCTGAGATCATTCTCCATCAGCCTTTTCAGCGGGACACCTCTCTGTAAGGATGATCAGAGGTCAAGAGCACCGTGGCAGACTCACAACTGCTGGCCTCAATTCTGTTCTGAGAAAGGGACGCTTTCTCCAGCAGAGCACTTGCCTTCATCACGCGGCCTCTCACTGCTGGCTAGGCAGAGTCTACTGTAGCCTTCCCCTGACTTCACGCACATGACCCAGAGGATTCTGGGATCCCCAAAAGAGAGAGGATCAATACTGTACAAGTTAATTAAATGGGCCCTGAGTTCAAATCCCAATCCCCTGTCACCTGCTAGAGTATTGGTCTGCCTGTCTCTATTTCCCTATCTATAAAATGAGGATAATGATATTACTAGGAGCAGTGTGAGAATTAAATAATAGTCCCTGGCACTGTATAGGACCTGGTACACAGCTCTCAGGAAAATGTGAATGGCTGGTATTCTTTTGTAGAGAGAAAGACTCCAAGTAACAGATCAGCAACCCATTTGTCAATCGAATGAAAAAGGAAAATCAGCTTCCTTAAACCAAGGGACCTAGGCTGATAGTGCAGGGTCCTTGGGGTGGGCTAATGCAAGCATTAAGCACCTGCTGTCTGCATGGTGCCATGCATGAGTGGGGCTACTTGAAAATTCAGTACTTGCTTTTGGAGGGAGGGCACTATGGCAGGAATGTGGGGCAGCTTCCAGGAAGGGGCAGCATTGGACAGGGGTAGAGCACTGCACCTGGCCCCATTTGGGAACAGGTAGGAGGAGAGGTACAGTTGCTGGCCCAGGGTAGATGGTTGGAGGTCTAAAATGCTGATGGCAATGATACAGGAGGGTGGTTCAGCACCCAAACCTCAGAGGCCGACTTGGGGAGGCCAATCCTGGCTGTGACCTGAAGTTTCCCAATCCCTTTCTAAGCTGCTGTGTTCTGTTCATAAATAAGTGTTGAGTACTTCCCATGCACCAAAGCATCATCTAAGGAATATGAGGGGAAGGAGAGCATCAGCGCAGCAGGGGATAGTGAGGAGATGGGAGTGCAACTGGGCCGAGGGTGGCCACCAAGGGGGTCTTTGCCAAGGAGACTAAGCCTTGGGTGATGTGAGTGAGAAGGAAAAGCATTAGACTGGGGAAAGCATGATGCTACCCAGAGGAGCAGCGTGAGGAAGGTGACACGAGAGGAGAGAACAGGGCTGAGTCGGGGACAGACAGACCAGGAGAAATGGCATGGTGAAAGGGCACTGGGGTTCCCCTGCACCCTAGTACTCGAGTCTGCAAATGTGGGGCCTCCCTGTGGACTCTGCATGAAGTGGTTGAGATGAGACCCTCTCTCAGAACTTAAAGCCCAATGTGGCTCTACTCTCTCACCACCACCTAGCAGGCATTTCTGTTCTAGAACTTTCTCCTTGTTGGTAGTCAGGGGAGCAGGCGCCGAGATTTCAGAAAGAGGAGGTTCCTACCCAGAGAGGTTTGGGCGGGAGTTGAACTCAGGGCCCCCTCACCACCCCCAATAGCAAGAAGGTCTAAGTGCATAGGGTTACTGGATTTTCCAGATGCAGTTCTTCACTTCTCTCTGAAAGTAGCTCCCAGAAAGCAGGACCATTTCCATCCAAGGGGAGGGAAACACGCTTCTGCCTGCTTGAAAAGTTTCTCTACTTCCCATCCCCTGCCCCAGCCCTGTGTTCTGAGAAGGGAAACAGCCCTTCGAGAGGGCTTTGGTGCCAGTGTCTCTGCCTACCAGCTATTTTTAGAAAGCTGAGGCTGTGGAAAGTTTTCATTAAGGATCCACTCCTCTCACTTCCTAGGTTGAGAAAACAGGAAGCCCTTTGGAATCCGGGCTTTGAAAAGCTTCACATGAAGCTGCCCCGACCCCACCTGCCCCGGGCATTCAGCTTTCGCTACATAAGAGTCCTGCACAGCATGGTCAGCTCGTCACCCCTGCAGGAAGCACTGAGGGTCCGGGCTGACAGTCCTTATGCAGCTTCTGGTTTAGGGCCCCTGGGACTCAGCTGTTACCAGGTACACAGTAGATGCCCAACTAATGCTGGTTAGCTAAATATATGAATTTGTCCTCTACATTCCTATTAGTGAATCCATTTCCACATGTTGGAAAAGTTATACATAATGTATGTATTTCGAATACATATCTAATACGTATATACTGGTCTAACAAACCAACACTGGCTGTACACTGGGCACTGTGATCTTTACTTGCATTATCTCATCCAAGCACCTCAGCAACCTGGGAGGTAATATTTTTAGATGCAGTTTACAGATGAGGAAACTGAGGCACAGAGTGGTTATATCACCAAGGCAAGGTTCACCAAGCAAGGAAGTGGCAGAGGTGGAATTCTAACCCTGGCTGACTCTAGAACCTGACCTCTCACGCACATGCTTGTGGCATGCCTGACGTTCTGGCACAAAACAAAGCCAATGGTTGCAAACTATGGCATTCAGAGTCCAACATGAAGCGTGGGGATTTTACTGACCATCCCAGCCACTAGCCATTGAACACCAGGCACTGTGCTGGGCGCTGTCACATATGCGAATGGTTAGCATCCTCACAACAGCCTGAAAAGATGTGTGCTATGATTCCCACTTTACAGTTGAGCAAATTGAGGCACGGAGAGGTAACGTCAGACAGTCGGAGAAGGAGCTGAGAATCAAACCCAGTTCATTCAGCTCTGCATTCCTGGCCTCTCACTGTTATGGAGGTTGCAGAGCATCTAGGCAGGGGTTTTCCAGGGAAAAGCACCCTGAACCTAGGAGGGCCCAGCTTTGACCACGGAGAGACTTTGGGCAACTCTGAACATTTAACCCTCAGTGCCAATAGTAACTTAAGCCTAAGGTGAGAAAAGGAAGTGTGAGGAGGTGTGGGAAGAATTCAGTGTCAGAACCAGGACATGGAAAATGAACCTGCCTTTGACGGGACTCCCAAAGGGGTTTACATCCTCATCCCTTCCACAACGAGTCAGTGTGGTCTACCTGCAAAACTGAAGGTGTAGGCATACCTCAGGGAGCATGCCTCACGGAGGAGCTGTCACCAATAGCACCACCTTCTTTCCAAGAATGTTTCAGGGAACCTATTTGCAGGATCCACTATCCTAAGATCTCACCCAGTAGCCAAGGCGGGAGAAGGCAGCTTGCTTCTTGATGCCAGTGACTGGTACTGCTCTTGGTTCCCTGCTAGGAACTCCACGCATACTTCTGGGGAGGGAGGTGACCAAACTTTCCAGAACTGGCACATGATCCTTCACTTGGTTGTGCTGAAATGGAAACTATGTGTGTATGTTGATGGCCAGTCAGTCTTTGGGGGGCCCTCACTTGCTCTATTTGTAAGGGTTCCTCTTTTGAGAACTGTAAGTTTTATGGATCAAGAAAGAACCATGTTTTATCAGACTTAATAGGCATTTTCTGGATGTGGAAATAGTGGAAGTAGTTTGGTGCACAATAGAAAGCCTCAAGCACATGACATCAAATGCAGAAGAGGAGAAAGTTACTTCAAACGTGCCCTATGGCTCAAATCCATTTTTGCCACAAAGATTTGAAAAAGTTACCATTTGAGCAATATTCACTAATAGATCTTTAGCACAAAATAGTGTCTGAAAAAAATATGATGTAGGAAAGCATTCCTTATATTAAAAATTGTCAAATATACTATCACAAGGAACAAAAAAAAAGTATTTAAATAAATAGAGATGGGCAGAGCGGTTCATGCCTGTAATCCCAATACTTTGGGAGGCTCAGGTGGGAGGATCGCCTCAGCTCAGGAGTTCGAGACCAGCCTGGGCAACAGAGTGAGACCCTGTCTCTACTAAAAATTTAAAAAGGTAGCCAGGTGTGGTGGCGTGTACCTGTAGTCCCAGCTACTCAGGAGGCTGAGGCTGCTAGGAGCCATGATCATGCCATTGCACTCCAGCCTGGGTGACAGAGCAAGACCTTGTCTCAAAAATAAATAGCCTGATAGAGGTTCTAGAAAGCGAAAAATAAATAGCCCGATAGAGGTTCTAGAAAGCGAACCTGATGCATGTTCTTGGTGCCCTCTCACTCGCCCCATTCTCTCTCTCTCCCCCTCCTCTTTTCTTTTGTAGTTAATGAAATTATCAGGAAGGAGTTTTCAGGACCTCCTGCCAGAAATCAGACGTAAAAGAAGCCATTATAGCAAGACACCTTCTGTATCTGACCCCTCGGAGCCCTCCACAGCCCCTCACCTTCTGTCTCCTTTCACGTTCATCTCCCAGCCTGGAGTCCACACGCGGATCAATGTATGGGCACTAAGCGGACTCTCGCTTAAGGAGCTCGCCACCTCCCTCTAAACACCAGAGAGAACTCTTCTTTTTGGTTTATGTTTTAAATCCCAGAGAGCATCCTGGTTGATCTTAATGGTGTTCCGTCCAAATATTAAGCGCCTGCTGACCAAAAGCACATTCTGCACAAGACAGGACACTGGAACACGCCTGAGAACAGAGTGACTGGAGCTTGGGGGGATGGGCGGGGGACAGAAGATGTGGGCGCTGTGATTAAACCCCAGCCCTTGCGTTCATTTTTCCAGGTCACAGATACAGCTCCTGTACCTTTTGAAGGAAAGGAGTTCTCAGAGCAACCAAAGGAACGTGATCCAAGAGCCCAGCTTACAGGCTGAAGAAACCCAAAACCCTCTTGATAGAGGTAGAAACTGAACTGTCAGTCCTTAGAGCTCGCCCAGTCCATGCCACAACTGGGCCACGGCTAAAGCTTTATTTTTGAATTCTTATTCCAAAACCAAACTGTCTTGCCCGGACAAGATCACTTGTTAAGACTTCTTGGCGTTAAGTTATGACATGTATATGCGTTTGTTACTATTTGTTTTCTGCTTTAAAAAGCTGGCCAGGGCACCTAGCACTGGAGCTATTTTGGCGAGCTGTTCTTTAACCCCTGCAGCACGCAGTCCTGCTAACACAATTTCCATAGACTTGAGGGGCTGACCCAGGCTGCAGAGAGCAAGCACCTGTCTGCTGCAGCTGTACAACCTGGATGCTTTGCAAGGTTCCGGCTTGCTTTCTTCCTAGCAGCCAGAGTGCTTTTCCGTAAAGCAGTGGAGAATCTCAAGCATGTGCATTTAATTGAGGAATAGCAGAAGGGCTAAAGTAACCGAGAAGTGCGGGTATTTTTGTTAAGTAAAACAGCCCAAGTGCTTCTGGAAGTGGGTGTCTACCGAGATAGAGGAAAAGGGCTGAATTCCCTCTATCCTAAATCCAAAGTGGGACAGTCGAGCTCAGGATGCACTTCCCAGCTTCACTGGTTAATTTGACCTGAACGTATTTAAAGACCCTTTCTGCCCCTGAAGACCTATTCGCACTAGAATTCTAACGTGAAGAAATCTACTCGAATGCATCCTTTAGTTTGAATGAGCTCTGTTCAGACCAGTTGTATGTTATATGTGATTTCCTTCCTCCCAACTGTTTCCACTGAGCGCACCCATAGTCTCCCCTAGTCTTCCTCTGTGGGTGCGATTTTTGTGATTTTTACAAACAAAACCCTTGTAGTTCTTGGCAGGTGTGTTTCTGTTGGCATTTGCTGCAGATACGCCAGGACAAGCGGTGAGATTCATTTTTAAGCCATTCCGTTTCCTCAATAATCCACAACAAAGTGAAAATATTCTTAGCACGCAGACTGTACTTAGTGTTTTCTCAGTCCAGTCTGTAGGCAGAAGGCTTCAAAAGATAGTCATGGCCACTCAGTGCCCACTGTGGGCTTTGTAAGTCCTGGCTCTCCCGTCAAGGTTACCCAGAGGCAAAAGCTTCCTGGGAGTGGGGCCAGGTGTGTTTGGCACTCCAGATAGAAGACAAAATGCTCAGATTCGGGCCTGTGCACTTGTATGCAACCTGTTGGTCAATACCTAGCATTTATTTTTCCCTAACAATGGACAACCTTTCCCTCATCCACCCCTAAGCTCAGAGTTTAGGAACATTCTCTTTTAAATAAACAGAATGCCAGTAAGAGGTTGACCCCCACCATAGAACTTCTGGGATGCTAAATACTTCCTCACGAACAAAATAAGTTCCTTATATAAGTTCCTTATACTAGCAGCTTCACCTAGAGAATTCTCTCTCGGGCAATATGAATTTTTCTCTCCAGCAATATTGGCTTCACTGGGGAAAAGCTAGGAGTGTGTGGTGAGTGATTTGTTCTCCCTTGACCTGGCTAGGAGCCATTTTTTATACATGAGGGAATTTGAGCTTTCCTCAGTTATCTGAATGTTTTACCCAAGTGCCTTCCTGCTATTGTAGCAAAGTAGCTCAGCTTCCTTGTCCACAGGTTGAAAAAGGACTAATGCATTTTCCATCAGTTTTCTAACTATGTTAGCAAAAAGGACCTCCTGGTAGCTCAACCTCCTGTACGCATGTGTGTGTGTGTGTAATACACACACATATAAACCCCTCTGTTTTTCTAAGACATCTTAGCTGGATATTATAGGAAGCACTTTCATAAACAACTATACCAAATAGCAAAGGAAAGAGAAACAAAAGCATTAGATTTGAGACATAAACAGGCAAGAGAAAGTGTATTAGGAACTGACAGCTATCAAGGAAGTTTTGTCAGTTACAAATGCTAGGAGGAAATTTTGCCAAGAAGGATGGCTCATGAAATATTTCCAGTATGGGAAGAGGCAATAAGATCCTCTAAGAGAATGAGAAAGTAGGGATGTATAAATGGTAAAGATGGGCGTGTTGCAGGTGTGTTAGAAGGATCTCAGTTAAGTGAAGGTTTGCACTTGCTACATCTAAGTTAATGTAAATATGTAGCACTCTGACAGGTCTACCCATGTTGCTGAATGTAGTATATTTCCAAAGTTTGCAAGTCTTCCTGTATTGTAAAAAAAATGCTGCTGCTTGATAATATGTATAGCAATCCAGATTAATTAGTATGTTATTAAATTTTATTTTCTTACCTGTATTTTTATGCTTTTTACCTGTCCTCAAAATATTACACCCCTGTTGGAATTAGATTTATATTTATAAATGGTCAGAAATCTTTTTAAATGTCTCTTTTTACACATAGGTTGATTTTTTTTTTCTTAAGATAAATGATGTATTCTTGAAACATTTGTTAATTATTCCAGGAAACAAAAATCCATGTAATAAAACTCCCACTCAGAGCCTATTAGTCACCTACCTAGAAGACAGCATCTCAGGAGAAGGAATGGTTTCATGGAAGAAGGAACCACCTTTTTCTTGCTCAAGAATTATGCTGACTTCAGCCCTGAGCCTGGATCTGGTCACTGAGAATCATCAAGTGTCTAGATCCCCCCAAATAAGTAATCTAGTAGGTGGTTTTGATTTTAAAAAATTGACACCAAAACCCTGCCTGCATTGTAATGGAATTTGAAAAGAATTCATGTTCACAGAACCCTACGTTCAGGCTAATATTTACAGAGGGGACCAAAACCAAATCCTGGTAGGTAACTCCTGTATCCTTTATCCAAAGGACATCAACAGTTTTCCAGCATAGACATAACCAAGGATGAATTGATTCCTTCAAAGAACTGGGAGGCACTGATATTGCATTTTTTGTTTACATCCAGTAGCCAAGACGCCTCAGTGAGCCAGTCTTGGGCAGAGGCTGTCACATTTAGGCAGATCAGGAGTTGATATGTTCTAATTCTCACTCTGGACTACAGTGAAACTGAATTTATCATGTCCAAAAAAAAAAAAAAAAAAAAAAAAAAAAAAAAAAAAAAAAACTTTCCAAGTGCTTTCTATTGCTCAGAATTGAAAGAATGTTTTCATTTCAAGTTTACAAGAGGCATGGATGGAGTTGTGACGTTCTTGACAAGCTGGGCTAACCTTTCCTGAACTCGTTTCCTGGAGGCAAGGTGCTCGGTGACCCAGCGCATCTTAACTTTGGGTCTCCTAGGCTCAAGGCTAGGGCATTACGTTTCATGGAACCAAAACAGCCAATTGCATAGCAAGTATTTTCCTGCATTCCAATTAAATGCTTAAGAAAAAGCAGCATCATATAAAATTGTGATCATAAACATCCATTTCCCTCAGCTTTTGTGAGTGCCTTGACTTACAGCCAACATCACTGTTTAACTCAGTCTGTTTAAAAACAAACTTTTCTGGTGGTTGGTAACAGAGTTTCTCCCTGCGCTATCAGGGTCCTGAGAGCTGGAAGTGAAAGGGTTAATTAACATTCTACCTTTATGCAGCTGTTGGCTGACTAGAATAAACTCCCTGCTGAGTTCAAGCTTTGAATGGAATGGATGCAAATGATGTTGTTTCTATTAGAGCAGGTGCTCACAGCATTCTGATTGGCCTGAGCAGACCGAGGCTATGGCGGTTGGAACAAACTTAGCACCCTGGACATCTTGTCAAAGAACCTCACTCACCCCCTATGGCCTCTACAGCCCTCAGAGGAGAGAAAACCAGTACAGTTCTCCAACAAACAGAGGTCTCTCCAACATGGTGGTGCTGGCAGGCTTAGGTTTAGACAATCCTGTTAAAGGCGTTTGAATACATCACATTCCTATGCAAATGTTTTTAATCTCCAGTTTAATGTAGTTTATTTTTCCTATATGTAAAGTATTTTTATACGACTTGTATCATGATAGTTTAGCAATAAAACAGTTGGAAGCAACAGCTACTTTGGTGGATCTTTCTTTTCCGGAGAGGCTACTCAAATATCCCCTTTACCTTTCGGGCTCCCTCAGCAAGGAACATTTTGTGTGTGCACATAAGTGTGTGCGTTTACTCCTCATCTCAGCCCTAGGAGGTAGGTACAGTCACACTGTGCTTGTGACTCAGGCTCAGAAGCCACTTGTCGGAGGTGACAAAGCCACATGGTCAACCTGAATTTGATTCTCTCTGGCACAACTCTGCTGTAATCTGTGCCTCTAGACTACTTTTGAGGTAGCATATTCATAAAGGAGATTTATGGTGCCCACCTTAGACCAGCTTTCCAAGGGTCCCGAAGCACTCACAGTCAACTGGGCCAAGGCAGCCACTTGGAAGGCAAAAGCCACCATTTTTATTTGAGCATCTTGCAAAATATCAAGGTTAAAGAAAAAAAAAAATGCACCTTATACCTTCGAACCCACAAATAAGTACTAGAACCTTCTAGCCAAGTTCCTCCTTGAAACAGCTTTTGCCATCCTGTAGCTAAAGCACCTAGGAGGTTTGGAAGTAGCTGCTCTTTTTAAAGTCTTCATAGGGTTCGAACCTCCTCCCACCCTTTCACCCCAGGGAAATGGGATATCTGCTCCAGGCCCTGGGCTTTAGGGACCCACGCCACCCCATCACAGCCCCGCACCTGGAATGTCTTGCTGGGAATTTTCTAGCCCCCGTCCCCCCGCTATTCCAGTGCCTGTAACCAGCACTACCAAATGGGCAGGTGTCCCAAGCTCAGACAGACACCTGCATGGGTCCTGGCTGCTGGAAGTGCCTATCTTGAAATATCCTTAGTCTCCCTCTGTTAGCTGGGACCAGCTGGCTCCCATTTCTCCCCTTCAGGTGCCCCAAAGAGCTCTAGAACCTGCACCTACAGGGTCCAGGCCAGCTTCCAGAAGAGCACCCTGGTGAGCAGATTGCTCCGATGGCTGGTGCGGTATTTTCATTGTGAGTTTTGTGGGATGGTGTGAGACTGGATCGCCAGAATGGTGCTGATTTAGGAATGGGTCAAGTTGCTTAGGCAGACAGGAGCCCCACAAAAAATACCTGTCCAGGGCTACACCTAAGAGGCAACTGTGCCCCACTAAGATGACTGCGGCCAACTGTTTTGCTTTAACTTACTTTCCGAAACCTTACACCACTTCTCCTGAATCGAAAGTCAAAATCACTTAAGCAGAGGACAAGGCTAAAACTATAGTCATTTTTAAAAAAGAAAAGAAAAACCAAAAACGTCTGTGTTGTACATTTATATTTAAGCCACACTTAAACACAAATTTGGCCTGTGCCTCAGTTTCCCCAGATATGAAATGAGGACTCTAGTCCCCACCTCACAGGTACTGCATAATCAATATTAGCTATCGATCGACGGTCCCATCATTTAACAAACAGATTTCAGATTCACCTAAGGCTTATCGCGGAGCCTTCAGCTCATCTTGAGACCTCATTTGACTAATATCCGGAAGAAAACATTTAGAGCTCTGACTATGGGATTTTAATTTTTCTAAATAGATCATTAAAGCCAGAAACTTGAGTTTATCCAATTTTCAAAACCTGAGATGACAAGGAAGTTTGTATTGGAGCATCTTGGAGTCACTTTGCCAGGAGTTTGCAAATCTGAACATGTTCCTTGCTGTATCCAACAGCATGGTGTAGTTTCGTACAAAGGAGCAGAAACAGAACAGTGGTTTCGTGCCAAGTTGGAGTTTAAGAAGTGGTAAGATTGACAGGAGAAAACAAATGCTGACTCCTACTCAGCCTCTTCATATTCATACATTAGAAGGAAACTGGGTTCCTGGTAGGACCAGGTTGAATATAAAATAATGCTGAGGACAGAGGCACAGAGCCACAAGGGCCTTTACGAAATGAAAGTGAAGTCATTTCTTTTGTCTGCGGATCCCCAGTAGCTGTGATGGGGTATAAAGGACACGCTTGCTATAAACCTCATGACATTTTGTGGTACGAAGATGGACGAGGTCAGACCAAACTTTCTCCAAAAAGGGCTTCTCACTCTAAACCACCTCTTGCCCGGCCCTCCTGGTAAACTTCAGAAGTTGAGCTTTGTAAATGGTCCGATGAGGAGTTATCAAAGAAACAAAACCCCCTGCTGTCTATCTGCCCTGTCCCAGGCTCTCTAGGAATCCCTGATTTACTAAAAACTTCAAGCTCTGAAACACTGTACTGGATAGGAAGTACAGTGACAATTCGCTCTGATTCCCAGGGGCTATACTTTTTACATCAGTGATCCCTAAATTTTTTGTTGAAATGGGGACACCTCATCCTTCTATGAAATACTGACAAAATTCCTTGAAAACACATTGCCAACAGTTTCTGCTGCTGTGCAAAGTGTCAGAGGATATTTGATTTAGAACCCTCTGCCTGGCCGGGCGCGGTGGCTCAAGCCTATAATCCCAGCACTTTGGGAGGCCGAGACGGGCGGATCACGAGGTCAGGAGATCGAGACCATCCTGGCTAACACGGTGAAACCTCATCTCTACTAAAAAATACAAAAAACTAGCCGGGCAAGGTGGCGGGCGCCTGTAGTCCCAGCTACTCGGGAGGCTGAGGCAGGAGAATGGCGGTAAACCCGGGAGGCGGAGCTTGCAGTGAGCTGAGATCCGGCCACTGCACTCCAGCCCGGGCGACAGAGTGAGACTCCGTCTTAAAAAAAAAAAAAAAAAAAAAAAAAAAAAAAGAACCCTCTGCCCTTAATACCATGAGAAAAAAGCATTCACAAGACAACCGTGGCGAGGGTTGTATTTACACCTTCACATACACACGCGCCAGACTCCTGTGTGACCTCCCCCACCATGTGCCTTCTTCTCTTTGGTAGCCAGGAGGCATTTTGAGTTCAACATGTCCCCAAATTTCCTGATTCCCAATCTCCTCTTCCTCCCTCTCCCAACACACACCCATCTTACTCATCAGTTTATGGGAACACCATCTATCTACAGTCGCTTAGTCAAAACCCTGGGAATAACCCCGGATCTCTCACTGTTCCCGTTGCCCACATATCAGCAAATCCCGCTGGGTCCTTTCTGAAATCATCCCACCTCTATGCCTCATGCTCACCACGACACCCTCATCTCCTACCTGGATGACACACCAGCCCTTTGCTGGTGTACTCCCGACCTCCCCATCCACACAGCAGCCAGATCGAGCTTAAAGCAGCCTCAGATCCTCTCACAGCCCTATTTAAAGCCCTCCACAGCTTCCCCTTGCATTCAGGATGATCCAAATTACAGGCAAGAGGCTCAGCCATCTTCCTTGGCCACAAGTTCTCCAGCCTCCAGGCCTCTTTTCTGTTCCCTGCCCAGACCACACCATTCCCCACCTCTCTCGCCTCCTAAAACTTGAAACGCTTTGACTCCTGAGTTTCATGGACTGGCTCTTCCTCATTCTTCAACTTTCCAATTAAATTCTTGTCCTCAGAGGACTTCAGTGACCACTGTCATGCGGGACCTACCCCATGCCCCGCCCACACATGCACTCAGCCTGGCGTTTGGATGACTGTGGGCATGTTTGCTGTCTCTTGCCCCTATAAATTCCATGGCAGCGACGATTGTCTTGATTTGCCCAGTGTTGTCTCTCTACAGCCTGGCATGCGGTATGGTAGGCCCCCAGGAACCGGGTGTTAAATGAGCAAACATGCCTTTCCTGTGCATGGAGAACAATGGGCTCATCTGGAATGTATGGAAAATTAATCATTTCCTAATATTTAACACATTTTATAAACCAACTGACTCAAGGGAGACTTTCCTTCTGTCCCATATGGCTCGGTTTATTCATCTCTAATTACACAGCAGTGTATTCCAGCCTGTCTTCTAGAAAGAGCTAGTTCCCTTTGTTGCAGAAAGCCATAAAGACCATGATTCCCTAGAATCTTGGAGCCTGCCAGGCCAGTTATCTGCTTTCTGGCAGCCTGCAGTCACCTGTGGCCCTCCCGCTTGTAAAATGCTCACTGCTGTGGCTCAACAGCTCCTTGGGGACAGGTAAGAGAAGGGCCAGCCAGCCAGCTGCCGTTTACAAGCCAAATCTGAAACCGGCTTCTCGGGGGAGTCTGTTTGACAAGGTGAATAATGGATTGTTTGCAGCGGAGCGAGGTGCGGCCAGCGCCTGCAATTTGCTGTTAGACGGTGCTAACGTGCTCCGGCTGGGCGCCTCTCCATCTGGTCCTCCCCAGATACACCTGCAGTCGTGCGGTTCAGGAGCCCACGTTCTCATTTATCCTCCCCGTGGTGCAAATAAGCCAGGGCACCCTCTGTGCGCTGTTGGGGTCTTCGACACAGACCTCGGCCCCTGAGCTGGGCTCCAGGATCTGAAGGTGTGAGGGCAGGCTTTCCTAAACTCTGCCCTGCGGACACCCCCTGGTTCCCAAGACCAACACTGCCCAGAGTAGGTCCAGGGCTCCTTGGAGAGTCGGGTAGTGGGGGTCCCAGGTCCCATGACTTCCATCTCTCAGGGCTCACGGCCTCCCCTCCAGGACGAGTCTTTTTTTGCCATTTATCCCTGTTCATGTCACTCTCATCTCATCCCCTGCATCTCTCACTCTGACCCCCATGAGGCTCAGACCCCACTTTCTGCCCCACAGCCCCATGGAATGCTGCTGCTCATCCCTCTGCACCTCACTGCCCACCATAAACCCCTACATCCTCAGTCTTCCTTCCCCCAGGACCTGCGTGTTTTCTTCCTAGCTGAAACCCACCACTCCTGAGTCCTGTCTCCTTGCAGGCCTCTGCGACAATTAGCACAAACTTAGTGGCGTAAAGCAACACAAATTCATCACCTCAGTGCTGGAGGTCCAAGGTCCAAAGTAGGTCCCACGGGTATAACATCCTGGTGTCAGCAGGGCTGCACTCCTTCTGGGGGCTCCAGGGGAGAAGGTTTCCTCATCCTTTCCAGCTTCTTTGGAAATAAACACGGCTGACAGCATTCCGTAGTACTCAGCCCTCATCTGCTGGGCCAGCCATCCCATCACTCTGATTCCACGCCCAGCCTCGCGCCTTTCTCTAACAAGCTCTCACATCTCTTTCTTTTGCCTCTAAGGACTCCTGTGATTAAATGGGGCAAACCTGGGTAACCCAGGGCACGCTTCCTTTCTCACTGGTGATTAGCAATCGCACCTGCAAAGTCGCTTTTGCTGTAGAAGGTAACACGTCCACAGGTGATGGGCATAGAACATGGACATCGTTAGGGGGCCCTTATCCTGCCTGCCATGCTAATATGGCAGTGTTCAGAGGTGGTGCCTTTAAGTGGTGACTCAGGGTCCTGAGGGCTCTACCCTTGTGAATGGAGGAATCCATTCATGGATTAATGGGTGAATGGGTTATCATGGGAGGGAAACTGGTGGCTTTACGAGAAGAAGAAAGCCCCGAGCACAGCACATTAGCACACTCAGCCCCTCCCCTTGCGATGTCCTGTGCCACCAGGGGACGCTGCAGAGTCTCCGTGAGCAAGAAGGCGCTCATCAGATGTGGCCCTCGGCCTGGGACTTCTCAGTCTCTACAACTAGAAAGAAATTCCCTTTCAAAATGCCCAGTTTCAGGTATTCTGTTATAAGCAACAGAAAATGGACAAATACATTGTTCAAGGCTCATGGACCACATCAGTGAAGAGCACAGACTAAGCAAAGTCTCCATCTGTGTGAAGGGGACATGCCAGCAGGGTGCAGAGGGAGGGAGAAAGGCCTCAAAGAGACCTGGAGCTGATCATGTTTCAACCTAAACTCTTGCATTTCTCCTCCCTAGAGCCGTTCCAGCCTGCGTTTATTTCATTTCATGGAACACCTTCACCCCGGTCACTCAGGCTAGAAGCCCAGCACCATGCTTGGCCCTCTTCCTTCTCTGACACCCATCTCCAATCTGTCAGGAAATCCCATCAGTTCCCTCTTTCAGTTTTATCCCGAAACTGACGCCATCTCAGCCTGGCACTGTTCTGAGTCTGGTGTTTGTTTTAGCGCCACCTCCTGCTAGGACCGATGCAGTAGTCCCTCGGCTGGTCTCCCTGCCTTTCCCCCTTCTGCCTGTCCTCATCACAGAGTGATCCTGCTAATCTCAGATCAGGTCCCTCCTTTGCTCAAGACCCTCAGTGTGAAAGTCAAAGACCTTCCTTAAATGGCCACCAAAGCGTTCCACCGCCCACCTCCCTTCCTACCTCACCTCCCAGTACTCTCCCATCTTGCCCTCTGCTCCAGCCCCTTGATCTCTCAGTTTCCCAAACACGCCACACTGCCTGCATCTCAAGGCCTTTGTCCAGCTGTTGCTTCCACCTGGTATCTCTTCCATTAGATGTAACAGCTCCAGATGTCAGCAGAGACACTGCCTCAGCTCCCATCCTAAAATCAGGTCCACTGTATTCTCCATGGCTACTTGGACCCAAACAGACGCTGCTATAGTTTGGTTTATCTGATCGCCCTCCCCTCACAAACACCACCACATCTCACGTTGAAATTCCATCCCCCGTGTTGGAGGTGGGGCTTAACGGAGGCGTTTGGGTTATGGGGTGGATCTCTCATGGGTAGATGAATGCCCTCCCTGGTGGGGGCTGATTTCTCACTTCATCTGTTCCCATGAGCGCTGGCTGTTAAAAGGAGCCTGGTACCTCCCCTCTCTGGCTTCCTCTCTCGCCAGGTGACTTGCACACATGAGCTCCCCTGCCTCTTCCACCATGAGTGGAAGCAGCCTGAGGCCCTCACCAGAGGCAGAGGCCCCATCTTGAATTTTCCAACCGTCAGAACCTGAGCCAAATCAACCTCTTCTCTTTCTAAATTGCCAGCCCAAGGTATTCCTATATAGCAACACAAATGGACTAAGATGTCCAACCCAATCTCTGAAGGCCTGAGGGCATCTGTTGGTAAATGTCCTTCAGCGGCATCTTGGTGGCATCCCGATGTGGGGAGGGGGTGGTGGGAATGATCCACCTGGTGCTGACACTCAGGGGTTGCACTAGCTAGAGAATTTTAAAACAGTATTTCAACAATTGCTCTGATATCTATTATCACTAGGTACTGGTGGTTTGGTGGTTTTTTTTTTTTTTTTTTTTTTTTTTTTGAGACAGGGTTTCACTCTGTCACCCAGGCTGGAGGGCAGTGGAACAATGATAGCTCACTGTGACCTCTGCCTTTTGGGCTCAAGTATTCCTCCCACCTCAGCCTTCCAAGTAGCTTGGATTCCTGGTAGCCACAGGATCCCCTACCTTTGAGTGATCCCCTACCTTTGAGTGTGGGCTGGACCTAGTGACTCGCTTCTTAGATTACAAGAGGTAATGACTTCCATCTTGCTGGCGCTCTCTTTATCTGAGTCTTCTCATTTGCTCCCTCTGACGAAGCCAGCTGCAGTGTCTGCATGGCAAGAACCTAGGGCAGCTCCTGGTCACAGACAGTGGGGAACTGAGGCCTTCAGTCCCAGCCCACGAGGAACTGAATCCTGCCCACAACTGTGGATCTTGCTTGGAAGTGGATCCTGCCCCAGCAGAGCTTTGGGATGACCATGGCCCCCGCTGACTCCTGACTGCAGCCTGGGAGAAACCCTGAGCCCGGGGGCCCAGATAAGCTGAACCCAGATTCCAGGCCCATGGAGGCTGTCAGATAATGAAAATGTGTTGCTTTAAGCTGCTACATTTTGAGGTCATTTGTTATAGTGCAATGAAGAACTAACGTATACAGAGAGGTCACATAACCAGGCTGAGGCCACACAGTCTGTCAGGGGCCGGGGGGGAGGGTCAAGGTTCAAGTTGATTTTGTCTCCTAGAGCTTGTGAGTTTTTTGAGACAGGGCCTCACTCTGTCACCCAGGCTGGAGTCCAGTGACACGATGAAGGCTCACTACAGCCTTGACCTCCTGGGCTCAAGCGATCCTCCTGCCTCAGCCTCCCGAGTAGCTGGGACCACAGGCACACATTGCTGCACCTGGCTAATTTTTAAATTTTTCATAGAGATGGAGGTCTCTCTATGTTGTCCAGGCTGGTCTCAAGCTCTTGGTCTTAGGCGATCTGCCCACCTCAGCCTCCCAAAGTGCTAGGATTATAGGTGTAAGCCACTGCGCTGGGCTGCTTATGATTTTTATCTCAAAACACACCACCTTTCAGAATTTTCTGTATCTGTGTTATAATAGGCATTTCTACCAGCATCTCCACAAAGCAGATGGGCACCTGATAAACTCCGCATGTAATAGGCATGTGGCAGCCACTCAGCCACATGGACCATCATGTCCACCCCCTAACTGGTTTCCATACCTCCCCAGCCCATTCTCCACGTAGCTGCCAGATGATGGTTCTGAGGCTCCAGTCGGTCCCCATCACAATTAGGTTTAAAGCTCTGTAATGACCATTTTCATGTAGCTTTTAGAGCCACCAGTGACCTGGCCTGGCCTACCCCTGGGCCGCCCGGAGCTGGTGCTCATGCATCTGCCGCACACAGGCCCCATCAGAGGGTTCCACATCACAGAGTCCCCTCAGCTGGGCCCTTCATCCGGTGAGGAAGAGCTGTCCCACCCTCCATTCTACCTCCACCACTTCCCATTCTCCCTGAGGATTCGAGAGGAGCCATCCCTGCCCACGTGGACACCCTGGTTAATCCCTTTCCTTTATCTTCACCCTCCTTCTCTCCCAGCTCCCAACCATCAAGGTTCAAACATGCTGGGTGTCCCTTGTCTAAATCAACCAGAAATAAAAATAGAAAAAAATCATCAATCGAACCCACGTCTGCCTCCAGCCACCAGCCTGGCTTTCCCCACACCTTCCAGCCAAGGGTTAAGAAGGAGTTGCTGCCGCCTCTCATCCCCTGCTCCTGCTCACTCACTCCCCAGCCATTGTGCTAGGACTTCTGCGCCCACCTCACTGCCAAACCACCAGCGCCCTCCCTTGTCATCAAATCAAATGGACTCTTCTCATTTCTTCTCTGCCTGGGCTTCCCGGTAGCATTCGGCTCTGAGGTGTTATCTCTATTTCTTGAAACTGTCCCCTTGCTCTTGGTTTTCAGGACACCCATGCTACCTACTTTCCCTGGCTTCAGCCAATGGTCCCTCTTCCTCGAGGCTAAAATTGTGGCGCCCAGACTCAACCCAAGATCTTACATGATTCAGCAGGGGAACGCCTGGAGTTTATCCTCTAGAAACTCTCCCGATGCACCCAAAGACACACAAAGATACTCAGGGCTGGTCTACTGAAGTAGCAAAAAAATATCAACTATCAGAACACCCATCCTCACAGCCCTGGTGACCTGACGCCTGGCAGACGCCCATGGGAGGATCCAACGCCGCTTTGGAACAGAATAGGTGTGTGCGTTCATTTCCTAGGGCCGCCTAATAGATTGCCATAAACTGGGTGACTTTGAACAACAGAAATTTATCCTCACATAATTCTTGAGGCCACAATTCTGAATACAAGTGCTGCAGGACTGCGCTGCCTCTGAAGGCCGTGGGGAGGACCCTTCCCAGCCACTCCCAGCTTCTGGGGTATTCCCTGGCTGTGGCTGCATCACTCCAGTCTCTGCCTCCATCTTCACGTGGCCTCCTCTTCTTATAAGGATACTTGGTTTTGGATTTAGGATCCACCTGGTTAATCCAGGATGGTTTCATGCCAAGACCCTTCATGTGGTGGCATCTGCAGAGGCCTTTCTTTCAAGTAGAACCACGATCACAGGTACCAGGGTCCAGCACTAGAACACATATTTTGTGGGGGCCACGATTCAACCCAGTACAGTGAGGAAACCGCCCCCCCCCACCCCCGTTTCCTCGGGTTCTGTTTAGAGTCAGCTCCTTTGTTGCTCTGTTGTGTCTCCTGGCCTCATCCTTCCTCATGGGCCTTTCCTCTGTCTAACCTGTTATCTACACGGTTTGTCTTGGCCGGGAGCTGTGGAGCCGTGGCTCATGCCTGGAATCCCAGCACTTTGGGAGACCGAGGTAGGTGGACTGCTTGAGCCCAGAAGTTTGAGACCAGCCTGGGCAACATAGCAAGACCTCATCTCTACAAAAAATACAAAAACGAAACAAAAAAAGACAGTTTGTCTTGCTCACTGCTGTGTTTCACCCCAGTGCCTGGAACAAGTGGCTGGCAAGGGAAAAAGCAAAGTGCAGACCTGTGCATCCCATTTGTGGGATGACCACACACACACACACACACACACACATGCACAATGATATAAACTCATACACACACAGTGACATAAATTCACACTGCATACACACATACTGCATACACACTGCATACACACATCCACAGTGCAAACACACATACTACATACACACATGCTGCATACACACACATCTGCAAATACATACATACCACATACACACACACACACATGCACAATGATATAAACTCATACACACACAGCGACATAAATTCACACTGCATACACACATACTGTATACACACTGCATACACACATACTGCATACACACTGCATACACACACATCCACAGTGCAAACACACATACTACATACACACGTGCTGATACACACACATCTGCAAATACATACATACCACATACACACACACACACACACAATGATATAAACTCATACACACACAGCTGACATAAATTCACACTGCATACACACATACTGTATACACACTGCATACACACACATCCACAATGCAAACACACATACTACATACACACATGCTGATACACACACATCTGCAAATACATACATACCACATACACACACACACACATGCTTTTTTCTGAAAGACATTTCAGAATTACTAATGGTCTCCAGGAAACAGAACTGGGAGTCCAGGGCACGGGGGAGGGGACAAGAGGAGCTTTTCGTTCCCTATCCATTTGTACTACTTAAAATCTGTAAGCACACAATCTATTACCAAGAAAAGGTCTTAAAGTAACACATAATTACTTACACCTGGAACAAAGCCACTACAGGTGTGACTTCCTCACCTGCTGCAAGCCATTCAGTGCCGCTCCTGCCCCTCTCATCCCTCCCCGGCCCCTCCCCTGATGCCTCCTGCCCCTCTCCCCTCTGTAAAGATGGAGTTGGGGGGAATTACATGGTTTGGATCCTTGTCCCTGTCCAGATCTCACGTTAAATTGTAATCCACAGTGTCGGAGGTGGGGCCTGGTGGGAGGTGATTGGATCATGCGGGTGGATCCACTGGTGCTGTTCTCGTGATAGTGAGTTCTCGTGAGATCTGGTCATTGAAAAGTGTGTAGCACTTCCCCGCCCTTCTCTTGCTCCTGCTGCTCCGCCCATGTGATGTGCTGGCTTCCCCTTAGCCTTCCACCACCATTGTATGTTTCCTGAGGCCTCCCCAGAAGCAGAAGCCACTATGCTTCCTGCACAGCCTGTGGAACTGTCAGCCAATTAAACTTCTTTTCTTTGTAAATTGCCCAGGGTCAGGTATTTCTTTATAGCAGTGGGAGAACAGCCTAATGGGGGGCTGAGGGCGGGAGGACTCCGTCTTCCGTGTCTCTCCCTCTCCCTCCTGGTGTGTTCTGCACAGGGCTGCTGTGGAGCAGCAGCCCTAATTTTTTTTTCAAGGATCCCAGTTCTAAAGCTAGACAGCATAGTGACTACAGGCACAGAGGCTACAGTGTCAGCTGCCCTGCATTCAGGGAGCTGGGCAGGGAGCTTGTTCCGGTGTCTTCCATTTGTCCTCCAGATTCACCCTCAGCTCTCTGGGCCTGGGAGGCAGACCATATATGCCCAGCCTCCCCGGGGCACCTCTGGCTTCCAGAGGGTTCCTTCAATAGGAGGTGCCAGCAAGAGATGGAAGGTTGGGTGTTCATGCCGTGGACTGGATATGTCCCTCAACAAAGGCTACTGTCTCTCCATGTGGCCCTCTCCATGGGGTGCCATTCCCCCCGGTCCCAGGAACTGCTGTCTTCCTTAACCTCTTTGGGCCTTGGGGCAGCAGAGGTGCCCCAATGACAGCTCTGGGGGATTCATCTTGTATTAGGTTTCCCCTCTCTCCTGTGCTTTTGTGAATAATCCATTAAAACTCTCCTCAATTTACTCCTTTGCCTGTGTAGCCTCCTCCTGGGTTTCTGGTTTCTGGCCTGCTATCATCTGTTCCCTTCACAGAAGCCAGACGGATCCTTTTCAATATGAACCAGATGATAGCACCTTTTGCTAAAGCCCACCATAGGCCCTGGCCTCACTCAGAATAAAAGCCAGACTCCTGCTATGATCTGGCCCCCAGCTACTCTCAGATCACCTCATCCCTCTAGCCATGCTGCCATCTTGCCGTTTCTTGAAGAAGCTAAACTTGTTCCTGTCTCAGGGCCCTTGCACTTGCCAAGCCCTCTGCCTGGAACGTGCTTCCCCCATCCCCTGCATGGCTCTTTGGGTCATGTTCCACCTCCTCAAAGAGACCATCCGAGGCCACCCTAGCTAACGTACCTGCTCTGCCACCCTCCCTCGCCATACCTGCCGTCTTGTTTTGGTTTAGTGCCTATGATAGGATCACTCTCCCAACTGCCTTCCTCTGAGAAGGTCAGTTCCTTGTGGGCAGAGTCGTCTGCCGAGTCCACAGTTGTGCCCACAGTGACCAGAAGTGCCAGGCATGTGGTAGGTGCTCTGATATTTGATGAATGAATGGGGATACTTCCCAAGCAGCTTTGTCTGGAATTCTTGGCTAGCCGCCTGCCTTCTAACAAGTCCCTTGACTACAACCTGTATGGTCCAGGGGCAATGGGGGAAGACTGAGGAGACACAAGCTTTCTCCTGCAATTCATCCAACCAGAACCCCAAATTAGAACTAAATCACTCCTTTGGTGTCAAGGCTAGAGCGAGAGAGAGAGCGAGCCTGCTGGAGGAGCAGTGGAGCAGGGCCAGGATGGGAGGCATTGTAAGAGCAGTGTGGTCGGCTGAATTATAGCCCCAAAGAGGTCCCCGCCCTAATCCCCAGAGCCTGTGAATATGTTACCTCATAAGGCAAAAGGGATTTTGCAGATGTGATGATGTTAAGAACTCTGAGATAGGGAGATTATCGTGGATTATCCAGGTAGACCTAATGGAATCACAAGGGTTCCTATGGAATGGAGGCAGGACAGTTAAAGATGTAATGAGGGACAGAGAGATCGGAGTGATGTGATCCAAGGAAGACAGATGGCCCCAGGAGCTGGAAAAGGCAGGAAACAGAATCTCCCCTAGAGCCTCCAGAAGGAAGGCAGCCCTGCCAATATTTTGATTTTAGGACCTCTGCCCTCCGGAACTGTAAGATGTTAAATTTGTGTTGCTTTAAGCCCTTTGTGGTAATTTGTTATGGCAACAAGAGAGAACTCATACAAAGAGTAATATCTGTTCTTTCCTAACTGCTTATCAAGTGGGTGCCAGCCGCTGCAGGAGCCGTTCCCAGCACTCTGCAGAGCAAGGGCTCTTGTTATCTCCATTTCACTGATTAGGAAATGAGAGGTGATGTGGCTTCCCCGGGGCTGCACGGTGAGTGACTGAGCCAGGCTGGAACACAGGTCTCCTTGATCCCAGAGCCCACATTCTTCCCACTGAGACACCCTCCTCCTCCGGTGCACTAACACTTCTTTAGCCTTCAGTTTCCCCATTTGTCACTCATGGGCCACCTCTTGCCTTGGAGTTTCACAGCCTCCAGCTGCTTTATGCAGAGGAACAGCCAAGATAGCCTTACCCAGTGAGCCCACCTCTCTGAGGCTTGGGGTTTCTCCCGGCCTCAGTCTTCCCTGCCTGGCCCCTGGGAGGATCCAACATGAGGGCGCCTGTGTAGAGAACCTCCAAGCCCTGTTGGATGAGTCTGTATCAATGGCTGGCCAGTGACCCATCCCTCTGAGCTGCACTTGGCTCCAGAGGGTGGCGATTCTCCTGACTCCATTGTAAAGCCCAAGACAACCTCAAAATCTGATTGGGAAGGCGGATTGGCATCTGTTGCCTGCCTGGGCTGGGTGCTCTTGCACATTTGCTCACACAATCTATCCGAAGTCACATCTGACACCTCTAATGCCATCATCCACATTGCACAGCTGGGGAAACTGAGGCCCAGAGAACTGTAAGACGAGCTCCAAAGCAACAGGTATTTTGTGATGCAGACCTTGTGCCTAGAACAGGGTGTTTTGGACACAGAAGTGGAGCTTGTGTCCCAGCAGGAAGGATAGACTGTATAAACCACAAGCACAGAAGAATTCAGCAGTGGGTGCCACAGGAAAAGGTAGCAGCCGCTCAGGGCAGGAGAGGTGGGTGCAGGGAGGGTGTGGCTGGTGGTGCTCCTGGCAGGGGCTGTGATATGCCTGGTGCTGTGCTAGATATACTGGTTCCAGGATTTCTGTTCCCGAGCCCCACAGCCACCGGGCAAGGTGGGACTTTCCTCATTTCTCAGATGAGCTGGAAGGTACAAGCTGGTGACCCTGCAGCTGTGCAGTGGCAGAGTGACGATTTGAACCCAGGTCTGTGTGCACCCAAAGTGGATGTGCTTGCACCCCCTAACCTTGCCTCCAACAGGGATTCTGTGGCCCTTAGGGGGTACAGCCCATGAGGCTTTGATCTCTGGGGCTCTGATCTCTGGACTAAAATTCATCTAGGGACTTTTCTCTTTGCAAAGCAAGAACTCGGAGTAGGAGCAGGCAGGGGCGAACTGTCGAGGAGATTTGTTTTGGGGAATCTAAAAGCCTGAGTCTGGCCAAGAACACTTCAGTGGAAATGCACGTTTTCTCCATGTGAACATTATGAACCCTAGAAATCTGACTTCCCCCTGGCCAGGCTGGTGGGAGATGGCCTCTGTGTGGCCCAGAGCCCCCAGGTCCCCCCTAAGTAGGTACAGCTGTCGGGCTTCCGTGCTTGGAAACGTTCACATGCTACTGACACTAAATATTTTCCTTCCTAATAAGTTTTCCCCCACAAAAACAACTGGATGTGGAAAGATCCATCCTCTGCACCCAGCCAAGGCAACCTGTGGGCAGAAATTTCCCTTTATGCTGAGCAGGGAGGCCGGTTCTAAGCTGAGAAGCACTTTCTGGCCTCTGGGAAGACACTGGAAGGGACTCTCGGTGGAGCCCCACTGCCCTCTAGAGGTACGGATCCCCAAGCCCCACTGAGGACGCTTAGACCCAGGGCCTGGGGCTCTCCCCGGACCCCCTGCAAGAGTAGCTTCCACAGGCTTCCCTGCAACCTCCTCCAGCCCCGACCCCGGGTCAACCTTTCCCTGACCTCTGTCCATGTGCTAAGAGAAGTAGGACACGTCCGGCCTCCAGCCAAGTCAGGTCCCTGGACCGTAGGCTGTGGCTCAATGAACTCGACTTGCTCTGTCCCAGACAATGGCACACATCCCTGGGAACTGCTACCAGGCCTCTCTGGAGACTTTTAAAGCCACCACAAATCCTGAGGTGACGAGGATGCCCCATGCCCCCTAATTAATTCAAACTCAACATAATGCCGTACAGTAAGAGTAAGGAAGTCTAAGACACTTCGGAGTTTTGCGTGATGGCTATTTTGATGTTCTGTTTTCTAAAATAAATATCCTTCAAATTTTTAACAAAAACAAAAAATGTTTGGGGCACTGCTCTGATTGAAATCACTTTTGGAAAAATGGTAACAATGAGAAAGTCATGGCAGTGAAAGAGATCTGACCTAACCGACTTCATCTTACTTCTCACCTCCAAGCTGCCCTTGTTCATTCCTGGGCATAGATAACTTTGGGAGGAACTTAGTTTATCGTTTAACTTTGAAACAAAGATGATAACAGTCCATTCCTGAAATAAACCTCCTTCTTGCCTGGGGACCAGACTGCCTTTGTAAAACTAGCAAATGAGCCACAAGATTAGAAGTTAACTTATGCTCAGGAGTCACGCAGCCAGAGCCCAAAAGCTCCCTAAACTTCCCAATTTCTCCTATGGGTAACACTGATATTCTAAAATCTAAGATTGGTGTTTGAGGGACTTTTCAGACCCTGCAATCGATGGATCAGCTGGGATTCACCCAGATTGATAAACTGGCTCATCTGGTCCTGTGGCCCCCACACAGGAACCAACTCAGTGCAAAAGGACAGCTTTGACCCCCTGATTTCATCTCTAACCCAACCAGTCAGCACTCCTCACTCCCTGGCCCCCTGCCCACCAAATTATCCTTTAAAAACCCCAGGGTTTTTAAAGGAGACTGATTTGCATAATCAAATCAGTAATCAGGGAGACTGATTTGAGTAATAATGAAACTCCCCTCTCCCATTCAGCCAGCTCTGCGTGAATTAAACTCTTTCTCTGTTGCAATTCCCATCTTGATACATTGGCTCTATCTGGACAGTGGCAAAATGAACCCACTGGCGGTTACATGCTGACATGTGAATGACATTGTTAACACGTAAATACTCTTTCGTGAAGGCTGGTTCTCGCTTAGTGAGTGGGTACCATGTGTTCCGCAGTTCAGAGATCATTCACCGAGACCTCAGGACAACCCTGAGTGGTACTGCTGTTGCTGTCATCATTTTACAGATCACACAGCTAAGAAGTCAAGTCTTGGAGGCTCGATTTGGGGCAGTCTGATCCCAACCATTAGGTCACACTTCTTTGTTGCTGAATTGGGTACCCCGGCAAGGAAACCATCTCTGACATCCAGAGCTTCTATCTCAGAGGGGAGTGGAAGCAAGGACACGCCATGGTTTTCATGCCTGCTCTGAGTCTCTGGACTCCTCCCACATCTCTCCACATCTACATGGCCACACTCCAATCCCGTCCTGTGATCCAGTCTCCGTCCTTTCTCACCAGACGGCCACAACAGCCCCTCCAGCCCCTTTGAGACAGTAATGCTTTCCAAGGGCACGCATTAGCACGTTGCCTCCTGGAGTAAAGCTGAGTTGTCCAATGCTTCCAGTGCCTTTGGGATAACTCAGATGCACCCTCAGAGCTCAGCCCTTGCCCCTTCCTCTGGGAAGACCTTCTGGCCTTACCCAGCTCCCACCTCAGCACTTCTCCTCCCAGAACCCACTGAAGTTATAGCTTAACATGTGCTGTGTGATCGTGTAACCCATCTTGCCCCTGCTGGACTCTGAGTTCCCTGAAGATGAGGACTCTGTGTGGGCTCCCACTGTGTTCCTTGGGCTGACTTCTGTGTCCTCAGTCCCCCACCTCCAACCCCCATGACACAGAGCAGGCACTCTAATATTTGCTGAGTAAATGAACACATAAATGAATGATGAGGCTGGGCATGGTGGCTCACACCTATAATCCTAGAACTTTGGGAGGCCGAGGTAGGCAGATCATCTGAGGTCGGGAGTTAGAGACCAGCCTGGCCAACATGGCAAAACCCCGTCTCTACTAAAAATACAAAACTGAGCTGTGCGTGGTGGTGCATGCATGTAATCCTAGGTACTTGGGAGGCTGAGGCAGGAGAATCACTTGAACCTGGGAGGTGGAAGTTGCAGTGAGCCGAGATCGTGCTGTTGCACTCCAGCCTGGGCAACAGAGTAAGACTCCATCTCAAAATAAATAAACAAACAAATAAATAAATAATAAATTTTTAAAAATGAGTGAATGAAAGCGAAGTGCAGTAGGTGCTCCCCAGGAGCGAGAGATCCTATCTTGATGGTGGGTGGGAGGGGGACCAGGGGACTGGAAAAAGTGGCGCTACGGTCAGAACGTAGACATGCAGAGAAAGGAGGGAAGACACTGTATGAGGAAAAGCACAGGGAATGGACACTGTGCCACATCCCTGGGGAAGAGAACCCTTTCCTTTTACCAAGGCTCCGAGACCCTTGCAATGTGGTCACACTCAAACTACGTTTCAGCCATAGCAAGCCGCTCACAGCTCTTCGACTGTCCCAGCTCAGGCCTTTCCGCTGCTGTCTCCTCTCCCTGCCATGCCCTCTCCTTGAGTACTAGGCTGCTGCAGTCCAATCTGGCTTTCCACCCAAAGGCTGCAAACTGGTGACCCGCAGGTTGGACCTGGCTTGGGGATGTTTTTTGTTTCATCCACCCAGTATTTTCTTTTTCTTTCTTTTTTTATAGGCAGGGTCTTGCCCTATCACCCAGGCTGCAGTGCAGTAGTATGATCACAGCTCACTGCAACCTCCGCCTCCCGGGTTCAAGTGATTCTCACTCCGCAGCCTCCCGAGTAGCTAGGATTGCAGGCACCTGCCACCATGCCCAGCTAATTCTTTTGTATTTTCAGTAGAGACGGGCTTTCTCCATGTTGGCCAGGCTGGTCTCAAACTCCCAACCTCAAGTGATCTGCCAGCCTCAGCCTCCCAAAGTGCTGGGATTACAGACATGAGCCACCACGCCCGGCCTCTTTTTCCTTCTTTTAAAAAAGCACTTGAAATACAGATGTCTGTACCAAAAAAAATGTTTAGATTTCTATTTTCTTTTGAAGAACTAGATGATGTGGCCACACTCACCCCACATCCTTTTTGGTGACCGTGAGTCAGAGCTGAGTAGCAATCACCCTTTTGATGGGGGCACGTGTTGTCAACTGGCCACCATCCGCCCCTCACTGTGGCATTAACCTCCACCCACTTTGTTCATCCTCGTCACACACCCAGGCCCTGCAGGACCTCTCCACACGCATATGGAACTTGGGTAGCCCTGCCCATGGGATGCCTGGTGCACGTGCCCATGTCTTCTCTAAGCCTCTGCACTAGGCATTGCCGCAGAGGTGCCCTGCTCCTGAGGCTGGTCCTTCTCAACACCCAGGGCTCAGCTTATCTGTTATACCTTCGGAGAGGCCCTGCCTGGCTACAGCGTTTCTACCCGCCCCATGGCAACACTGTTGTTCTTGCTCTCTGCTTGCTCCTTTACAGCTCTCCCTCCAATATGTCATCCAGTTTCTGTGTTCGTGGAGTTGGCCTCCCCCAGTGCAAAGTCAGTTCCGTGAGAGCAGGCATCAGATCTGTTGGGATTGCGGCTGTATCCCCAGGGCCTTGCAGTCTGTCTGGAACACAGTAGGTGTTGCATCAATATTTGTGGGACATAAGAATGAAGGAATGAAGGAAGGAAGGAATGAACACACAATTGCTATTCTCCAGGAACTCCCACTTAGTTGCAGGGCGGGGAATAGACCTCATAGACTAGAGGGTGTTAAATGGTGATGACTCCCTCCAACCCCTGCCCCACAAAAGACAAATCCAGTTAAAAAAAAAAAAAGTAACCTTATTTGGAAAAAGGGTCTTTGTGGATGGAATTAAGTTAATGATCTCAAGGTAAAATCATCCTGGATGATCTGGGTGGGCCCTAAACCTAACGACAAGTGTCTTTAAAGAAGAAAAGAGATCACAGACATGGAGGAGACGTTCAGGAGAAGATGGAGACAGAGGCTGGAATTCTACTATCACAAGCTAAGAACCCCTGGAGCCATCAGAAGCTGGCCAAGATTCCCCTGTGGAGCTTTCAGAGGGAGCGCAGCCCTGCTGATACATGGATTTTGGACTTTTGGCTCCCAGAGCTGTGAAAGGATTGCTTTGGGCCATCCAGTGTGTGGTAATCTGTCATGGCAGCCTCAGAAAAGGAATACATTGACCAAGCAGAGATGCTTGAGCAACATTCATGCAGCCTGCAAAGGGGCTTCCAAGATGGCAGTGCTGCAAGGCTCCATTCGACGAACTGCTTAGAGCCGCACTCTGCAGCCCGGGCAGGAATGCCGTGGCACGATCTTGGCTCACTGCAACCTCTGTCTCCCAGGTTCAAGTGATTCTCCTGCCTCAGCCTCCTGAATAGCTGGGACTACAGGGGTGTGCCACCACGGCTGGCTAATTTTTGTATTTTCAGTAGAGACAGGGTTTCACCATGTTGGCCAGGCTGATCTTGAACCCCTGACCTCAAGTAATCCACCCGCCCCAGCCTGGAATTACAGGTGTGAGCCACTGCACCTGACCGATGAGCTGCTTTTGCTGGAAGAGTGGCCAGCTTGGCTCTTCCTGCCTTGCAAAGCATCCGCCCAACACCCATTCAGAGGCATGAGACACCGCATCTGTCTTCACCATGAGCCTACTGTTTGGATTTTGTTTCCTGGAGTCTCCTTCCCGCAGCTGTGCACTTGCCAAGTGGAGCAACTTCTTCCCCCGCACACAGGTGCCTGGTCTTCTCTGTGTAGAGGTCTATCCCACATCCCCCAGCTCCAAAGCCAGTACCCTCAGGGAGCTTTCCCTAATCCCCTGGTTGGATTCTTCTGCTTGGGTTCTCTGTGTCTATCTCAAGGTGGAAAGTGTGATCCACCTCCCAGCCTTATCTCTTCCAGTAGCCTGCAGGGGAAATGGACATGTCGTGCCTGTCTGCATGCTTCCAGGCACACAGAAGAAAAACAAAACAAAACAGATAGCAAAACCCTCAGTAAAGCATAGCTTTCTGCCACCCTCCATCCTTGTGCAGCTAACAGTCCACCTCCTGGAGCCACGTCCCAGATACCACTGAACCTCTGACCTGACTCACGTCCAGCTTACAACCTCTGACCTCCCTCTCCCACCTCACCAGGGTCATACCTGCTGCCTCAGGGCTGCGCAGACCTTGCCTTGGGAGCTTCACATTCATAATGAGACCTGTGACTCCACCCACTGGAGGGTCCTACACCAAGTGGGTCAAGGGCATGACCTTATGCACCGACATGCCCAACTCCTGAGCAGGACCTCAGATGGTGACACTACTCAGATGGCAAATACCAATGGTACTTGCCTGGCAGGATGCTGTGAGAATGACGTGAGGTCACTTCATGTGACTCCCTTAGAAACCATGTGGGTTGGAATAAGCACTTGATAATAGTAGCTAGTGTTGACGATGATGATGGTGATGATGATGGTCATCGCCATCCCCAGTGCTGGCCCCAGGTCAATACATAAGTGTATGGGGGCGTGACAGGGCTGGCCTCTTACCTCTGACTCAGGCTGGCAACACCCCGGGGAGCCTGTGGGAAGGCCTTGTCTCCGGCAGAGGCAGAGCGTCCACGCCCCATCCTGGCCCCCATCCACTCAGTGTCCTTTCTCCATCTGAGTCGATTTCTGTGGTGCTGGAAGATGCTTTCAAAATGATGTGAGCATATTTCTGAGGTCAACTTCTAATCAAAAACGACTCCCAGACGGTGCCCTGGTTTAAAAAGAAAAGAGAGAAGAAATGGAGTGAGTCACCGTCCAAACCATTTGAATGAAACAAAGACACAACAAACTCTCTGCTTTCCTCTTGAGCCAGAATGGATGACCTCAGCCCTGTAGAGACACAGCTGGAGGGAATTAAGGGGGATCTCCGGTTCCCCGAGATAGCGAGGACGGCACAGCAGAGCCACCATGACTCACTGTGAGAATCACAGGGATGGAGTCCAGGGGCCTGGAACCCCGGAGGCCTGCAGCCAAGGCGAAAACCAACACTGGTGGGTGGGGAGGGGTGGCAGAAGGCTGAAGGATTGCAGGCCCTGCGAATAGTCAATGTGTGAGCTTGAAAAAGACCCCAAAGCTAGAGCAATTTGACCCCCACGATGTCTTCTGGGGACGTTGAGGACATTGCCAGGCCTAGACTTGGGCTTTATACATGCCCAGAGTACCCCTGTTGGCAACTCTATTTCCAATGTCTGGAATCCTTCCTCCCAATATTCCCAGGGCCCCAGGATCCGTCACCCTCACCCTCTGGGAGGAGAAAGGCAAACACAGTCATGGCCCGGGAATCTTAGGGCTTCCTTTTGGAAGGCTGTGTCTCCCCAGGCTCTGAACTTGGAAATCTCTTTGCCAGTCAGACTTTTCCTGGGAATGGAGGGATACTTGCCTGTACTAAGATGGGCAGGCCAAGCGGGAAATTATAGGTGGGTGCCACACTTCACCACAACTCTTAGGCCAGTGTTCTCACCTTCCACTCAGGATTGTCAAGGTGACTCAGTAAACTTACAGGATCAAATCTTTTTTGAAAATTGAACTGGTTTCTAAAATGGTAGCAATAATATATACACAGGGTGAAACTTTTTTTCAATATTAAAGAGAAGCATAACAAAGTTTTCTTCTGCCAGACTACTCCCAAGCTCATTTTTCAGTGGTATTAATTCTTGATTTTGGCTTTTCTAGTTTTCTGATGGCAAAATCTACCTTTAATAATATGTCTACTTCTACTTCTTGATTTATCAGTTTTAGATGGTATCGAATGATTCCTTCCATTGAAAGATAAGGAAATTAGTGCTATTATTCTGACCTTTGTGCGTTCTTCCTCCTCTCCCATCCACGTTAGTTATAAAATTTTAAATCATGGACCCGGAGGTTAGTCTGATTTCAATTCCCACCTCTGCCACTTACTTGCTGTATAACTTCGGGCAAGTTACTTAACCTCTGTGTGTTCCAGTTTTCTCATGAGTAAAAGTGCAGATAATGATAGTAACTGCTTCATAAAGTTGTCATGAAGATGAAGAATCAAAAAATTTAACGTTAATTCATGTTGAGTGCTTGTAACAGTACCTGATATGTGGTATCAATAACTATTAGCTACCATTTCTCATTATTCTGTTCTAAAGTTTAGAACAGTATTCACCAAGGAACTAAATGTGAATAGACTCATGGAGAAGAAAATGTGATCTCGAGTCGCGGAACCGTTACAGCACAAAGGAGAATTTTCCAAGTGTCATATTTCATAGATAACTCTTTAAGTGCCTTTCTAGTATCCCTTGCCTCTTCAGTATAACTGCCAACTGCCACTTTTAAAAATCTTTATGTTGCCGGGTGCGGTGGATCAAGCCTGTAATCCTAGCGCTTTGGGAGGACGAGGCAGGCGGATCACGAGTTCAGGAGATGGAGACCATCCTGGCTAACATGGTGAAACCCCGTCTCTACTAAAAATACAAAAACTTAGCTGGGCGAGGTGGCGGGTGCCTGTAGTCCCAGCTACTCGGGAGGCTGAGGCAGGAGAATGGTGTGAACCCGGGAGGCGGAACTTGCAGTGAGCTGAGATCGTGCCACTGCACTCCAGCCTGGGTGACAGAGCAAGACTCCGCCTCAAAAAAAACTTTATGCCATCCTCTTTCTTAGATTTCTTTTGAAAAGATGGCCATATATCTTTGGGTAATTTTTTCACATAGAGTATATGATTTGCAAATTTTCAAAATCTTAAATATCTAAGAGCATCTTTGCTTATCTATATTAATAATCCCAGCTGAAAGTACTTTACCCTCAGAACATGGAAGACGTATCTTTATCATCTTCTGGCATCCAAATACACAACAAATCTGATATTAATATGATTTTCAATGTTTTGTAATTGACCACTTTTAAAATTATTATTTCCAAAAGCCTGCAGTCTTTATTCTTTTTTTTTTTTTTTTTTTGTGAGATGGAGTCTCGCTCTGTCGCCCAGGCTACAGTGCAGTGGCTGGATCTCAGCTCACTGCAAGCTCCGCCTCCCGGGTTTACGCCATTCTCCTGCCTCAGCCTCCCGAGTAGCTGGGACTACAGGTGCCCGCCACCTCGCCCGGCTAGTTTTTTGTATTTTTTAGTAGAGACGGGGTTTCACCGTATTAGCCAGGATGGTCTCGATCTCCTGACCTCGTGACCTGCCCGTCTCAGCCTCCCAAAGTGCTGGGATTACAGGCTTGAGCCACCGCGCCTGGCCTCTTTATTCTTAAACTTTTAAAATTCTCTCTGATGTTTGTAAGTATGCATTGCAATTGGCACCAGATGGAACTACATAAACTGAAGACTCAAGTCAAGATATGCAATAAAATGTTCTCCTTCCTTTTACTATTTCTTCCTCCTCCAATCTTTCTCTTCTCTTCTTTTGAAATGCTCATTTACAGAGGCTGGACCTTCTAGATTTATTCTCTTCTATCTCCACTTTTCTAATTTCTAGTTTTATCTAGTCATCCTACATTCTAGGAGATTTCTTCAATTCTGTCTTCCATATTACTAACTTTATCATCAGCCATGTCTATTTCATTTTTCATTCACTGAAATTCTCAAATGTAATTATATTTTGCATTGTCAAGAACATTTCTTGTTCTGCAACTGCTCAATTTTCACAATAATCTACTCTCATTTTGTTGATGTGACAGTCTCTCAAATATTCCTCAAGATACAAACTAGAATGAAAACTTAAAAAAAAATCCTTCCGGGCAGATACGTTCATCAGCTTGCTCCTTTCTGCCCGTGGATGCCGCCGAAGAAGCATCATTAAAGTCTCTCTTCTCCCTGCCGTCATGTCTAAGTCAGAGTCTCCTAAAGAGCCTGAACAGCTGAGGAAGCTCTTCATTGGAGGGTTGAGCTTTGAAACAACCGATGAGAGCCTGAGGAGCCATTTTGAGCAATGAGGAACACTCACGGACTGTATGGTAATGAGAGATCCAAACACCAAGCGTTCCAGGGGCTTTGGGTTTGTCACATATGCCACTGTGGAGGAGGTGGATGCAGCTATGAATGCAAGGCCACACAAGGTGGACGGAAGAGTTGTGGAACCAAAGAGAGCTGTCTCAAGAGAAGATTCTCCAAGACCAGGTGCCCACTTAACTGTGAAAAAGATATTTGTTGGTGGCATTAAAGAAGACACTGAAGAACATCACCCAAGAGATTATTTTGAACAGTGTGGGAAAACTGAAGTGATTGAAATCATGACTGACTGAGGCAGTGGCAAGAAAAGGGGCTTTGCCTTTGTAACCTTTGACGACCATGACTCCGTGGATAAGATCGTCATTCAGAAACACCATACCGTGAATGGCCACAGCCGTGAAGTTAGGAAAGTCCTGTCAAAGCAAGAGATGGCGAGTGCTTCTTCCAGCCAGAGAGGTCGAAGTGGTTCTGGAAACTTTGGTGGTGGTCGTGGAGGTGGTTTCGGTGGGAATGACAACTTCGGTCGTAGAGGAGACTTCGGCGGTCGTGGTGGCTTTGGTGCAGCCGTGGTGGTGGTGGATATGGTGGCAGTGGGGATGGCTATAATGGATTTGGTAATGATGGAAGCAATTTTGGAGGTGGTGGAAGCTACAATGATTTTGGCAATTACAACAATCAGTCTTCAAATTTTGGACCCATGAAGGGAGGAAATTTTGGAGGCAGAAGCTCTGGCCCCTATGGCGGTGGAGGCCAATACTTTGCAAAACCATGAAACCAAGGTGGCTATGGCGGTTCCAGCAGCAGCAGTAGCTATGGCAGTGGCAGAAGATTTTAATTAGGAAACAAAGCTTAGCAGGAGAGGAGAGTCAGAGAAGTGACAGGGAAGCTACAGATTACAACAGATTTGTGAACTCAGCCAAGCACAGTGGTGGCAGGGCCTAGCTGCTACAGAGAAGACATGTTTTAGACAAATACTCATGTGTATGGGCAAAAAACTTGAGGACTGTATTTGTGACTAATTGTATAACAGGTTATTTTAGTTTCTGTTCTGTGGAAAGTGTAAAGTTTTAATGTAGATTTTTTTTTTTTTTTTTGCACCCATGCTGTTGATTGCTAAATGTAATAGTCTGATCGTGACACTGAATAAATGTCTTTTTTAAAATATGCTGTGTAAAGTTAGTCTACTCTGAAGCCATCTTGGTAAATTTCCCCAACAGTGTGAAGTTAGAATTCCTTCAGGGTGATGCCAGGTTCTATTTGGAATTTATATACAACCTGCCTGGGTGGAGAAGCCATTGTCTTCGGAAACCTTAGTGTAGTTGAACTGATAGTTACTGTTGTGACCTGAAGTTCACCATTAAAAGGGATTACCCAAGCAAAATCATGGAATTACTGGTTATAAAAGTGATTGTTGGCACATCCTATGCAATATATCTAAATTGAATAATGGTACCAGATAAAATTATAGATGGGAATGAAGCTTGTGTATCATCCATTATCATGTGTAATCAATAAACGATTTAATTCTCTTAAAAAATAAAATCCTTCCCTGGAAATATCTCGTATCATTCCAGTATGAAGTATTCAGTTTATTTACTTTGATTCTTCCCTTTTTGTGACATTTGTTTTCTGTAGATGTCTTATGATGCCCTGAATGTGGTTTCACATTTACAAATACAGGACCAAGTTGGTTCATTTCTGTAAGTGACATGGGCTTCCTGGACAACCCTATATGGTCCTGTTCCCCAGTGGGACTCTCCCTGAAATGGCAGGACACACCGTGGGCTGTGTATACATGGACAGGAACACTGACCAACAAAGTTCCCTATAGGACAGCTGTCCCCAGCCCCTGGGCCATGGACTGGTACTGGTCTGTGGCCTGTTAGGAACCAGGCCGCACAGCAGGAAGTGAGTGGCAGGTGAGCAAGCATTACCACCTGAGCTCTGCCTCCTGTCAAATAAGCAGCTGCATTAGATTCTCATAGGAGAGCAAACCCTACTGTAAACTGTGCATTTGAGGGATCTAGGCTATGTGCTCCTTATGAGAATCTAATGCCTGATGATCTGAGGTGGAACAGTTTCATCCTGAAACTATCCCTGTTCCACCCCAGTCCATAGACAAACTGTCTTTCATGAAACTGGTCCCTGGTGCCAAAAATTCTGGGGACCGCTGCTATAGGGAACAAGGGCAGAGAACATACAGGTAGGCCAGGGAGACACCAAATTGTCAAAGCAAAGGGGATTACACATACAAGAGGTTACTTTTCCTTGGGTAGGAAGAAGTCTAAGGGTAGATAATCACCAATGGTAGGGTGGCTCAGAGATATCATTAAGCACTTGAGCTCTTCCTAGTTGCCCCCTGGTAGGACTTGAAAAATGGCTGCTGCCCCTGTGGTCTCACTCCTGAGCTTCTGGTGGGGAGAGGAAGCAAGTGAGGTGGGGTGAAGGCACACACCAGGAATCCAAAGGCTAACCCCCCAGCAGACTTCTCATATCTCATGATGTCATAGGAGACTGGGAGATTGAGCTTTTTAGCCGAGCATTCTGTCACCTTGAACAAGCTAGGGTTTCTTTTAGAAAGGAAGAAGAAAAATAGATCTTGGGTAAGCCACCAGCTATGTGTGTGATGGGCATTTTTACCTTGGAGTATCCATCCCTGGGAGGAGCTGCTTACTCTCCCTCACCAGCCCCATGTCTGTGGTGGACACCTTGGTTCTCTCTCTAGCAGCCCTGTGGCAGAGATTGCTACTTGTCCCCAACACAAATTCTCCCCCTCCCTTTCAGAAGCGGAACTCCCATTGCTCCTGGGCATGTGGCCACCTGGAATAGCCACATTTCCCAGCCTCCATGGCCCCTCATATGGTGTGCCCATATGACTGAGTTCTGGCCAATGGGATGGTGGCAGAAGTGAAGGAGACTTGGGTGTGACTGTAGAGGGAAGGGAGTGTGCTATGCCTGTCACCTTTCCTTTGGCCAGGCTGCAGAGGTGGAGGACATGCTCTGAACACCCTGGGGATGGTGGAGCATCAGGGTAGAGGGAGTAGGAACCTACGTGATGGACACCTCAGGCCTACAGACTGTGTGGAGCAGAGCAGCCACTTCAGCCCAGTCGAGAGAGAGAGAGAGAGAGAGAGAGAGAGAGAGAGAGAGAGAGAGAGAGAGGAGAGAGAGAGAGGAGAGAGAGAGAGAGAGAGAGAGAGAGAGAGAGAGAGAGAGAGAGAGAGAGAGAGAGAGAGAGAGAGAGAGAGGAGAGAGAGAGAGGAGAGAGAGAGAGAGAGAGAGAGAGAGAGAGAGAGAGAGAGAGAGAGAGAGAGAGAGAGAGAGAGATTGGGAGGGATTGAGATTGAATCTTGTTGTAGCCACTGTTATTTGGGCCTTTGCTGCATGTATCTTAAAACAAAGAAGACCCAAACGGACACCCTAAGACATCTTCTAAGGCCTTTTTTTTTTTTTTTCTTTTTTGAGACAGAGTCTCACTCTGTCACCCAGGCTGGAGGGCAGTGGTGTGAGCTCAGCTCACTGCAACCTTTACATCCCCTGTTAAAGTGATTCTCCTGCCTCAGCCTCCCAAGTAGCTGGGATTACAGGCATGCACCACCGTGTCTGGCTAATTTTTGTATTTTTAGTCGAGATGGGGTTTCACCATGTTGGCCAGGCTGGTCTTGAACTCCTGACCTCAAGTGATCTGCCCATCTTGGCTTCCCAAAGTGCTGGGATTACAGGCGTGAGCCACTGCACCCGTCCAGGCCATTTTTAAATATCATTATTCCATCTTCCAAATCACCAGCGGAAAGGTGGTATAATGGCTCCCAAAGATGTCCATATTCAGATCCCCAGAGCCTGTAAATATGGTTCTCTATAAGACAAAAGGACTTTGCAGATGTGGCTAAGTGATGGATTCTGAGAGGGGAAGATTATCCTGGTTTATCTGGGTGGGTTCAGTGGAATCACAAGGGTTCTTAGAAGAGGGAGACAGGAGTATCAGTGTCAGAGAAGGAGATGGATGATGTGATCATGGAAGCAGAAGTGTGTGTGTGTGTATGTGTGTGTGTGTAAGACAGAGATTAGTCTGTGTGTAAAAGAAAGACACAGAGATTAGTGTGTGTCTGTGTGCATATGTGTGTGTGAGAGAGACAGAGACAGAAAGACAGAGACAGAGAGAGAGAGAGACAGAGAGAGAGAGAGATAAGAAGATGATGTGCTGCTGGCTGGCTTGGAAGGAGGAAGAAGGGGCCAGGATCCAAGAAATGTGGCCAGCCTCTAGAAGCTAGAAATGCAAGAAACAGAGTGTGCCCTGGAGCCTCCAGGAGGAACAGGCCTGCCACACCTTTACTCTAGGACTTCTGACCTCTAGAGCTGTAAGATCCTGAGTCTGCATTGTTTTAGGCCATTCATTTTGAGGTGATTCATTACAGCAGCAGTAGGAAGCTCAGACATGGGTTAAAGATGTGCTCATCAACAGAGCATTCCATTCACGCTGGGGGCTTGACTGCTATGATCTCAGTCCCTTACAGTCCCACCAGAGCATTACTCCTATCACTTCCATTTTTACAGACGAGAAAGTCAAGGCTCAGAGAGGTTACATAAATCATCCAAGATCACACAGCGAGTACGTGGCAGAGGCAGATGTTCCTACACATTACTCTTCTGCAAAAAACGTACAAGGTTCAAGAGGAGACTGAGAGGTGCAAGCCTGGCCCTCTTGAGTCAACCTGGGAAGTGATGCCTTATTTTTTCTGACTTGTCAGGATATCCTTCTAACCCCCTAACTCTCCCTCTTGTGGTTAAAAATAGCCTTTGCTCTATTGCAGTTTGGCGGCTCAGTGACCCCTCATTTGTGGCTAGCCATAAGCACACCACAGACCTCCTTGCTTTGGGAAAACAGCTTTCCTGTGATGACAGAAGTCTGAGTCAGGGGTGCTGACGGCAAGGTGATGGGAAGAGGGTGATTCCTGAGAGCAGCCAAGCCCAGGACACCTCTGGGGCGGGCATCACAGCCAAATCTGCAAGGTGCCCCACCCCATCTCATCACACCCTGGGGACCCTTTGGGCATCTGCTCTATAGAGGCCACTTTAAAAAGAGTTGGAGCAAGTTCTGACCCCCACTCCACGAGCCAGGGGATCCCCTGTTCCCTTGCAAGTTTGTTCTTTCTGCTTCTCTACCTGCAGTGATGCCTCTCCTGAGACCCCAGGAGTCATGCCTCTCCTGAGACCCCAGGCTGCTACCTGGCCGGCTGTCCAGGGGCAGGAACTGTCCTTCTCTATCCTGGCCCCAGCCTCATCTCTAACTTGGGTGAGGGGATTGGAATAGCTCATGTCAGATATTCCTATGACCTGGGTGGAGTCTGTCTTGGTCTGTACTTAATGTCTCAAACCCTTGTACCTCTGAAAGGACCTCTCTTGTAGGATGGTTTGAGGATTCAAGCAGACAATGCAGGGAAAGGGAACAGCATAGTCTTGGTAGAGCAAGCTTACCATAGATAATTGAGCCTTTTCATTATTATTTTTTATTTTTCAATTTTTGAGACAGAGTCTCACTCTTGGTCAGGCTGGAGGGTAGTGGTGTGATCTCAGCTCACTGCAACCTCTGCTTCCCAGGTTCAAGCGATTCTTGTGTCTCAGCCTCCTGAGTAGCTGGGATTATAGGTGCCCACCACCATGCCCAGCTAATTTTTGTAGAGATGGGGTTTTGCCATGTTGGCCAGGCTGGTCTCCAACTCCTGAGCTCAAGCAATCTGCCCGCCTCAGCCGCCCAGAGTGCTGGGAGCCACTGCGCCCAGCCCCTTTTCATTATTATTACAGTTATAGAGTGATGCTCTCCTAACAAAACAGGTTTATTTCTTGCCCCCTCCTCCCAGGTTAGGTTTCTGAATTTAAGCAGAGATGGCAAACACATGGTCCCACAAGTCACGCCCAGCCCATGGATGTGTTTACAAGGTGTTATTCTGCACAATTGCTTCACAACGTGAAGTAGTTGTCACAGGTATGTAGGGTACAGCTTTAGCTGCTGATCTGGAGACCCCAAACAACAGCAAAGAGATAAGTTTGTAGTTCTCCCCCAGAGCAGTTCCAGGATAAGCAGATGGATATACGGCTCCATGGGTGGGGACCCAGGCTCCCTTCCTCTTGTTGCTCTTCTTCCTTCCAGAATGTTCCCTACCAGAAGGTCCACAGTGCCTTTACCATCAGGTCAGCCAGGTCTGGATTCAACTGGCAAGAAGAGAAGAGGGGAGGGTGTGACCCTCCTTCTCAGGGTCCAGCCTGGCCATTGCCCACATCTGCTCACAGTTTATTGGCCCAAGCTGATCACTTGGCCACATGTAGCTGCTGGAGACGTAGCTTATTCAGGGTGGCTGCAGCCCAGCTCAAACCCAGAGGTACCATTGCCAAGGAAGAAGGAGCTAATCAACTTGGGGGAGAATGTGTCAGTGATCTCTGACACATTGACATTTAAAAAGCAGGAGATTTGAGGTGTGTGTTGAAATCCTGCACATGGTGCACATGGAGGATGCTAAGTGCTGAGTGCCTCTATGTGCCAGGTCCACATGGAGACTCCTCGTTTAATCCTGGAATCGGCCATATGCAGTAAGTTCTGTATCATCCCCAGCCACACATGAGGAAACAGAGGTTTAGCAGAGTCCTGCAACATGCCCCAAACCACAGCTAGGAAGTGGAAGAGTTGGTTCTGCCCCAGGCCTGACTCCAAAGCCTGTGTTTTCATCTCTGCCCTCATTCTACATATTTGGCAGGTTGGGCTCCTGTATTTCCCAAGAAGCTGAATGTGAACTGCCATGGCTCTTTCCTTCTCATCTTCCTTTCTAGATACACTCCAGAAGTAAAATCATAGCGAACAAACAGTATCTCCTGAGTGTCACTAAGGTTGAGGCCCTAACTATGCTGAGAAGTCAATGAATGCTATCACATGACCAAGCTCATGATTCCCATTTCACAGATGAAGAAACTGAGGTTCTTAGGGCCAAGTAGTCAGCATGCAGTGTTACACAGCTGCTCCAAAGACCATAGAGCCAGCTGAAATTTTCCTTTCAGATGTCAACTGCTATCAGTGGGTCTCAACTTGTTTAGTCACCCCATCATATGTCATCCATCTATTTATCCATCCACTCACCCATTCATCCACCCACCCACCAGTCCACCTGTCCACTCGTCCATCCATCCATCTACCTATTCATCAATCCACCCACCCACCCACCCACCCATCCATCCATCCACCATTCCACCTGTCCACCCGTCTACCCATCCATCCACCCACCCATCCATCCGCCTACCTATTCATCCATCTACCTACCCATCGACCCAACAACCCATCCATCCATCCATCCACCCATCACCCCATCCACCCACCCATCCACCACCAACCCATCCATCCATCCATCCACCCATCACCCCATCCACCCACCCATCCACCACCAACCCATCCATCCATCCACCCATCCATTCATCCATCCATCCACCCACCTATCCACCCACCCAGCCACTCATTCACCCACCTGTCTATTCCTCCACCCACCCACCTATTTATCCATTCATCCATCCATCTATCCACCAGTTCATCCACCTATCTGTCTACCCACCCACCCACCCACCTATCTATCTATCTATCTATCTATCTATCTATCTATCTATCTATCTATCTATCTATCTATCTATCTATCTATCTATCCATCCATCCATCCATCCATCCATCCATCCATCCATCCATCCATCCATCCATCCATCCATCCATTCAGTAAATATTTATGTGCCAGGTAACATTCTAGGAGCAGGGGAGACAGCAGCAAACAAGAGATAAAAATCCCTGATCTGCTGGAGCTGACTTTCTACAGGGAGAGACAAATAAATACAAGTTAGGTCATGATGGGTGCTAAGAAGGATAAAGCACTTTAGGGAAAGAGCAGGGGTTAGTGAAGTGGGGTCTCAGTGAGCAGATGCTGAACGAGAGAAAGGAAGGAGCCATGTGCACACCTAGGAGAACTATTCTGGGCAGAGGCACCAGCAAGCACAAAGTCCCAGGTGCGAATGTACCAGGTTTGCTCGAGGATCGCTCAGGGAGGCAGAGAGCAGGAGGGGATGAGGTCAGGCAGGCCATGAGGCAGGATCCTGTTGGGTTTGTGACCATGTGGCATTTCTTTGGGTATTCCTCCAAGCAGGTGAGGAGCCATGGAGGGTTTTGACATCCTGACTGTCCCTTTAATATGCCACCCTCCCCTTGGAGTTCAGGCAGTGTCCGTATCACCCCACCTTTCACCCTTGCCCCTGCAGAAAAAGCCATGCAGCTGGATGGGGAGTTTTCCTTCCTGGTTGCTCACACTCTGGGAGGGACGTCACTGGCTGATGGGGGAACAGGAGCCTCACTCACTGTTGTGGGCTGCCAGGGCGGCTGTGATTCTCTAATACAAGCCCAGTTGCAGCCCGGGCGTGACGACTCATACCTGTAATCCCAATACTTTGGAAGACTGAAGCAGAAGGATCACTTTAGCTCAGGATTTCAAGACCAGCCTGGTCAACATAGCAAGATCTCGTCTCTATTTCAAAAATCAAAAAAATTAGCCAGGCATGGTGGCACATGCCTGTAGTCCCAGCTACTCAGGAAGCTGAGGCTGGAGGTTTGCTTGAGCTCAGGAGATGGAGGTTGCAGTGAGCCGTGATCACACCACTATACACCAGCCTGTGTGACAGAGCAAGACAGCAAGACCCTGTCTCAAAAAACAAACAAACAAACAAACAAAAGCCAAAAACCAAAAAAAAAAAAAAAACCCACAAAACCAAACCCAGTCGCAGGCTGTCTCTGTGCCCAAGGTGACTCACTCATGTAAGCAGAGGACTCACAGAGGTCTTCACTTGCAACCAGCAAGGTAAGTCAGAGGGGATTCCATCCCCAGCCTGAGGGTACCTGCCCCTGCTTCCCACCCCTTGCCTTCTAAGGCTGAGACTAGGGACGGCCTCAGGACGAGGGGTGGGGAGGGGGCAGAGATAAGGCTCAACATCTTTAATTCTCACAACAAACCCTGCAGAAAGCCCCAGTGTCATCCCCATTTTACAGATGGGGAAACTGAGGCTTGAGGTTTAGCTGGTGAAGTATCACACCCAACACCAGCTATGGAGTAAGTGATGAAGGTGGGATTTGCAAGCAGGGGCGGCAGCTACATGACCAAGGCTCTCACCAAGGCAACGGAAATGGAATCACCCCCAGTCACTCCCCACCATTGAACACCGGCTGGATCCAACACAGGGCTCACCCCTGCGAGCCATCTCATTTGATCCTCACTACAAGCCCGTGAGGTGTGTGAGCTACCATCATTCCCACTTTACAGATGAGGAAACTGAGATCCTGAGAGGCTAAAAGAACTTGCTCAACATCACCCAGCTGGCAGGGGGCAGCCCCAGCACTTGCACCCCCATGGGGTCTCAGAGCTCATGATCTACTCTGGTGCAAGATTTTTCTATGTGGCTTTGAATTTCATACGCATTTTACTTCCCGCTTAAGTGTGGCTGGAGGAAGCACATGGTACATTTCCACTGATGGGAAAGGCTGGGATGGACCCTTAATTTTGAAGAGGGCTTCCTCAATCAGATGTCAGTGTCAGCTTCCTAACATGCAGCTCCCCAGACAAGGCTGTGATGTGAACACAAGACAGCGAACCCTCCAGGACAGGGACCATGACCTTTTTATGGCCCCTACTCAGTAAACCAATAAATGAAATTTAATATTGATCAAATGCCTACTCTGTGCTAGGAACTCTGCCAGAAAGCGGGGATGTGGAGATGAATGAATTGAACCTAGCTTCTAACTCCATGGTGAGTCCACTGGGCAAAAAGACGACTGGGCTCATGGAGACCATGAAGGCTATGAAGGGAACATGTAAGGTGAGACAGTGGCTCATCGAGATCATTCCACCCAGGAAGCCCCACTGGGGAGGGGACATTTGAAGTTGAGACCTGAGTGACAAGAGGACACAGACCAGGCTTCTTTCTTTTTGCATCTCCGATGCTAAGCACATGCCTGGCCCCAAGTGGGTCACCATCAACATCACTACCCCCATCACAGCTCCCACGCTGGTGGCCAGTGGGCGCCTTCTGTCTATTTACTCGTTCAGAGTATTTATGTCCATTTTACAGAGAGAGAAAACTGAGGCTCCAGGAGGCACTGTGTGTCACCCACGGTCCCTGGCAGAGCTGGAGTTTAAACTCACATCCAAGCGGTGCCAAAGCCAAGCTCCTCCCCCAACACATCCTGCTCATTTGCTGAAAGACCACACTAGAGACAGTAAATTCCACAAGCCCCACCCCTCCTGTCACCAGAGGGTGACATCATCCTACTACGGGTCTGGGCAGGTGGCAAGGTTACCTCTGTCACTTCCTTCCTGATCACTGAGGGCCACCAGGCACCCCTCCAGGGCACGTTACTCCCACCTTGTCCTCAGGCATGGGCACTAGAAGGCCCTGGAAGGCTCTGTCAGCACCAGCCCTCACCCGGGCCCTGGAAAGGCCACCGGCTACCCCTTGCCCTAGCTCCCTACTCCCCACCTCCAGCTCCATAGCTAAGGAGTCTTTGGGGGCTGTCCCTGCAGGGAACACCCCAGGGCCACCTGGTGCAGGGTGCCCCACGCCATGACTCCTGAGTGTTCCAACAGGAAAACCAGCCATGCGTTCCACCCCTGTGGTCATAAATGTCACCCCTGGAGATTAGCTGGGCTTCGTGCTCCTGAACTCGGCCTCTTTAAGGAGCACGAGGAAGGACTGAGTCACGGCCCCCAGCCCTTTCTAAATTGGACTCAAAAAAATAAATGAGAGAAGGAAAGGGCATGATTGTTTTTGAGAGCAGAAAAATGAGCTTTCTTTGTGCTTGCACGCCTCCAGAGTGACCCAAGGGAGTGAGCTCAGGGCAGCCCCATGCAAACCCCCGTCAACTTCACCTTCAAGGTGAAGACAGGAGCCAAAGGAAATATTGTGATAGAGCCTAAGGTACTGCTGATGCCTGGCTGGCGACTTGATTCACTGAAACTGAGTGCAAACAAATCTCACAGCTCCTTTCTCTCTGCAAATGTGGCTGTGGGAGGCAGGGCCTGGGCTCAGAGTCACCCCCGCCCTCGCCAAGCACAGCTCTGTGTTCCTGCTCATTACATCTCTTGTTTCTTTCTGTAGAGTACACAGGACTCGCTCCGGAACTTGCATGGCCCACTGCGAAACGAAAATGCAGGGCCCCTGTTTGCAAAGCAGGACAAAAAGCACCACTAAAAATACTAAGCTAAATGTTTTTCTTTTTGCTTTCTTCTGTGGGCCCTCTTTTGAGATGGTGTTTTGGTGCTTTTAAAAATTTGCTATTTATCATTGTTTGAAGCAAAAAAACATTTAAAATATTTTAAATTACTAGCATGAATTTTTATATTATGCAATCCCAATTTTGAATAGAAGCCTATGAGCATGGAGTCCATCAGCAGCATCACTGTCACTTCAGCATTCGTGTTTTGGAGCTTGCATACAGGTACGTATGTTGTTCTTGCCAGGGTAGTGGAAACGTCACACAAAACCCTCTCCATTGTTTTTATTTCACTCCTTGAGACACGTGCATTTATACCTACATTGCCTCCGGCTTACTGATAAATAAAGAAGAGTTGAAAGGAGAAAGAGCCCTGGTCACCCTGTCTTTCCCCTTCCTTCCAAGTCATTGCGTGTAGTAATAAATGGTTGACCGCTACAGGGAAGTCCCACATGTAAGAAAGGGTTCCTGGGCCATGCATGTTTCTTTCTGCCTTGACAGCAAGTGAGTGGTTCTGAGAGAGAACACGGATTTCAGAGCTGCCAGCATCTCTTCCTACTTAGTCACACATGGGACGTTCACCTTGTGTTTGCTCTTAGTCTCGCCGAACTCACACAGAACTCTGAAATCATGGGGCACAGTGAAAACAGTATCCTGGGCTGGGCGCGGTGACGCACACCTGTAATCCCAGCACTTTGGGAGGCTGAGGTGGGCGAATCACAAGGTCAAGAGATCGAGACCATCCTGCCCAACGTGGTGAAACCCTGTCTCTACTAAAAATACAAAAATTATCTGGGCGGGGTGGCATGTGCCTGTAGTCCCAACTACTTGGGAGGCTGAGGCAGGAGAATTGCTTGAACCCGGGAGGCAGATATTGCAGTGAGCCAAGATCAAGCCACCACCTTCCAGCCTGGAGACAGAGCGAGACTCTATCTCAAAAGAAAAAAAACAAAACAAAAACAAAAACAAAAAAATACACCAAAAAACAGTGTCCTGTGCCTGTCTTCTCTGCTCAGACCCATGCTCCCTTGTCCCATCAGACTCTACTCATAAAACCTAAGTTCAAATATAAAATCATTAAGAATTTTAGGATAGCAAATGCAGAGTATGAAACTAAGTTCAAAGTTCTTCTGAGCACCAGGCCCTGTGCAATTGCACAAGTTGCCCACCCATAAATCTGATCCCGATACAAACATGTTTATTTTTCTTACTCAATATATGTAACATTGTAGAAAAATTAGGACTCACCAACAAGCGAAGTGCAAAAGTGACAGTTAACCGCCGAGCCATGACTGCCATTAACATTGGCTCTTGGATGGGGGCGGTGGCTCACGCCTGTAATCCCAGCACCTTGGGAGGCAGAGGGGGGTGAATCACTTGAGCCCAGGAGTTCGAGAACAGCCTGGCCAATATGGCAAAACCCCATCTCTACAAAAAAATACAAAAAATTAGCCAGGTGTGGTGGTATGTGCCTGTAATCCCAGCTACTCAGGAGGCCCAAGGCATGAGAATTGCTTGAACCAGGAAGGCAGAAGTTGTGGTGAGCCAAGATCCTGCCACTGCACTCCAGCCTAGATGACAGAGCGAGACTCTGTCTCAAAAAAAAAAAAAAAGGAAAAGAAAAAAAGAAAAACATTGGCTATGTAACTTTCGCAATGGTTCTTGAGGGCTGTCACAAGATCGCTTCTCAAAATTCTTGATTGACTTCTCCAGTGGCTTCCTCAAATGCTCCTTACTGGGGGAACAGGCCCTGGTGATCCCTCTCCCATCCACACCACCCTCCGTCCCCACCCCTTGTTCACCGTGCCCTAGGCACCAGGTTTTCCTGATTCCATCTCTGGTGTTTTTTGTTTTTTTTTTTTTCTTGAGACATAGTCTCATTCTGTCACCCAGGCTGGAGGGCAGTGGCGAGATCTCAGCTCACTGCAACCTCCAGCTCCCAGGTTCAGGCAATTCTCTTGCCTCAGCCTCCCAAGTAGCTGGAATTACAGGTGTGCACCACCATGCCCAGATAATTTTTGTAATTTTAGTGGAGACGGGGCTTCAACATGTTGGCCGGGCTCATCTCGAACTCCTGACCTCAGGTGATCCACCTGCCTCTGCCTCCCAAAGTGCTGGGATTACAGGTGGGAGTCACCGCATCTGGCTCCTGATTCCATCTTTGTATCTGCAGTTCCCCATGCCTAGGATCCTCATCCACAAGCTCTTCCTGTAACTGCCTCTTCAGCTGCAGGCCCCAGCTCAAATGTCACCAACTCTGGGAGCCTTTTCTGACCTATCATTGCCTCCCTGCTATTCTTCTTCATCTGTGGGACCAATAACTCCCCCAGGGCTGCACCTGTCACCCATGGGCTTCAGACTGGGCTTCTGAACCAATTATTGATGTGGGATTGGGTTATCATGAATGGCTTATACTAGAGTGGGCAAGCTCCTGCCTGCTGGCCAAATCCGGCCCACAGCCTGATTTTGTAAGTAAAGTTTTATTGGAATCATTTTTGTATATAACCAGTGGCTGCTTGTCTGCCTCAATAGCAGACGATTCGTTGTGAGAGACACTGCACGGCCCGCAAAGCCTAAAATATTTACTATCTGGCCTTTTATATAAAAAGCGTGCTGGCTGGGTGCTGTGGCTCATGGCTGTGATCCCAGCACTTTGGGAGGCTGAGGTGGGTGGATCGCTTGAGCTCAGGAGTTGGAGACCAGCCTGGGCAATAGGGAAAAACCCCATCTATACCAAAAATACAAAAAATTAGCCCAGCATGGTGGCTCATGCCTGTGGTCCTCAGGAGGCTGAGGTGGAAGGATCACTTGAACTCAGGAGGCAGAAGTTGCAGTGAGCTGAGATTGCAACCACTCCAGCCTGGGCGACAAAGTGAGACCCCCCCATCTCAAAAAGAAAAAAAAAAAAAGTGTGCTGACTCATGGCTTAGACTAGCTGGAGCCTACCCTCGGAGCAGAGGATGGGGTCAGCTTCCCTTGCGTCTCATGGTTGCCTCAGAAAGGGGCAGAAATCCAAAGAAAACTGGGTGTCCAGAGGAAAGAGGAAGAGGGAGTGAATGCTGACCAGTCAACCAACAGTCACCGTAAACACAAGCATGCAATCAACATAAAGCCAGCTCCACTCTAAGGCGGTGCTGTGACTTAGCAAATCCCATAAGATTTAACGTCTAGATTGCTTCTAAATGTTTGCCGTTGTATATACAGTTGATCCTTCGTATCCACAGGTTCTACAACTACAGATTCAAGCAACCAATATTTGGTTGGTTTCAACTAACTTTTGGAAATAGAAAAAAAAAATACAGCAATAAAAAATAATACAAATAAAAAACAATACAGTATAACTATGTACATAGCATTTACATTATATTAGGTATTATAAGTAATCTAGAGATAATTTAAACTATTCAGGAGGATGTGCTTAGGTTATATCAGGAAATTGAGCATCCTCAGATTTGGTATCCATGGGAGTCCTGGAACCAATCTCCCTCGGATACCAAGGGATGGCGGCACTCCTGGAATATACATCTTATGCATGCATCTCTGGAACTGACCATTTCCTTAGGCCCCACCCTTTTTTTTTTTTTTTTTTTTACTTGGGGGCCTGAGCTGTTCCTCCACAGCACTGACCTCCCATCATTTTCCAGGGTGGGTAGGGAGATAAGTCTTGCCTTATTTTTCAAGATGAGTGTGAGGGCACCTGTTGAGACGCTATGGGGCCAGGCTTCCTTGCAGCCCTAGTGTTGGTTGTGGCAGCTTCACCTCACACTTGAAAGGCTGGCTTTATTGCTGCACTTTTGCACCAAGGAAATGGAGGCTCAGAGATACCCAGTCATTTGCCTGAGGTCACATAGCCAGCCAGTAACAGAGCAGGGCATAGAATCCAACGTGCACTTCCCCACACTGTCATTCATCCTGGGCTGTGGGGGAGGGACACTGTTGCATTGCTGGATTGTCTGGGAGCTTCTGGGATAATTTTAGAGGGTTAAAAACATTCCGAACACAAAACTCCTCACACACATGCTGGATGGTGCCGTGAGCTTCTTAACCAGGAGCTACATTTCAACCTGCACTTGGAAAGAAAACTTTGTGCCTTTCCCAGGGAGAAGAAATCTGCTTCTCAAATCAAACTCATTCCTGCTAAGATGCAAAGGACAGGTCAGAGCTGTTCTCCCAAAGGCTGCCCCAGAAAGGCAGCAGAGGGAAGGAACTGCGGAGAGCCCGAAGGCACTGGGGTGGGACAGAGACAGCCAGGCCCCAAAGATGCATGATCCCCTCTTCCCAGCGCAGTCTACAGGCCTCTGATGAGTTCTTTCTCCATCCCCTGCTGGCCAGAAACTCTTTAATTAGTGGCCCTGGCAAAGCCACTTCAACTGCTGCCTCAGTTTCTCCTCCTTACAAATCCACTTTAAAAATTTGGTGGTACTCCCCACAGGATCTACAGGGCTGTGTTGGGGACCCTGCCTTGCCTACGGAGCTTGCCAAATGAAAGTCATCCAGGCTGCCTTCAGGGTTTAGTCTACATCTGGGTATCAGCTTTACTATGATTTCTTTTCACTTACATAAATGTCCTTTAAAGGAAACTTAAAAATCATTACCATTAATAATAAATTAATCCACCTGCCTCAGCTTCCCAAAGTGCCAGGATTATAGGCATGAGTCACCATGCTACTTGGGAGGCTGAGGCAGGAGAATTGCTTGAACCTAGGAGGTGGAGTTTACAGTGAGCTGAGATTGCGCCACTGCACTCCAGCCTGGGCGACAGAGCTAGACTCCGTCTAAAAATAAACAAAAATAATAAATTAGCACCATTTTGCAAATAAAGAAGGCACCCATAAAAATATGTAACTATTACACTAAATGCATTTCCCATCTACCCTTGCTGTCCGGTGTGGTCATGTGTCTAATTCTGGCATCTCCCTGTGCCTTGAAGGGCCACTCCTAATTTCCTGACTGTAGCTTGCAGTGGGCAGGGGCATGCCCTTCCTCTAGGCTGCTTTACCAGGATGAGGCTGGTTTTTTGTTCACCAACTGTTTTTTGTGTCTCTATCTCACCAGGTTCAAAGCTTGAAGGATAGTGTGTTTCAAATTGCAACCACAAATACCATCATCTTCCACCATGTCTAGCCACCACCCCATGAAGGCAGCAGTCCTTACTCAGCCTAATTTTTGTTGTTGTTGTTGGAGACAGAATCTCGCTCTGTTGCCGAGGCTGGAATGCAGTGCTGTGATGTCGGCTCACCACAACCTCCATCTCCCAGGTTCAAGCAATTCTCCTGCCTCAGCCTCCCGAGCAGCTGGAACTACAGGCGCCCACCACCATGCCCGGCTAATTTTCGGTATTTTAGTAGAGACAACAGGATTTTGCCATGTTGCCCAGGGTGGTCTTGAACTCCTGAGCTCAGGCAACCCGCCCACTTCGGCCTCCCAAAGTGCTGGGATAACAGGCATAAGCCACCACATCTGGCCCCCACTCAGTCTAATATTAATAACAACAAAACAATTGATATTTATTTCTTGATTACTCCCTTCCAATCCCTGGCTGATCTCTTCCCATGCATGGTTTAGTTTAATCCTGAGAGGTAGGCATTAGTAACTCCATGCTGCGGATGAAGAAAGTCAGGCACAGAGAGGTTAAGTAAGTTGCCCAAGGTCACACAGTTAACAAGGTTCAACTCAAGATGATCTGAGACCAACACTCTTAACAAGGACGCTATTTTGCCTTCCCAAAATAGCAACAGCTACCATTTATGGGAAAGGACACAGATTCGGGGAGGTAAGGTGATAGGTACCTGCTTCTCCATGATGCAAAACTATCAAGGGGCAGCCCTCACCAGCTCATGAACCTTCCAACATGCTGACCTCTGAATCCAACTGTTACCCTCACCCCCAGGGCCATGGCTTACTCATGAGGCCATGGAATAATGGTCACATTTGTCCACTTCCTGAACCTGGCAGACCCACGTCCAGGGGCAGAGGCTTCTGTCTTTGGGAGAAGTGGTCAGGCTAGGAAGATAGCTTCAGATTCTCCAACTTGGCAGTGAACTTTGGGATAGTCTGCTAGTCCCCACTCTCTTATTACATCTCAAATTCCATCACTAACCGGGGTCTGGGCCCTAAGGCTGTTTATCTAATTTGGGTGTCAGCCAATGACCATCCAGGAGCCAAATCTGGTCCACTGCAGGTTTTTGTACCACCCGTGAACTAAAAATGGTTTTTACATTTTTAAGTATTTGAAAAAATAAAAAGAAGAGTAATATTTTATGACAGAAGTACATTACATGAATTCTTGACGGCCTCTGCTAATAGAATATGGCAGAAGTGCCAGAGTGATGTCTGAGGCTACACAGCTTCTGCAGGTTTCTTTTGGGACACGTCTTTGAACCCCTGAGCTGTGATGTCAGAAACCCAGCCATCCTTAAACCACCATGCTGCACAATCCATGAAGACAAATCACCAAGAGATGAAAAGAAATGCCTGAGGAGCTCCGGCTGTTTGAGCTTAGAGCTAGCATCATCATCAACACCTACCTCAGCATCTGTATCAGCATCAATACCTGCTTCAGCACCTGCATCAGCATCAACACCTGCATCCACATCTGCACCATCAATACCTGTATCAGCATCAGCACCTGCATCAGCAACACCTGCTTCAACATCTGCATCAACATCTGCACCAACATCAATACCTGCATCAGCTTCAGCACCTGCATCAGCATCAACACCTGCATCCACATCTGCATCAAGATCTGCACCAACATCAATACCTGATCAGCATCAGCACTTGCATCAGCATCAACACCTGCTTCAACATCTGCATCAACATCTGCACCATCAATACCTGTTCAGCATCAGCACCTGCATCAGCATCTGTATCAGCACCAATACCTGCTTCAGCACCTGCATCAGCATCAACACCTGCATCCACATCTGCATCAACATCTGCACCAACATCAATACCTGTTCAGCATCAGCACCTGCATCAGCATCAACACCTGCTTCAACATCTGCATCAACTTCTGCACCAACATCAATACCTGCATCAGCATCAACACCTACATCAGCATCTGTATCAGCACCAACACCTGCTTCAGCACCTGCATCATCAACACCTGCATCCACATCTGCACCATTAATACCTGCATCAACATCTGTATCAGTACCCATACCTACTTCAGCACCTGCATCAGTATCAACACCTGCATCAGCATCTGTATCAGCACCAATACTTGCTTCAGCACCTGCATCAGCATCAACATCTGCATCAACATCTGCACCAACATCAATACCTGCATCAGCATCAGCACCTGCATCAGCATCACTACCGGCATCAGCATCTGCACCTGCATCAACACCTGCTTCAGCATCAGTACCTGCCTCAGCATCAGCACCTGCTTTAACATCAGCAGCTGTATCAGCATCAGTATCTGCATCACCACCTGCTTCAGCATTTGCACCTGCATCTGCATCAGTGTCTGCCTCAGCATCAGCACCAGCACCTGCATCTTTATTATCTGCATCAGCACCTGCCTCAGCATCAGCACCTGCATCAGCACATGCATCACCATCCGCATCACCATCATCATTTGTATTGGCATCGGCATCATCTGTGAGTGAGCGAGCCTTCGGGGATTTTGGTTGCCAGCTTTTCTGCAAGCCACCCTAGCTGACACCATATAAAATCAGACATAAGCTGTTCCTGCCAAGCCTTGCCCAGACTGCATATTTGTGAGATGAATAAACAATGGCTGTTTTTTTAAGCCCCTAAAGGTTAAATGATGTGTTCAAGGTTGCTAGCTCATAAGTGTCAGAGCTCTTGCTTGAACTCCAGCTCTGTCTGATTCCAAAGCCTCTGGAGTTTGCAGTACAAAGGCTTAATGAGATGATGAGCACTGAGTGCTCAATGAATGGGGGCTGTATTCATTGCTGTGGTCATTACTAATATTGTAAGAAGTTATCCCAGGCCCCCCAACAATTTCATGGTGACTGGGTCTTCCATCTGGGCCCCCTGATTCTCAGCCCAGTGCTCTTCCCTCTCACTCCATTACCGAAGACAAGTGAGAGGAGTTGATTGTGGGCACTTCAGGCAGGGGCTGGCACATGGACAGCTCCATCGATGTCAGCTGCCATTATGGCTTGGCATGAGTTAACATAGGGACAGGGGTCTACCTGCCTCCTGGCCCTCTGCTTCTGCTTCTACCTGGCCTTGTCTCCACACACCAACAAGATTTATTCTCATAGATGAATCCAGTGACTACTGGTCGCCACAGACCTAGGATCAGCCAAGACCCAGCTGGCAGCTCAGGGTCTTCCCCAAGAAGTAGACCTCACCCCAGCAAGGTCAGCTCACAGGACAAGATGCCTCTTTACATTTGGTGGAGGCAGCCGACATCTACCAAGTACATGTTTCACTCCTAGGACAGAAACACTCTGGGACTCAGAGGTTGGAAGCTCTGCCAGCAGGAACCAGGCCCTGGAGCCTCTGTGACTCATCCTTTCCCCAAGGTCAATCATTGTTTTGAAGGTCAACTGTCTCCAGAGCTCTGGAAGTCGTGCCTTTAGTGGGTCAAGTTTGCAAGTACACCTCCTGGTCCCCTTTCCTTGTCTGCACCCCTCCACAGCCTTTATCTGAACTTCCCCCTAGTGTGTCCTGTGCTTTTGTAAATAGTCCTAAGATGTTTGGTTTTACATTCTGGAGAAGTCAGCCCTCATCTCTTCTCCACCCAGAGATGCCCTCGGGGCCATGGGTTAGTCACAGGCATCTGGAGTTACATAACCCAGGGCTGGTACCAAAGTGGGTGTCTGGCTGGGAAGCTCCTCCCCGGCCTGTTCTAGTGTTGTGTGAGTCAGGCCTGTGCAGAAACACCCTGTGTCAATCTGCAGCACTGCCCACAAAGAGTTAGGCTTCAGAGAAGGGCCTGAAGCTCCATGTAAGTCCAAACTCTGGAGCCTCAAGCTAGAGAAGTGATGCCAATCATCAGGCTGCCATGCCTCCAGCAGGTAGGAGCCTCCTAGGAGGGCAGTGTTTCAATAGCAATTCTGGACTCCATGCCATTCCCTGAGTGGGTTGGGATGATAGTGTATGAAGGTGTGGCCCCCTCCAGGCAACTGGCATCAGAACCAAGTGGAGATCTTGTTAAAAATGCATGTTTCCAAGTCCAAACCCAGACCTCGTAAATCCGGCTCTCAGGATTGTGCATTTTCAGTAAGTGGCCCTGGTGATTCTTAAGCAGTAAGTATCAGAGCCAGGGGTCTAGGATGCTGAAGGTCCAGTGCAGCCACTAAGCACCTCCTAAGTGTCCCTCGGTGAACACTTCTTAGGGGCCTATTGTGGACAAGGCGCTGCCCAGACCCCCGGGGATTCAAAAAAAGAAAACAAAACTTAAAAAACAAAACAACAACAAAAAATCAAATAAAAACAGAAAGCCCCACCTTTGTGCAAATTTAGAGATTGTGAGAACCTTTCTCAGTGTTGGGAAAACATATGACCAAAAGCAATCAAAGGATATGATTATTTCAGAGAAGATTAAGTGCTGGGAGGAAAATGATGCAGGATGATGGGGCACCATGGCTGGCATGGGGACATTTTAGACAATGGGGAAGGCAGGCCTATCCGAGGAAGGGGTGGGGGACAGAGGCCTGAGCCTAGCAGTCAGGTGCAGGAAGAGGTGGGAGTTCAGACATGGGAGATGCTTCACCCACAGCGCCTCCTTGACCCTCACATCCCTGCACAGGAGTTACAGGGATTTCCCCATCCCCTTCGCACAAACTGCCTCCTCCTCCTATAGTCTCTATCTCAATTAGTGGCAACTCCGTCTTTCCAGCTTGTATCTGTTTCCTCATTAGGGCTGCGGGAACAAGGAACAACCTGGGTGACTTAAAACAACAGAGATGCATCCTCTCCCAGTCCTGGAGGCCCAAGTCTGGTATCAATGTGTTGGCAGAGTGGGTCCCTCCTGGGGGCTCTGAGGGAGAACCAATTCCTTGCCTCTCTCCAGCATGCCTTGTTGCCAGCAACTCCTAGTGTTCCTTGGCTTGCAGCCACATCACTCTAATCTCTGCCTCCATCTTCTCTTGGCCTTCCCCTCCATGTGTCTCTGTGTCCTCTCCTTTCCTTATAAGGACACCTATCATTGGATTTCAGGGCTGCCCCACATCCAGGATAGTCTTATCTTGAAATCCTTAACTTAGTTACATCTGCAAAGATCCCTTTTCCAAACAAGTTGCCTTGCAACTTCCAGGTGTTGTGACTTGGGCATATCTCTGGGGGGCTGCTAGCCAGCCCACACTACCGTTGCTCAGGCCAAAATACTTGGAGTCACCTCTGATGCCATTCTCTCTCATCCTCCATCTCTAATCTATCAGTGTAATGGTCTGTTTTCACTCTGCTGACAAAGACATACCAGAGACTGGGCAATTTACAGAAGAAGGAGGTTTAATTGGACTTACAGTTCCATGTGGCTGGGGAGGTTTCATAATCATAGTGGAAAGCAAGAAGGAGCAAGTCACATCTTACATGGATGGTGGCAGTCAAAGAGAGATTGGGCAGGAAAACTCCTGTTTTAAAGCCATCAGATGTCATGAGACTTATTCACCATCACGAGAACAGCACAGGAAAGACCCATCACCATGATTCAATCGTCTCCCACTGGGTCCCTCCCACAATACATGGGAATTATGAGAGCTACGAGATGAGATTTGGGTGGGGACACAGCACTAAACCACATAAATCAGCAAATCCTACTGGCCCAGCTTCAAAATATACCAAGAATCCAACAACTGCTCCCCTTCTCTGCCATAACCCCTCTGATCCCACTGCCATCCTCTCCCACCTGGGCTACTGGAGTGCCCTGCTCCCTGGGCTCCCTGTCTCCACCCTGGCCCCCCACAGTCCATTCTCCACCCAATAGCAGAGGGAACCTGTTAAAACCAAGTCAGGTCATGTCTCTCCTCTGTTCAAAACTTTCAATAGCTTCTCATTTCAGTAGAGTAGAACCCAAGTCCAGAAGGGTCTGGTCTGTCCCCCAACCCCACGACTCCTCCTTCCTCCTCACCCTGATCCAGCCACACTGGCCTCCTTGCTGGCCTTTGAACACACCAGACCTTTTGCCTCCATGCATTTATGATTACTACCTTTATGTTTCTGCCTTCAGGCCTTTATCCTTACTGTTACCTCTGCCTAGATTGCTCTCTCTGGAAGCATCCAAATGGTTTTTGCTCTCACCTCCTTCAATCCCTTCTCGATGAGGCCCAGAACACAAGGAATCTGGGTGAGGAAAGGCATGGTCCAAATCTCCAACAATCTAAAGTGTGGCATGGTTAAGAGCAGTTAAGGGAAGGTAAGATAAAGCATCCACTTGGCCGGTTGTTTGGACCATCCTCCTTCAAACGGTTTGGGTTCGGCAACTTGGACTTGCATTTGCTTCTCTCTAGGGCAGCCTCACCTCTTGGTTCTGCACGGAACACTATTTGCATAACCACAGGAGATTTCTGTTTTTGTTTTTCAACTTTAGAATCAAGCTTTGCTTTTAGTGACAGTACAGGGTCTGAATGTTATAATTCTCAGTATGGAAATTTCTCATATATATTAGTATTTCTCTTTATTCAATCCAGTTTTGCAAACCTGAGAGAGCACAATGTGCCTGGCATTGTATAAAACACTTTATAGGGATTATCTCATCCAAATTCCAGAAAACCCCAGAGGTAGATACCAATGCTGCAGGTGTGCAGACAGGCTAAAGAGGTTAGGGGACTTTCACAAAGCCACATAATTGCCAAGTGGCAGAGCTGGGATTTCAACCCAAGCCTTTGACCTCAGAGCACACAATCTTAACTACTAAGCTACATCATCACTGTTCCCTTTAAGCCAGGGCATCTCAGCCTTGACACTGTTGATATTTTGAGCCAGATAATTCTTTGTTGTGGGGGCCTGTCCTCCACACTGTAGGACAGGGGTGTCCAATCATTTGGCTTCCCTGGGCCACATTGGAAGAAGAAGAATTGTCTTGGGCCATATGTAAAATACACTAAGGATAGCTGATGAGCTAAAAAAGAAATCACGAAAAAAATCACATAATTTTCTTTTTTTTTTTTTTTTTTTTTTTTTTTTTTTTTTTTTTTTTTTTTTGAGATGGAGTCTCGCTCTTGTTGCCCAGGTTGGATTGCATGGCGTGACCTCAGCTCACCGCAACCTCTGCCTCTGGGTTCAAGCAATTATCCTGCCTCAGTCCCCCAAGTAGCTGGGATTACAGATGTGCACCACCACACCCGGCTAATTTTGTATATTTTTAGTGGAGATGGGGTTTCTCCATGTTGGTCAGGCTGGTCTCGAACTCCTGACCTCAGGTGATCCACCCACCTCAGCCTCCCAAAGTGCTGGGATTACAGGTGTGAGCCACCATGCCTGGCATGTTTTAAGAAAGTTTACAAAGTTGTGTTGGGCCACATTCAAAGCTGTCCTGTGCCCATGGGCTGTGGGTTGGACAAGTTTGCAATGGATGTTTAGCACCATCCCTGGCTTCTACCCACTAGATGCCAGTGACACTCCCACCCCCATCCCAGCCGTGACACTCCCACCCTCATCCCAGCTGTGACAACCAAAAATGTCTCCAGATATTGCCAAATATCCCCGGGGTGGGAGCAGGGGGGTGGGGAATGGGCTCCAGTTGAAAAGCACTGCTTTGACCCAAGTTCTTTCCTCTGGGAAAGTCCTACTGATGCCTTCTTTCCTATTATTAAGAAAGAGCTGCTGTTCAACTCCACTATCTATACCTTTCCATCATGGGATGAACCCAATCATGAGAACATCCAAGGCTGGGCTCCCATGGGAGGAGACCCCACTTCCTCTGAGTTACCCTGCCCTGTAGCCAACCTCTAGTCTTGTAGAAAGAGTGGTGGGGATTGAGAGTAAGACGAGAGAAGGAAGGCAAGTTGGATGGTGGAATGACTGACAGGTCGCTGATGTCCCGTTTCAAAGCAGAGTCTTGAAAAGCTTTTCCATGGTGCAGGTGTGGTCAAGTTGAGCAGATTGTGAGTGAGAAGGACACTAGTTGGGAAGGGTGTCCCCCGGATTCTCAACACCAAAGTGTCACGAGGGTGCAGCTGGATCTGGAGTAGAGCTTGGAGAAACACTCCTGGGAACACAGGGAGATTGGTCCTTTGGTTTTGCCCAACCACATTTAGGACAGGTTGAGTACCCCTTATCTGCGACGCTTGGGATCAGAAGAGCTTCAGATTTCAGATATTTTTGGATTTTGGAATATCTGCATATACATAATGAGATATCTTGGTGACAGCTCCCAAGTCAAAACAGGAAATTCATTTATGTTTCCTATATACCTTATACACATAGCAGAGGTAATTGTATATTTCTAATAATTAATATTCTAATAATTATATATTTCTAATAATACATATAGCAGAGGTAATTTTATATTAGCAGAGGTAATTGTGCATTTCTAATAATTTTGTGCATGGAACAAAGTTTGTGTTAAGTACTCGTGTAGAATTTGTCACTTGAGGCATCATGTCAGCATGCAAAAAAAGTTTCAGACTTTGAAGCATTTTCAATTTTTCAAATTTTCAGATTAGGGATTCTCAGCCTGTACCTAAAACCAGTAAGTCACTTTTATCCCTAGATTGCAGTCGCTTTGGAAGAAGGGAGTTAGTCCCAAATAATGAAGACTCAGCATCAGTGAATGATGGGAGAATCACCAGGGGACTTCTTGATTTCTAACACTGTGCTGGGTGCTCAGAACTCCTTCCTTCTATTACACAGCATCTCTAAGGGTGACTGATACCACAGTGTCAGTCAATGTCCAAAGACTACATTTCCCAGGATCCCTTGCAGGTAGGCATGGCCATGTGCCTTTGGTTTGGTCTAAACTACTGACCCTGAGTCTTCATTTCTTGGGACTAACTCCCTTTCTTCCAGAGAGGCTGTGATCTAGGGATCAAGTAACTTATTGGTATTAGGTACAGGCTGAGCATCCCTACTCTGAAAATTTGAAAAATTGAAAATGCTCTAAAACTTTAATGAGGTATGAGAGGAAGCCTCCGTAAAAAGGAGGCTGGGAGGGTCCTTTGGCTCCTCAGTTTATTCTGGCTGCTGGCCTAGAATATGGATGAGATGGCTGGAGCTGCAGCAGCTACCCTGAATTATGAGATAGCCTTGAGAATAGAGACCACATACTGAGGTTGGCAGAACAGGATAGTTGTGTAGACCTCTGATGACAGTTTTATGTGACAGAATAATAAACTTCTATCTTATTTAGGCCATATTTTTTTCTATTCTATTTAGTGAAACCTAATTCTAACAGATGTGACTGGGTATAAATGGAAATCTGAAATGGTACTTGTCAGGCCTCTGAGCCCAAGCCAAGCCATGCATCCCCTGTGACTTGCACTTATACGCCCAGATGGCCTGAAGTAACTGAAGAATCACAAAAGAAGTGCAAATGCCCTGCCTCGCCTTAACCAATGACATTCCACCACAAAAGAAGTGAAAATGGCTGGTCCTTGCCTTAAGCAATGATATTATCCTGTGAAATTCCTTTTCCTGGCTCATCCTGGCTCAAAAAACTCCCCCACTGAGCACCTTGTCACCCCCACTCCTGCCCGCCAGAGAACAACCCCTCTTTGACTGTAATTTTCCTTTACCTACCCAAATCCTATAAAACGGCCCCACCCTTATCTCCCTTCGCTGACTCTCTTTTCGGACTCAGCCCGCCTGCACCCAGGTGAAATAAACAGCCATGTTGCTCACACAAAGCCTGTTTGGTGGTCTCTTCACACGGATGCGCATGACAGTAATCTTCCTCTGAAATTTTTTACAAAGGCAGTCCTACAAATTTTGATATTTAGACCTCACCGAAGGTCAAAGCTGTCCTAATGGCACACTTGGGATGCAGCAAAGGAAACAGGCTTTGTATTGCTGTGTAGATAACACTAATTGCAGCAATTGTGAGTGACAAAGGAAATTGCTTCTTGGCTGGGGGTGGGAATGGGGAAAAAGTGGGGGTGGTGTGAGCTTGAAATGTATCCCACAGGCCTGGACAACACTTGTGTTTATGTTATTAGCACAATTAGATGTGGGTCAGTGGCCACAGCTGGAGTTTGTAAATAGCCTTTTGAGTAACTGTACATTTTTTCTGGCTTGATCAAAATGAAACATCATTTAAAACAGCTCCATTGCCAACTGTCAGCTCTGCCAGGGCTTGGGAGGCACCCTCGGGTCACATCAGGGTAGATATAATTGGCTTTGAAGTTTGTATATGTGAAGTGCCTTGAGGATCCTAGGCTATAGAACTTGGGTGGAGGTATAGAAACTGACAGAGCACATTGTTTATGAAGATGGGTTCTGAGCCTTCACTGTAAAATCATCAAGCAGCCATGAAACAGCCTTTGCTGAATGAACCTGAAAATAGGAGACTCAACAGGGGTGGCTTCTCCTTGTGCCATCTAGAAAGAGTAAGGTCTTCTTAAGAGGAGATGATTGAGAACCATATCCTTCTAGGCCTTACGGATCAGTGGTTAGGATCGATTATGGGCTAGATTAGCCAGCTTCAATTCCCTGCTCTATCATTGACCAGCCAGGTTGCCCTAGTTCTAAGTTACTTCACTTCTCTGTGCCTCAGGTCCTCATCTATAAAATGGGCACAGTATCAGTACCTTGCTCATACTGATTAAGTGCTAATAACAATACCTGGCTCCTAGGAGATGTGCAATATATGTGCACTACCATTCCTACTGTCAGAGGCATTTGCGCCAGAGTGACTCCATCTTGAATAGGGACCGGGTAAAATAAGGCTGAGACCTACTAGGCTGCGTTCCCAGGAGGTTGGGCATTCTTAGTCACAGGATGAGATAGGTCAGCAGGATGGGTATTACAAGACACAGGTCACAAAGACTCGGCTGATAAAACAGAATGAGGTAAAGAAGCCAGCCAAAACCCACCCAAGCCAAGATGGCAGCCAAAACCCACCGCTTCAAAATGGCAATGAAAGTGACCTCTGGTTGTTCTCACTGCTCATTATTTGCTAATTATAATGCATTAGCATGCTAAAAGACACTCCCACCAGTTCCATGACAGTTTCCAAATACCATCGCAACACCTGGAAGTTGCCTTATATGGTGTAAAAACAGAAAGAACCCTCAGTTCCAGGAAATCCACCTCCCCTTCCAGAAAATTCATGAATAATCCACTCCTTGTTTAGTGTGTAATCAAGAAATAACTATAAGTATACTCAGTCACGCAGCCCATGCAGCTGCTCTGCCTATGGAGTAGCCATTCTTTATTCCTTTACTTTCCTAACATGCTTGCTTTCACTTTACTCTCTGGATTCACCCTGAATTCTTTCTTGTGCAAGGTCCGAGGACTCTCTCATGGGGTCTGGATCAGGACCCCTTTCCAGAAACATCACTGTTACTACTATTATTCCACAGCTTCTATTTGAAGTTAATCTTCCAGAAAAGAGTTGTTTTAAATTTCATGACATTTAGTTTGCTTTTGTTATATTTATTCCACTAAAAATTGAACAAGAAGAAAGTTTAAAAAGTTGTTTTCACTTCCTGTTCTTATTTTACAGCAGATAACATTAGAAGAAGTTTAGAAGTATCCAACAAAGTGGATTAAAATTATTTAAGCAACTCAACAAACTAATGGCAGGCTTATCTATACTTCTCACTTAAAAAATAAATAAGTTGTTTATAGGCAGGTTCTATCCTGAGTATGCTTTATTATTAAACAGGTTTCAGGAGTTTGTCCTCAAATTTAGGTACGTTTTATTTGGAGAGAGGGGACCCCAGGGGGTCTTTTGCTCTATGAAAGGACCAAAAAGTCATGGCAATGGAGACCTTTTTCTCTCAGCCATTAGAGATGAGGGGGTGGGAGGTGGTGTCTGTGGTTAATATCCAGGACGCAGTGGGTATTGAGGAGGTTCCTGGGCCTGGCCAGGCACTGCCCTCCCTGAAGCCTTCTCTCCTTTGTGAATGCCCCTTGTATAAGAGTTCCCCATGCTGACACCTGCTCATCAAAAAAGGCTGACTGGCTGACAGCGTCAAAAACAAACATTTGGTTACATTGGAAGGAGTTGGAGGACTTTAGCCCTTGGGTTTTATGCTCAGAAAGAAGGGCCAGGGGCCTCTGATGTTTGGGCTGTTACTTCTGGTAAATTGCTCTGAGTTTCTTTTGTGGGGACACTCCTCTTCTGTTTTCACTCTAGATTGTTGCCATGAGGTTACCCCTGTTCCAGACCAGAGGGCAGGCACACGACTAAGACCTGGCCAATCAAAACACCACATCCCCTTGTCTGCAGGGATTCATTCAGGAATGGGCACATGACCCGAGATGGGCCAACCAGGGTTGACCTCAGGATTTCTGCTGGAACTCTTGAGAAAGAGATGCTGTCTTTCAGCTGAGGTTCTAGACTTGCCAAATGTGAGTCCAGAGTTGTCACTGGGGATAGGGTGGGGAGGTTTAGCCAGTGCTTGGAAAGAGCTCACCTGAGGATGTAGCCAAGATAGAGGAAATTAGCATGTGAGATCAAGGGAAAGAGATTCCTGGAAACATCACTTCCTGAATCCAGCCACACCTTGACTTTCCACAGCACGTGCCAGTTCATTCCTTTTCTTGGCTTCGTCCCATTTCAATAGGTTTTCTGTTTCTTGTGACTAAAAGGCTCTTGACTCATCCAGGTGGAAAGCTGAGGCCATATTTCTGTGCCTGGGAACTGGCCATAGTTAAGAATTGACATCAGAAGGAAAGAAAACCATATAAGGAGTCAAAGGTAATTGGGGACCTTTGGAAGCCACCAAGGTGCCTGAACACGCTCACCATGCGGATTGATCATGAGAGCCCTGAAGGGCCTGCTGTGGGGCCTGGAGCTACATCTGTGTCCTCCCCAGTGCTGGAAGGGGCTATTCCCAATTGCGCCCATTTTCTTTACAAGTCTTTTTGTCACTATCCTTCTAATTCCTTCTAGAAGGTCTATCGCACTGTGCTAGATACTGGAAAACAACGAGAGCTGGCACAGGTGGCAGAGATGGAACCAAGGCTGTTTCCATGGACTCATGGTGAGGGAGGGAAGAGTGAGTGAATGAATGAATGAACGAATGAATGAATGAATGAATGTCACTAACATTTATTGAGCACTTACTGTTCCAGGGGCTGTATACCTGTACAACACCTACTTCTACAAGGTGGGTCTTATGAAAACATCCATTTCACACATGAAGAAACTGAGGCACAGAGAGATGACCTTGTCCAAGGGTACATACCTGGCTAACGGCAGACCTGAATACCTGTAACGACCCCCAAATTGACGTAAACTCACAAAGCCCCAACTCCATGCCAAGCACTGTGCCAGATACAAGGAAAATAATTCCGTGCATAAACAGACACAGTTTGTCCTCATAGCACTTTCATCATCTGAAATTATCTTAGGAAATAATCCTTATTTGTAGGCCGATGCTTAAAATCTGCCTTCTCTACCAGAATGTTAGTTTCACAGGGGAGGAACCTCACCAGTCTCATTCACAGTTTTATCTTTAGAGCCTTACAGGACCTGGCACACAGATGCTCAAACTTTGCTCCATAAACAAACGAGTTAATCTAGAACAGAGTTTCTCAACCTCAGCACTATTTTTTTTTTTTTTTTTTTTTTTGAGACAGAGTTTTGCTCTTGTCACCCAGGCTGGAGTGCAGTGGCATGATCTTGGCTCATTGCAACCTCCGCCTCCCAAGTTCAAAAGAGTCTTCTGTCTCAGCCTCCCGAGTAGCTGGGATTACAGGCACCCACCACCACGTCCAACTAATTTTCTTTTTTTGTATTTTTCAGTAAAGATGAGGTTTCGCCATTTTGGCCAAGCTGGTCTTGAACTCCTGACCTCAGGCAATCCGCCCGCCTCAGCCTCCCAAAGTGCTGGGATTACAGGTGTGAGCCACCACGCCCAGGCAACCTCAGCACTATCAATACTGATCTTTGTTTTGTGGCTATCCTGTGCACTATAGGATGTTTAGCTGCATCCCTGGCCCCTACCCTGCAGATGACAGTGCCACCCCCAAACCTCCCACAGCTGTAACAGCTGGAAGGGACAACTCACTCCCAGTTGAGAACCACCGGTCTGGAGTGTTAGAATGACATGGTGCATAATTCACATCACCGCCGAGGTTCAGGAGCTTCACAAGCTTCATATCGAAGTGCCTGACACAGCACATATTTGACACCCAGAAGCCTCAGTACCTATGTCAAGATCCTGAAATATCTGTGATGCAAATGACTGCGATTAGGCCTGGAAACTAAGAAATGACTCCAGCCCACAAATATGTTACGGTTCCCCCCCGTCAGCATTCAAAACCCTGAAATCTATACATCCGTAGTGGCGAGACAGAACATTTAGACCCTGAATGATGTCAAGACGCAACCGGGCCTGAACTGAATCATCCTGAGAAGCATCCGATTTCAGAGGTTCTGCTGGTTTGAGCAGAGGCCATTTCTCAGGAGGGCGCCATTTGCAGTTGGCAGCAAAAACATAATGCAATTTGTCTTTGCCACAACTGGCAAAAGTGAGTTTTCAGCGAGATGGTTCTTATTTCCTTTGAGTGGCTTATTTCTTCCCACAGATAGAACTAGAACAAAAATTTCTAAAAGTGAACACTTCTCCTGGTGGTCCCAGAGCCCCCCAGACTGCATCTTCCCCAATGTGTTAATATAAAAATCACACATGTGAAAATCACATCTAGCATCTGTGGCAGGTATTACATATAAATCACAGATATTCATTGTGCCCATGGGTGTATAAATCTTTTCTCTTGTTCCAAGTGTCTTTATGCATTGTCTAGTTTAATTTTTGCAACAGCCCTGCTAGGTGGGTTTTACTAACCCCCACTTCACAGATGAGGAGACTAAGGCACGGAGAAGCGAAGTGACCTGCTCAGAGAGTCCACTATTCCTCATGTTTTCCAGCACCCAAAGCAGCACCACCATCCACGTGGTCACCCCAACCACAAATGGAGCTGTCCCTTGACATCCCACTCCCTCAGCCCTCATGTCCTGTCCATGGGCAGGTCCTGTGGCTCTGCCTCTGATAGACCACTCAGGTCTGGTCACGTGTCTCCTCTCCTCCATGGCCATCCTGGTCTCAGCCATCTGTCACTGGTGGGACAGTCTCCTCCTCTGGTTTTGCCTCTTGTCTCTGGCTCCTCTGTCCAGGCCATGCTTGTGGGTAGCTGGTCCTTCTGTCCTCCTGCTGACATGCGAACTGAGGCTCTGTGGCCCCAGGACCAAGCCCAGGTTCTGTAAGGTGGCCCACAGGCCTTGCCCACCTGCCTTCAGGAATCTAGGAGCAGCATCACTGAGTCCTCTGGCTCCAGGTGTCTCCAGGGTCATAGGCATCTCAAGGCTTGACTGAGAAGGGTCCCAGCTCGCTGTTGACAGTGGGCTGTTGGCAGGAGTCAGTTCCTTGTGGGTCCTTGGACTAAGGACCTCAGTTCCCCCCAAGTCACTGGCTGGAAGTCTTCTTTAGCTCCCGCCACGTGGGCCCCTCCATGGTACCATCTAATGACACGGCAGGCAGCAGAGCACGCAAGCAAGGGCATAAGAGAGAGGGCAGCAAGGCAAAGTCACAAGGTTTGGAACCTAATCTTGGAAGTGACAGCCCATTATTTTGCTGTATTTTCTTCTTCAGAAGCAAGTCACCAGGTACAGGCCACACACTAAGGTGGGGGTTATACAAGAGTGTGAGTACCACAGGGTGGGCAGGAATCACTGGGGGCCATGGCTGAAGCAGCCTACCATACCTTCTTTCAGTATTAAGTATCAATGTCTCCTCCTTCAGGAAGCCTTCCCTAACTCCTGGGAAAGAGCTCCTTTTTGAGCTCCCACAGCTTGGGAACCCTCCTGTCAATACTAGGGCCATTACTGCATATGAGTCCTGTTGGGGAGACCCTTTACCTCACCAGACCAGCGCTCTGCAAAGCCAGGGGCCCTGCCTTCTTGCTTTATTCTTCATCACATTCCCAGCCCGCCAGTCCTGAGCACACAAGTGTCATCGGTATTTTTTTTTTAATTGAATATTTTGTCATTAGCTGAAAAGTAGTGACATATATTGTTTCCATATTCTTTATTTTACAGACATGTAAAATATTAGACTGTGCAGAATTTAAAACAAGTATAATCCTTACAGATCATCTAAGACTGAGATTGAATTTATTTTATTTTAACAACAGAATCCTGCCTGAATTCAAATTCCTGCTCCCTCCCCATACTGGTGGTGGAACCTTAGGCAGGTTACTTCTCTCATACACCTAGTTTCCTCATCTGTATAATAAGGATTATAGCTGACATTTATGGAGCACTTACTGTGTACTTAGGTATGATCCTAAGCACTTTATGTACATAATATCCTTTAATCCTCTGAACCACCTGATGAGGGGGACACTACTGCTGCTGTTCCCATTTCAGAAAGAAGGATAGTGGGCACAGAGAGGCAAGGATTCAAATCCAGGTAGCTGGGTCCAGAGCCCCTTACCTTGTCAGGTCATTGTAAGGGTTAAATGTGATGGCATGAACACAGTTCTTAGCTCAGCAATCAGCATATGGGAAAGACTCAGTGAACACTGCTATATAAGTTTAGCTTCCACTGAATACAAAAGAAACACTTAGCTCAGCAATCAGCATATGGGACTCAGTGAACATTGCTATATAAGTTTAACTTCCACTGAATACAAAAGAAACTTTAAAAATGAGAGGTAGGGGCCAGGCACGGTGGCTCATGCCTGTAATTCCAGCACTTTGGGAGGGCGAGGTGGGTGGATCATCTTTCGGGAGTTCAAGACCAGCCTGGCCAACGTGGTGAAATCCTGTCCCTACTAAAATACAAAATTAGCCGGGTGTGGTGGTGGGTGCCTGTAATCCCAGATACTTGGGGGACTGAGGCAGGAGAATCACTTGAACCTGGGAGGCGGAGGTTGCAGTGAGCCGACATTGCACCATTGCACTCTAGCCTGGGCAACGAGAGTGAAGTTCCATCTCAAAAAAAAAGAAAAAAAATGAGGGGCTATATCAATGATAGACTGGATAAAGAAAATCTGGTATATATACACCATGGAATACTATGCAGCCATAAAAAGGAATGAGATCACATCCTTTGCAGGGACATGAATGGAGCTGGAAGCCATTATCTTCAGCAAACTAGCACAGGAACAGAAAACCAAACACTGCATGTTCTCAGTTACAAGTGGAAGCTGAACAATGAGAACACATGATACGGGGACGGGAACAACACTCACTGGGGCCTGCTGGGGGACGGTGGGTGTGGGAGAGCATTAGGGACAAAAGCTAATACACGCTGGGCTTAGTACCTAGGTGATGGGTTGATGGGTGCAGCAAACCACCATGGCACATGTTTACCTATATAACAAACCTGCACATCCTGCACATGTATTCTGGAACTTATAAAATAAAATAACCAAATTATTTCTTCTCTCAAAGCCTCAGTTTTCCCACTTGGAAAATGGAAATAATAATGGCACCCCTAGAAGATTATCAGGAAGATTACATGTGACTGTATTGGTCTAGTACCTGGCACTCAGAACATATTCAGTAAGAGTCACCTAGTATTGCTTTCATAACCTGTAGAGAAAAAGCAGTAACATCTGCCTCGGACATCTCAAAAAGTGCTCCATTGACTTTTTCTTTTAAACCAATGTACCGAATCCCACTCGGTTGGCAGGAGGCCACAGGCGGATTTGGGGCGATACAGAGCACAGCCGAGTGCCAGGGTGCACCCTGCCGCAGCATTTTTCCAGGGCTCTGCCTGGCTGGCCTTGCTCGAAGTGGAGCTGTGGTCCCCGCAGAACGGCGCGTCCTGGGCAGGCTGTGCGCGGGTGATTCATGCATTCATGCATGTCTGTGGGAAGCTGGGAACCAAGCTGGTGAGCTCGGCTGCCAAGTAGGCCTTGCCGGCCCTGCCTTCCCCTGGGGATGGGCAACCCCAGGCTCCCTCGCCACTCCTCAGAACCTCAGACGCCCCCTGAATTCCACCCTGGTGGGCCATTTGTGGTCTGTGCCCCATCCAGGGCCTGAAAGAGGTGCATTGACCTCCTACCTGGATTCCACAGATCCTGATTCAGACAGCGAGCACCCCAGATTATAACGATACCAGGTGGAAGACGCAGAGTCTGCACACCACTGAATTCCAGCTGGTGGACTTCAGTCCCGGGTTTGAATCCTGGCTCTGCCACATCCTGATCATGTGGCCTTAGGTAAGAAATATAAGCTCTGTGAGCCTCAGTTTCCTCATCCGGCAAGTGGGGAGGGTCACAGTGTCTACCCTGTTCGGTGAGGACTGAAGACGGCAGTGCCTGGAAGGGGCCGTGCCTGGCACCGAGATGTGTCTGGAACCATGAGCCGCTGTGACCAGCGTCTCATCACAGGGTTTCCGTATCTCAGGGTCCAGCCCCTTGTCATCTCTCTGGCCTCATCTTTTGCCGTCTGTGTCCTTCACCTGTCCCAGCCACATCAGCCTCTTTGCTGATCCCTTGATGCACTCAAGCTCCTGCCTCCCAGCCTCTGATCTGCTCATCCCTCTGCCTGGAAGACCCTTCCACACAGTTCACTCATCTCCTTCCAGTCTTTAATCACCTGTTACCTTCTTGGCGAGACCTTCCCTGACCACCTTACTCAAAGTTGCAATCCCCTCCCTCACCAGCTCCCTTCCCTGTTTGATTTTCCTCCAGAGCTCTTACCCGCCACCTGGCAGGCTGTACATTCTGCTTACTTTTGGCCCATCGCTCCCTAGGTATTAGTTTTCTTTTGCTGCATAATGAGTTGCTCTAAAAACATAGTAACTTAGAACAACAAACATCGATTACCTTCAGTTTCTGGGAGCCAGGAGTTTGGGAATCAGCTGGGATTGAGTCATCTGAGGGCTCAACTGGGCCTGGAAGGGCTGGTTCCAAGATGACTGCCTCATAGGGCTGCCGGTGCGAGGCCTCCGTTCCTCACTACGTGAGCTTTGCCATAGGATTGCTTGAGGCTTCACAGCATAGCAGCAGGCTTCCCCCAGAGTGAGTGACTCAGTTTTACCACTTGGAAAATGGGGATAAGAAAGGCACCTCATAAGACTGTCATGAAGATTAAGTGTGACAAAGCAATGTAACAAATTGGTACAGTACCTGGCACTCAATATATGTCCTCAAGAGAGAGCAAGGTGGAAAGCACAAAGTGTATATGACCTTGCTGCAGAAGTCACTGCTGTGCCATCACCTATCATCTATCCAATCAATCAATCTATCTGTCCATCCATCCATCCACCTACACATCTGTCCACCATCTATCTACTATTTACCTATCATCTGTCTACCAACTGACCTATCATCTATCATCTATTTATCATCTATTACCTATCTACCATCTATCATCTATCTAATCCATCCATCCATCCATCCATCTATACATCTATCCACCATCTATTATCTACCTACCATCTATCTACCTACCTATCATCTATCACCTATTTATCATCTGTTTATTATCTATCTACCATCTATGTATCATCTGTCTACCCACCTATCAGTCATTTACATATCTATCTATCCATCCATCATCTACCTATCATTTATCTATCTACTTATCATCTGTCTATCATCTATCTATTCATCTATCTATATATCCATCCACCCACCCACCCATCCATCCATCCATCCATGTTGAGTGACACAAGTGATCCCTATTCAGTATGGTTGTGAGTACCAGGAGGCAGGGATCCCTGGGGCCCTCTTGGAAGCTCATTTCCACAGCCAACCAGAGTATAAGCTTCATGGGAATAGGGCTATGTCTGTTTTGTTCACTGCTGTATCCTCAGTTTCTAGAACAATGCTGAGTACATAATAGATTCTTTTTTTTTTTTTTTTTTTTTTTTTTTGAGACGGAGTCTCACTCTGTCGCCCAGTCTAGAGTGCAGTGGCGTGATCTTGGCTCACTGCAAGCTCCGCCTCCCAGGTTCACATCATTCTCCTGCCTCAGCCTCCCGAGTAGGTGGGACTACAGGCACCCGCCACCATGCCCGGCTAACTTTTTTTGTATTTTAGTAGAGACGGGGTTTCACCGTGTTAGCCAGGATGGTCTCAATCTCCTGACCTTGTGATCCGCCCGTCTTGGCCTCCCAAAGTGCTGGGATTACAGGCGTGAGCCACCGCACCCGGCCCATAATAGATTCTTAATCTAGTTTGTTGAATGAATGAACCAGAGAAGGTGAAACTTAGCCAGTGAAAGCAGCAAATGCAGGTCTCTCTGAAGACAGATGGAGCACAGCCTCTTCAACAGAGGTTTCTTGTAGGCAAACCTATGAAGAACTCTAAGCATTTGCTACAACATCAGGATAATGGGGAAATGAAAGTAGAGGGAGCAGCCTCTGTACACAAAGCCACTTCTTCACTGTAGTCCCAGAATGTTCTGGTATGCAGGAGAGATGTGGCAGTTTGTGTTGGAAAGGACAATGGATTGGAAGGTGGGCACAGAGCACATGGCTACAGTGCACTCATGTGGACACCCTTCTGTGGGCTCACCTGGTTGGTGTGGGCATGAGAAGGTCAGGCACCTAGCCTTGGCTTGGCACTTAAATCAATAAACTAAAGTTGAGTTTGTTATACTTAAGCAGGCGTGATCACACCCATTCTGCCTGGTACCCAGGAATACAGTGAATTCATTCATTCACATTGCTCATTTATTCATAACCCTCGACTTCGTGGCGTTCACAGGTTAGTGAAAGACTTAAATGGATTTGGTACATTCTGAAAATAGTGCCACATAATGTGTTACGCTGTTGTTATGTGCCTTGATGAACTGCTGTTTCGTTTATTGAGCGCATACTGCGTGTGGCCACTGTGCTAAATCTTGTACATATTAGCTGTATGCAGTAGGTGTTCTTAATCCTCTTTTTACAAGTGAAGCTATGCAATCTCAGAGAGGTTAAGAGACTTGTCCTAGGCCACCCAGCTCATAATTTGGGTCTACGTTTTGTGACCTTGGAGCCTTTCCTACTATGTGGTAACTTTTTTCCTTAGGGACGTTTTAAATATCTACATTTAAGCTGACAGTGGGAATAACATTTCTAATAAAAGCCCCAGTCAAAATTCACTTACTGCCATTTGCTTTTTAATATAGTAATTGTGGTAGATTTGGATCACGTCATCTCAGCTAAGTTGGAATTCCCAGAATTCCCTTCCCTGCATTGTTTCTGGTTAGCATAGACCAAGAGACGTTTTGGGTGAGAACTGGAAAGGGGAAGCGAAGCAGCAGGTAGACAGCTGCTATGCTTGGAAGGTGGGCACGGAGCACGTGGCTGCAGCGCACCCACGTGGACACCCTTCTGTGGGCTTGCCTGGTTGGTGTGGGCAGCAGCTAAGCCTGCAGCTTCAAGCCCTTGTGGATCCTCCTTAGTGTCTCTGAATCCTGGCAGAGGCCTGTTTCGTTCCAGGATGAAGAATGCCACCTTTTCCTGCAGATCACCTGAGTGGGTAATCACAGGCGGATGCTTGGAAGTGGCGAGAGACGGACGGGGGGTTTCTAGTCTGTCATCCTGAGTTACAGCTCGTCCTGGTGGCTCCAGATTGTCGCCATTCCCTCCCACTTCCCATCCATCCTTCCTTCTTGGTGGCCGCCCTGCTGACTTGAGGATCCAGCATCAAATTCAAAGCAGCAGCCCTAGGTAGACCAGCTCCCCATGTTACATAAGGTCAAATCCCTACGCTAAATCCCTTCAGTTGATTCTGCTGTGGTCAAACCCTGCTACAACAATTTAAGCCCGAATCTCATTTCGTGTACTTTAATATATAATAACTCAGGCCTGTGTTCATTGCTCCATTGTTTTCACATATTTCAATAAAATACCTATGAGTGCGTGAGGGATACCTACGTCTACCACACATCATGGTTAAAACTCTGTTTGAAGATTTTAAAAAGCACCTTGGCAATGCCTGGCAGGTCTGTCTGGAAAGGAGCAGAGAGGCCAGGGTGGGAGGGAATCCCTCTGCCTTCGACCCAGACACCTCGGTTCTCCCAAATTACTTGATGGATTTTCCCCAGACCTGTCCCTGAGGCCCTGGACTTGGCTGTGGCTTTGAGGGCGGGAACGCCTCCGAGTTGGCCGCTGGGGAACGCGGACTGTCTAGTGGAAAATCCTGATGCCAACTAGAGCTCTGTGTCGTAGGCACACGGCTAGACTGGAGGGACGCGCCCACACGATAGGAAGTGATGTGTCTTACTGGACAATGCCAGCAGATACTATTTGATATTTATAAACTTTTCCAGACTCTCAGAGCAGAAGATGAGCAGCTTCATTTTTACAACCACAAATAGTACATTCCTAAGCTTGTACGTGTGTGTATACATATATGCATTAGAACGACTTTGTATAACTCACAAAAGATGAAAAAAACAATGAAGCAAATCCACGACTGCATTTCCATTGGCCTAAAGGAGAATACAATAATTCATAAATGCCTCTCCATTTATACAAAGAAAGAAACACGGCCAGGCACGGGGACTCTGGCACCTAATCTCAGCACTTTGGGAGGCCAAGGTGAGAGGATCACTTGAGCCCAGGAGCTTGCGACCAGCCTGGGCAACATAGCAAGACCCCATCTCTAAAAAAATTTTAAAAATCAGCCAGACGTGGTGGTGTGCGCCTGTAGTCTCACCTATTTGGGAGGCTGAGGTGGGAGGATTGCTGGAGCCAGGGGATGTTGAGGTTGCAGTGAGCCATGATCAAGCCACTGCATACCAGCCTGGGTGACAGAGTGAGACCTTGTCTCAAAATAAAATAAAATGAAATAAAATAAAATAAAGTAAAATAAAGTAAAGTAAAATAAAATAAAGTAAAATAAAATGAAGTAAAATAAAATAAAGTAATGTAAAATAAAATAAAGTAAAATAAAATAAAATAAAACAAAATAAAATACAGCAATGAACAAATGGAGGTCAGTGAACTTCCATTTATCCAAAGGAAGAAAGAACATTTCACAGAACCAGAAACATTCACAAAATCTTTTTTACAAAGGTGGAAAGACTAGCCTCAACTGTTTACCCTGCGGGGTCAGAAAACTATGACCCACAACTGGCTGTCTTGATAAACAAATCTGTATTAGAATGCAACCATGCTCACTCTCTTATTGTCTATACTGCTTTCATGCTACAACAGCCAAGTCCATTAGCTGAGAAAGGGAGGTATGGCCCACAAAGCCTCAAATATTTATTATGCAGCCCTTTATTAAAAGTTTGCGGACTTCTGGTTTATTCCATAACCTTCGGGACCACTGAAGTGTCCTCCCTATTGCTTTCACGTTTTCATGAATACATTGAGCCCTTACACCTTCAGCAGCAGGAAGTCTAATACTTCCTCTGAAGCACCTCATTTTCTCAACACTCCCATTATCCAAGAATCCTGGGATTTACATGGTCCAAAGAGGATCAGTCCTATTTCCAAACAACAGAACCCTACACTAAAGTCATCAGGTCTCACTGCCACCAGGGGTCACTGTGGAGCACAGGCTGCTCTCTGAGCTCAAGATATACTACTCCCCAACACAATGCTGGGACTGCTGGGGGCTGAAGAGATTCCAGCTCAGCCAGTAGCCCTGTTAGAAGCAGTACCCTGTGAACCTCGTTAGGGCTCTCAAGCTTTGGCCAGGTGCTCCCACCCTCTTGATGATTTCTTGTTCTGGATCTGTCCCCAGTCACGTGGGTTTCCTGTCTCTCTCCAGTAGATGTTAGGTGAGAGCCCCAGAGTCCACTCTGATGGCTTTTCCCAACTTCAGGTCATGGGAAGCAATGATGGCTATCTCAGTTCCTTCCTTCCCTAGAGAACCTGGCTCTGCATGCAAACGGATGCAGCTCCCCCCACCCCATCCCCAGCAGCTAGGTCTTTCTGGTGAGAGATTGCTTTGGTCAGGTTACAGGAGTTCTTTTACAACCACCCTCAAGAAATGTCCCCTGTTCATGTTAACTAAGAAAGACCATTTCCTTCCTAAACAAAGAAAGATTTATTGGAAGGAGAGGTGTGGGCAGGTGCAACTACCTAAAGAAGATATCCTGGATCCGGTGTGGCTGGGTCTTTGTTCACACCTCATAGCTTCTTCCCTGGAAGCTCAGGCAGCTTCTGAGATGACCCTCTTGATCTTTACTTTCTTATATTCATGCCCTCGGGTAATCCCTTTTCCTCGGGTAATTTCCATCAAACCAACAGAATACCTCAATACTGGGGGAATGCCACATCTGTGATTAGATTACAGAATAGTTGGGCTTCCATTTTGCTAGCAGACCCTCTCCCTTGCTGGCTGTGATGAAGCAGCTTACCAGCTTGGAAGGCTCACATGGTCAATAGCCAGCTCATGCTGAAATCTGCCCTGTGGGGAGCAGGGAGCCAGTGTGGCAAGGAACTGACAGAGTTCTCCATCCAACAGCCACTAAGGAGCTGAGGCCCTGAATTGAAGAGCCCACACATGACAAATCCTCCCAACAACCACATGCATGAACTTGGAAATGGAGCCAACACCAGTTGAGCCTTCAGATGAGATCCTAGCCCTGGTCAAGACCTTGATTGCAGCCTTGGAAGAGACACTGAAGGAGGGGACCCAGCTAAGTTGTGCCTGGATTCCTGCCCCACAGATACTGTGAGATAGTTTTAACTGTTTGTTGTTCTAAGCTACGAGGTTTGTGGATGATTTGTTACGCCACAGTAACTAACATACCTGTCCACAGACCATTCAGCACTAAACACATGGGAAACTGTCAGGCTTTACAAACATATTGACCTTTAAAATTCCTACATTTTGCAGCAGAAAGTGGCAGATAGATAAATGTATAACCTAAACAGGTGAACATTTGGGATTACCTGACAAAGGTCAAGGAGAGTAAAAAATAGCTGACCCTTCCTCCCCAGGTCCAGAGACTGACTGGCTTTTGATGTGAGGGGTGGAGCATGCATCCAGCTCTCTGAGTCTACGGAGGGTGCCTGTCCACCTCTCCCCACCTACTCCACCTACTCCCACTTCCAGTTAGCAGTCGACTCTCCTGGGCCAGTCTCCACAAATCAGTAAGCCCCATCTTCTATTCTGCCTGGCCTGGACTCACAACCTACTGAGCTGCTCCGAAAGGGAAATCTGAGGAATGACATTTATGAATGTATTTGACCGAGAGGAGCTGGCATTTCCATGACTACCTCCGCTTCTCAGAAAGGGCATCTAGGAGCCAGCTGGAAGCACCTTCTCATATCATAGCTCACTTAATCCTCACAGACTCTTGTTTTGACGGAAGCACTAACATCCCCAATTTCCAGATGGGGAAATGGAGGCAATTAGAGAGTAAGAACCTTGACCCAGGTCATAAGCTAGTGAAGGGACAATCTGACACAGGCAATGGCCCCCGAGTCTGTGCTTTTAACAAGGGCCCCATATCACTATTCACCACCTATGATTCCCTATCTCCCCTCTATGTTGAATGGCCCCTCGGCTCTCCTAGAGAACCATTGCTCCCCCGTTCTCAGCTCAAATAGTGATGGTGGGAAGGACTGTCCCATTGTTTTTGTGTGTGTGCACACTCACACACATACTCACACACCCTCTTATAGTCACGTGTGCACTTGCACACACACTCACCTGCACAAGCGCTCTGAAGCTCCAAGTCAGAGCCTGTGACATGGGCCTGACGCATCACCACACTCCACGACTCTGACCACGCCATGGGTTCCCTGCCCACACCCAAGCCCAGCCAAATCAGTGGGTCAAATCAACCCTAGGAAGTTTGAGAAAAGCGGTGCTCTTTTTCCAGGGCCTCACTGAGCTGTAGGATGCAAGCCTATGAAACTATTGGTGGCCGAAGGAAAAGCAGAAGGAGAAAGCGCAATCCTTGAATACATTCTTTAAGCCCCAATATTCAACCAGGCACAAAGATTCATCATGATCTATTTAGGTTCATGAGTCAGGATAGCCCCTGCATCGCTGGAGCCAGTCTGGGGTTGGTTTCTGTCACTTGAAACCAAGAGAACCTGAGCATTTCAGCAGTGAAAGGGGTATGTACAGGGCTGTTAAGAGATTGCTACTCCCAAGGCTTTAGTCCTGCCCAAGGCAGCTCACATCTGGGCACATCAGGCCCGAGCTGTCTGCTGCGCTGCCAACCAGCACCCACCTTCCAACCCCTCCCTCTGCCAGACACAAGGCCCAAGTCCATGGGGTCCCTATTCCTCTATCCTAAAGTCACACCACTCAACTCTGAGCTCTGCCTTCTTAACACCCAACTGGATCTGTCTTTCTTGTTTTCAACCCAAGCTAACAAGGTTTTCCAGGAGCTAAATCGAGAAGACATAAGGGAGAAAGACTAGATTAAAGAAAATCTCCAGCTGACTTCCAACCCCACCACACAATGTAAGGACCCAGGCAGTGATAGAAGCTGGGAAGAACTGAATTTGAGTTCCTCATTTCACACATGAAGCAACCCGGGGCCAGAGAGGTCAAGTGACTTGTCCCAAATTGTACACCAAGCTACCTATGCATGGGTCCTTCATACAACAAAAGCTTTTAAAAGCTAAAATATATTGCAGGCATACTGTGTGCCAGTCATGGGCTCAATGTGTTAGCTGTATTATCTAATTAGATCCACCCCCAATCTTCTGTAAGTGGTACCGTTATTAGCTCGTTTTCAGATGTTAAAATAGACTCAGAGAGGATGCATGACTTACTTACCCAGGCTCACACAGCAAGAAAGGAGCAAGGCGGGCTGTCAACCCAGGCAGCTAGATTCTAGAACTCTCCCTCTTCACACTTCTCCCCTGCTTTGGACAAGTTTCATAAAATGTCACCTCCCTAGGAAGGCAACACAATTGATTCAGGCTCTTCATGAAGTCTTCCCTGAATGAATTCTCCAACCCAAAGTGAACAGGCCTTTGTCTGCACCCAGCCTTCTGCTCTAATCTGGATCCCACCATCCAGCCCAGAGTGAATGACTGACTTTGACTTCTCCTGTAACTGTGTGTTGTGTGTTCAACGCTCATCCACACATTTGCCCTCTCTTAATTGAGCATCTGCGGTGCCAGACCCTGTTGTAGGCATGAGGCTACAACACTGAACAAGGCAGACAAAAATCCCCAGCCTCACGGAACTGATGTTTTAGTGCGGGAGACAGGTAATAGATAAATAACCAAACATACAGCATCAGGCCAGGTAGTTCGAAATGCTATGGGGGGAAAAACAGGGTAAGAGGGATAGAATAAAGTAATGGGGATACTATTTTTTTTTTTTTTTTTTTTTTGAGGCGGAGTCTCGCTCTGTCGCCCAGGCTGGAGTGCAGTGGCCGGACCTCAGCTCACTGCAAGCTCTGCCTCCCAAGTTTATGCCATTCTCCTGCCTCAGCCTCCCGAGTAGCTGGGACTACAGGCGCCCGCCACCTCGCCCGGCTAGTTTTTGTATTTTTAGTAGAGACGGGGTTTCACCGTGTTAGCCAGGATGGTCTCGATCTCCTGACCTCGTGATCCGCCCGTCTCGGCCTCCCAAAGTGCTGGGATTACAGGCTTGAGCCACCGCGCCCGGCCGGGGATACTATTAATATTTTAGATAGAGTGATCATGGAGGGCTTCCATTAGGAGGTGACAGATGGGCAGAGACCTGAGAAGAGCATTCCCGGCAGAGGGCACAGCAGAAGCAAACATGTGGGGGTTGGATGGTGGAAGAAGCCTGGGGTATCTGAGAAGCTCCAGGAGGGATTTGGAGGTGGAAGCTGCAAGGAAGGGAGTGGAGGAAGGTAGGCAGGGCTCACATGACATAAGGCCTCACGGGAATCTGGGTTTTCATGATTGCTTTTTGGGGGATGGGGGGTCCTACTACCCTTCTCACACCTGGCCAGACAGAAGGATCTGGATCCCTTAAAGTGGGCGCAGGAGCTGCTTCTCTACAGAGGGAACACGCTGCCTTCACTCGGAACAATAGCAGCTTGAGAGAGCTGACTTGGGAAGGGGTTGCAGAGGTGGAGAAAGTAACTCATTGGTAGCCCTGGCAGGGGACCTCCAATGGCCATGTCTGCTTTCTGCGTGAGTGTGGAAGCCTGCACTGCACACTGCGCCCCAGGGGGCTCAAGTCCATGCTGCAGACAGTACTGGGGACCCAGGCTGATCCAGTCACGTGCTGTTCATCTTTCCCTTTCCTCCCTGTCCGTGTGTGCCTGTATACATGCATGTGTGTCCGTGTGCACGTATCCGTGTATCTCTGTGTGTGCAGGTATGATGTGTGTGTGTCCATGTATGTGTATCCATGTATCTCTGTCTCCATGTACATGCTGTACGTGTCTGTGTGTATGCATGTATGATGCGTGTGTGCATGTCCATGTGTGCGTGTGTGTGTGTGTGTGTGTGTGTGTGTAGCATCAGGCCTTGGCAAATGCAAAACCTAAGTTGTTCCAGGTTGCTGCCATGCAGGTCTTAGGTCTCTGTATCTTAGGAATAAGATACAAAGGAATAAGATCCTAGGGCCACCACTAGCATTTAGGCTCCCTGTGCTTCTAGCTCTAGAAATGTTTATTTTACATCTGCCAGTTTGCAAGGCAATCATGGGTAACCAAATCCTCAGCCCAAGAAACGTGACTTCATCAGGACATCAAACACCGGGAAGGGAGACACTTCTGGGCCCCAGTCTGACCACAGACACCACAGAGGGAGTTCCGTGCTGTGGCATTGGGTGACATCACTTCAGCTTGTGTCCCAGACCTGAGGGCAACCCCCAAGGATGTCAGAGCCCGGGTATCTTTTGGAGGTTCCCCTCTGTCTGCCCACCATGGCCTGGGTGCCTCTATTTCTAGCACCAAGGGAAATGGATATAATGGCTGTCGGGAGGGATTAGCTGCTAACAGACTCGCCATAAATGGAGGTTAATTTCCAATTTTATGGATTTCTGAGTGGAGGAAGTTTAAAGTTAAAGATTCATAAATGAGTAAAATACAACTGCTAAAATGATTTAGCAGAACATTCTCTAGCATCCTAGAGTAGGTAGTCAAGGAAACACCAGAAAAATTTCTAGACTCTTCTGAGCAAACAGTATTTCACCTCCATTCTGCATACACACACACAGCACAGCCAGTCCTTGGAAACCTTTATGAAGTCACGTAGCTTTCAACATAGGCACAAAAGCTAAGACACAGAGATAAGACCCTGAAACCTTAAAGTCTGTTTCCTGGGTACGTCCATTTCCTAAGATACAGAATGAATTAGCAAGGATTTCAGTGTCCTAATTGGCCCAAAAGTGTGGTGACAGTGACTCAAGGTGGTTTAGAACTGCAGGAATTCTTGTACAGTAGGTCATCAGCCGGCCACAGAGTCAGAGACCTGAGTTCGAATCCTGCCTCCACCCCACCTTATTTGGGTAATGCTGAGTGGGTTTCTTAATTGACCTTCATTTTATTTCCTTCTGGAAAATGGTGATAACAACCGTCTCTCTTTCACCTGTGTTTCTGGGAGGACTGAATGATGTGATCTATGTAAGTGCATTCAGTAAAGTATAGCAGTTATGAGTATTACACATCAGCTGATCTCAAAGCATCCTCAAACTGCTTCTGCCTCATCTAATGCCTGGGTGCTCAGGCACCTGTCTTCTCCCAACATCCAGGCACTGGAAACTCTGGGCCTGAGAGATGGTGTCTGCAGAGATGGCTTGGACCTCGAGTCTCGGGCCTGAGTTCAAGTTTCTCAGTGGCGGGATCTGCAGCAAGAGGCTCCCCTCTCTGAGCCCATTTCCTCATCTGTCATGTAGACAGGGATGATGCTCACTCCAGCCAGTGACTGCTGTGAGTACGAATTAAGGCAAAACCGGAGAAACCCTTTGGTAATGACATGGTTTGGCTCTTTGTCCCCACCCAAATCTCATCTCCAATTGTAATCTCCACGTGTCAGGGAGGGACCCGGTGGGAGGTGATTGGATCATGGAGGTGGGTTCCCTCATGCTGTTCTCGTGATAGTGAGGGACTTCTCACAAGATCTGATGGTTTATATGTAAGTAGCAGTTTCCCCTGCACTTGCTCCTCTCCCTTGCTGCGTTGTGAAGAAAGTACTGGCTTCTTTGTCTTCTGCCATGATTGTAAGTTTCCTGTGGACTCCCAGCCATGCAGAACTGTGACTCAATTAAACGTCTTTCCTTCATAAATTACCCAGCCTCGGGTATGTCTTTATAGCAGTGTGAAAATGGACTAATACAGGCAACTACAAAGTATCAGGACAAAGTGAGGTGATTACATCTTTTCCCCATTCAAAACCCTAGGTCTTCATCCCATTGGCTCCTCAAGTTACTTCCTCCCTTGCCTGTGCTTGCCAATATGCTGTTTCTAACTAAAGTGTTACTGACTGCCATGAGCATTTATCATTCTTGTCTGGCCTACATTCATTGTCTATTTTTCTGGTTACAGTACCCCAATTTCCCACTGGGGCCACCCTCTCTCTCTCAGATCATGTGGCCCTGTGGTGTGGGCTCCACCCCTGGCTCCCAGGAAAAGCGAGTGACCCAGAGTTGGCCAATCACAGGATCACATTGCCCTGACCACAGGAGAGGAAGCGACACAAGTATATCAGAGCCAACGAGAAGAATCCTTGGGGCTTTCCAGAGCTGTCGGCAGAAAGCCATGCCTTCCGCTCCCCTGGATCTGACCCTGGAAGTGCCTGTACATCCAGCCCAGGTCTACAGAAAGACCCTCCTGAGAGTGGTCCGTGGGGCTGTAGGCAGAGCCAAGGGGCACTGGGGCTTGAGGGAGGGGGTGCGAGCCACAGACTCGGAATTTCCACATATGTCAGCCAAAAACAAAACAAAACAAAAACCACCACAAGCAGCCCTTTTTACAGTCATCAACCTGGAGTTCATTTTCTTGTATCCAAAAGACCCCTGACAAATACAGAGAATAACAGCATCAGGCCTCAACACTCCCAGGTGAGATGACAGCATTTCAGAATTGACTTGTAAACATTACCTTTGCCCTAAGGAACGTGTCCCCTATTCCATGTTTCAAACCAGGTCACTTCCTTCTTTGTCCATGGCCCTGACCTGCCACTGGCCACGTGCTGTCAGCAGCATCATTCGGTTGGCGTGTGTGCCCTCCCCAACCTGCCACTGCCGTCATTCCTCCACTCTGCAGCCTGCAGAATCTGTTTTTTTTTTTTTTTTTTTTTTTTTAAAGCAATTCAATTGCTTGAACCTGGGAGTTGGAAGTTGCAGTGAGCCAAGATCGCACCACTGCACTCCAGCCTGGTGACAGAGCAGGACTCTGTCTCAAAAAAAAAAAAAAAAAAAAAAGCAATTCAGATCATACCCCTTTCCTTCTTCCTTATGCCTGAGGCAGATGGGAAATTGCAACTCATCCCCTCGGCCCCCAGCACCCACCCCTGTCCTGAGCTTCAGTCACAGGGGCCTCCCTGCTCTTCCTTAAATGCACCGAGCTTGTTCCTGCCCCAGGGCCTTTGGCTGTGCAATTTTCTCTGCCTGGAACGTCCTCTCCTCCCATGCTCTTTGTCTGGCTGCTGCCAAGCCATTTTTGAAGGCGCAGCTGAAGTGCCACTCCCTCAGAGAGGCTGTGCTGGTGACTGGCTGTCCACACATCACCCCAAATACCAGCAGCATGAAACAAGGGTTTCTTCTGCTTAGTGACCCAGTGGGCCAGGACTTTGGGCAGAATTCAGTGGGCCTGAATCTCTGCTCCGGGATGTCGCGGGCCCCAGCTGGAGGACGTGAGGCCTGGGCTGGAGCTGTCTGAAAGTGCCTGCATTCTGGGGCCTGGCTGTTGATGCTGGCTCTTGGCTGGGGCTGCTGTTCTCCTCCAGGGGGCGCTGTTGTGGGTTTGCTCACAGCACGGTGGCTGGGATCCAAAGGTGAGTGTCTCCAGAGAGGCAACAAACCAGGCGGAAGCTATGGGACCTCCCTTGGTGGTCACACAGCCTCATTTCTGCCACGTACTAGGCATTAGAAGTGAGTCACTAAGACTGGTAAGACTACTCTATTCTAGGGTAAGGGACACAGAACCCACTTGTCAGCAGGAAGCACATGTACATCACACGGGAAGAGTGCATGGGGTGAAATGAAATCTACCACCAAAGCCGCCTTTCATTCCCTGACTAGGACAGACCCCGTTACAGGGGGAGAGAGAGACAGAGAAGGAAAAAGAGAGAGGGGCCTAGCAAGAGAATTAAAAACACAGCCACAGTCTGTGAATCTGCTTCCTTCCTAACACCTGACGCAGTGTAATTACGTGTTCATTTAGGTCTGGGGTTATTTCCTATCTGTCCCCAGCTAGGCTGCAAGCTCTGCACACACCTGGACAGGCCTGAGTTTGTTTCTTTCCCCCTCCATTCCCTTCCCTTTCCTTCCTTTTGCCACTCTGCATAGTGTCTGGCACATGTGTGACCCACAGAAGACGCTCAATGACTATTTGTGGAGGAAAGGAAAGAATTTTTCTACTTTATACAAGAAAGAAATTATGTCCTGCTCCCAACACCAATTGGCAGGCCCTGGAGTTGCAGAGATTGCCACTTTTCTCCAGTCTCCATTCTCTCCTGTCCCGGAAATAGAACCCCTAATTCTGAAGCAGGCACCTGGAGGCTCAGCTAAAGACTGCAACTGCCCAGCTCTCGGGCAAGGGGAGACACCGACTAAGCTCAGGCCGATGTAAGGTGAACAGAAGTGCTGCTTGTCATTTCTGTGTCTTGGGCTAAAAGCGAGGGGCACCCCCTTTCTGATTTCTCCCCATGGGCTGGAAGGTGCACATTTTGTCTCAGGTGGACAAGGACATACTCAAGGGGTGGTAGAGTGTGGAAGGCAGTTTTGGAAACTGTCCTCAGTGATTTCCCCCTCCTGGTATTCACATGGTATGTAACTCCCAGCCCCTGAGTGTGGCTGGACCTAGGGACCTGCTTCTAATGAGTAGAATGTGACAAATGGAATGGAACGTCCCTAACAAGATTATTCAAGAGACTAGCTTCTGTTGTGGCTGCATTCTCTTGCTAGGTCTCTCTCTCCCTTTCTGTCGCCTTCTTGGCTTGCATGCTTTGACGAAGCAAGTCACCGTGCTGGAAAGGCCCAGATTGAAAGGAGCTAAGGTCCACCAACAGCCCCCAGTCAATGCCCTGCAAGAAACTGCATTCTGCCTGGGAGAGCCTGGAAGCAGAGCCCTCCCCAGTCAAGCCTTGAGACAAGATGGCAACCAAGGTCAACACCTCAACTGCAGCCTATGGGAGACCATGCAGGTGAAGACCCAGCCTCATCACACTGGATTCCCAACCCACAGAAATTGTGAGACGATAACTGTGGCTGCTGCACTGACCCACCGAGTTCTGCAGTAATTTGTGAAGCAGTTACTTCACAGTTAGTTATGAATAACTAACACACAGAGCAAGGAAGAAGGAGGCAGAGCCCTTGAGACCTCACACAGCAGAGCCGCTACACCACCGGGGGAATGTCCATAAGAGAAAAGAACTTTCCTGCCTTGTCCACACCCCTCTGCTTTGAGGATCCACCCTTATGGCAGCCAAACCGTGTTCTAACACACACACACACCCAGTTAGGGCCAGATCCCTTAGTACAGCTCATGCAGTCCTCAACAGCATGGCTCATCTTATGCACAGATTTGCTTCCTGCTGTCCTCTCAGCTCCCTCCCTCCTCTGCCATGCCCAGTGCCTCTCTGAACTTGTCATTGATTTCCTAGCCCTGTGACCTTTGCCCACCTCCCTCTCTTGGAAAGTCCCTTCCTTTCTTTTCCACCTAGCAAGCGGCTCCCCATCCTTCCGTAGCCAGCTGATGTAGTCCCTTGCAGACAGTGTCCACCTCAGGAGAGTGAGCATTTCCTACTTGTGCCTCACTCTCCATACCCAATCCTGCAATTCTAATACTTATTACCTGTGTTTATCTGCATATCTGTCTCCCTGAGAAGACTGTCAACCTCTGAGAGACACTTATTTATTTATTGAGATGGAGTCTCACTCTGTCGTCCAGGCTGGGGTGCAGTGGCGCGATCTTGGCTCACTGGAACCTCTGCCTCCCAGGTTCAAACCATTCTCCTGCCTCAGCCTCCTGAGTAGCTGGGATTACAGGCGCCGGCCACCACACCTGGCTATTTTTTTTTTTTTTTTTTTTTTTGTATTTTTAGTAAAGATAGGGTTTTACCATGTTGGCCAGGCTGGTTTTGAACTCCTCACTTCAAGTGATCAACTTGCCTTGGCCTCCCAAAGTGCTAGGATTACAGGCATTAGCCACCATGCCTGGCCCCTCTGAGGGATCCTTGTGCAATTGTGAACAGTCTTAGGTGCATTTATTCCATTCCAGGCACCATGCTGAGTGCTTTATTTACATTCTCATTTAATGCTCCCAATCATCAGTGTCCATATTTCACAGATAAGAAGACTGAGGCACAGCAAAGTTAGGTAACTCATCCACATACAGAGCAGAGCTGAGGGCAGAATCCCAGCCTTTTTTATTTTAAACTCTACACTCCGAGCCACTAAAATGCAGCCCTCTCATTCACCTCTTCATCCTCAGTGGGCCTAGGCTCATGGACAAACCTATCTCACCTGCCTATTTATCCCCTCCCTGGCCATGGCAGACATCACTAATCAATCACAGCATTTTTTCCAATCAGCCTAATGCAGTCTCACTATTTGTCTTGGTAAAAGCCTCTGGGTAAGCTGCCACCATCAGTAGGAGTTGGCATACCTGATGAAACCTCTAGGCTGTGCTAGTAGTGGGTGCCCATAAATCATGCACTGAATTGAGACTTATTGTGACTGATTTGAGAAAGTGAAACACAGCCACCATCTACTGATGCTATTCATTACCCTCTACTGAGACATTGCTATGGTCACTGGTTAATACCTGTGGGGACAGTAGCCACTCCAGACCCATCACTCTCCATCCTACTGACTTCCATGCTGATAGTCATGTGAGGAGACAGAGCCATCTCCCCTCATGAAAGGCCACTCCGAAAGCCCTTCCTACACATGTGTGAAGCATAAATGACAACCGGGGTCATGCCAATAGGTCACATAAGCCAGTCACAGAGATGGGGAGGTGTCACCACCCAAGGAGAAGCTTGCACTTGTTGGACATGAGCCCTTTTGGAAAAGAAGCCACAACAGAATCAATGCAGAAATCCTGGGCCAAATGCCCAGAGGGCTGCTGTATTGGAGAGTTATAGGAAGGAGGCTCTGGAACTATGGCCTCGAAGGCAGAGCCCACGAAAAGCAGGGAACAGAGTCCTAGAACCTGGCTCCATGCAGATGACATCCCTCCAGCTGGGCCCCAAAGCACCCCTGTCATCTGCTGCAGTGGTAAATAAGCTGTTGCTGAAGTAAGTCATGGTGTTGATGGGGTTCTTGGCAGAGACCGGACTATTCTTTAGGACTTTGATACCCGTGCAATAGGCAGAATTCTAAAAATGGTGCCAAAAGATGTTCTCCCTTAACCCCAGAAGCTGTATTTGTGAGTTGGATGCAACAGTCCCATGATCATGTTATGTGGCATAGCTGACCTTAAGACAGGGAGGCAGACTGGATGACCCTGATCTATCACACAGCCGTGAAAAGCAGAAAACTGTCTCTGGCTGATGGCAGAAGAGGAAGCCAGAGAGATCCAAAGCATGGATGGACTTGGTGCATATTTGCTGGCTGTGCAGATACACGAGGCCCCTGGGAGCAGAGGATGCCCGCGGCAGCCAACCAGCAAAGACACAGGGACCTCCATCCTAAAACCACCAAGAACCGGACTCTGCCAACAACCCAAATGAACTTGGAAATGAATTCTTCCCCTGAGTATCCAGATGTGAGTGCAGCCCGGCCAACACATTTGCTTCGGCCTGGTGAGACCCTGCGCAGAGAACCCAGCCAAGCCCACCTGGAAACGGGGACAGCCTGTGGGGCTATACACATGATAATGTTACATGAACCTGAAGGGTAAGCTATAACTCCAGAGTGGGCCAAACTCACATTTGCAAAATTAGGAATCAAATGGATGAGGATGCCAAGGCTGGAGGGCGTCCACATATGCCCTTGTTAGGGTCCTGGATTGCCTTGAAGATCAGCCCCTGAGCTCTTGGTGACCAATTCAGGCTGAAAGAGCCATCTCTTGCCCCCAGGCTCCCACACATGGCAGGCCCTGGTCATAAGAGTGGGTTGGGAAGGTGTTCTCTGCAGACAGAGCTCCAGAGAAGCTGCCCTTTAGAAGATACTTCTAATCCCTAATGGGTCGTTTGCATGTCCTGGATGGGATGTCACCGCCTCCAATAAACCAAGAGGTTTCTCTTCCCTAGGTCCTCTCTAAAGGGCCTCCACATTGGTGCTACTGACATTTTGGACCAGATAATTTTTTTGCTAGAGGGCCTGTCCGGTGCATTGTAGATCGTTTAGCTGCATCCCTGGGCTCTACCCACTAGAGGCCAGTAGCATCTCCTGAATTCTAACCATCAAACATATCTCCAGAGTTTGCTAAATGACTGCTGGGGGGAAAAAAAATTACCCCTGGTTGAGAACCAGTACTCCAGAACTTGCTTGCTGGGCCCTGTCACTTTTCCTCGTGACAAGCTCAGAGAACGAAACTCCATCCTCATGCTGATGAATCATAGTATTTCATTCAATGCATCGTATCCATCAAACCCAGTGGGATGCTGTGTGCGTACTGTGTGTATGTGTGAGTGTGTGTTCCATTATTCCAGCCCATGTCAATTCCGTCAGAAAGAAGGAAGTGCTGGGGGAAGGAACGTGCTTCCTGGTCAGGCCATCCTACAAATCATGTGGATGAATCATCGTATTTCAATCAATGCATCGTATCCATCAAACCCAGCGAGATGCTGTGTGCGTACTGTGTGTATGTGTGAGCATGTGTTCCGCTATTCCAGCCCATGTCAATTCCATCAGCAGGAAGGAAGTGCTGGGGGAAGGAATGTGCTTCCTGGTCAGGCTATCCTGCAAATCCCTGATGCTGCTGACTTGGCAGAAGCTTCCCACACTGGCGTCTCCGACACCATCACATACGGTTTTCTCAGCCCTCTGCTCCTTGCAAAGGACTAGAGCTCCCTTTCCTGGAGGGCCTGTGGATAGCCAGCGTCGAGCCATGAGGCTGGCATTATCCTCCACATTTGAAAGATGAAGAAACTGAGGCTCAGAACGGTAATGTGAAGAGCTCAAGACAGCACATCTATCTTATTCTGAAGCCTGTTTTTATTATACATTTCCCATCATAAAGCAACCTTCTAGATACGCAGCCAGGTCACTGTGAAGAATAAACCTTTTGTGGTTTCACCTTGCAGCCAGGCCACTGCTGAGCATTTATAGGTTTATTGGATTTCATTATTAAGTATTTTAAGCCTACAATAAAGAGCAGAGGATAACGCAGGTTGAGTATCCTTTATCCAAAATGATTGGGACCAGAAGTGTTTCAGACTTCAGAGTTTTTCAGATTTGGGGATACCTGTATTACACTGAGCAGCTGAGCGTCCCAAATCTGACCATTTGAAATGTTCATTGTAGCATTTCCTTTGAGTACAGCATCAGCACTTAAACCATTTTGAGTTTTGGAGCATTTTGTGTTTCAGATTTTCAAATTCTGGATGCTCAACCTGTATACCAGAAAGGCTGGCATCTACTACCCAGCTTGGTCCAAATTTGTTTTATGACTTAAGTTATTTAATACATGTGATAGAGACAGGAGACAGCCAACGGTCCCCCCCACAAAACTCCACCTTCAAGCCTAAAATGGCCTGAAGGCTAAAAAAACCCGGACTGCAGGTCCTGAAGAATCTCTGGCCTGCCTGAGCACTGGGAGGATGGGGCAGAGTCTCAAGAAGTTGGTGCGGTTTGCAAGGGAAAGGCGCCTGGCGTCTCCTGTTCCTGAATCGTAACCTGGGATTGAAACCGTGAGGCGGGAAGCCTTCTAGCAGGACTCTCTCCCGCTCTACTGAGATTTATTTTTCCTTTTCGCCTAATAAATTCCATTCTCCCTCACCCTTCAAAGTGTCTGTGGGCCTAATCTTTCCTGGTCATGTGACAAGAACCCGTTTTTTTGGTTGTTGTTGTTTTGTTTTGTCTACAACACAAGTATTAGGGCATTCTTGCATTGCTATAAAGAAATACCTGAGACTTGGTAATTTATAAGAAGAGAGAGAGGGAGAGGAGGTGCCACATACTTTTAAATGACCAGATCATGCATGTAAAGTAAAAATAAAATTCTAAGCTCCACAACCTACTGATAAACCCTCCCCTTGGCCAAAAGCATTCTAAAATTAACCGGAAAGAGTTCAGGTTGTCATGGGAAGCGAAAGTCAGACATGCCTCCCCCTCCCTTTGGAATTCAAGCACAGTTGACCAACATTAACATCAAAACAGAGATCTTAAGACGGATAGAACAGACAATAAGTCAGATAAGAAACATTTATAATCTATTCTCTGTGAAGCCTGCTTTTCGAGGCTTTATCTGCATGATAAAACCTGGGTCTCTAGAACCTATTCTCTTACCCCAGACACTCCATCTGTGATTTCTGGTCTTTAAATAATAACTCTTTAAACCAATTGCCAATGAGAAAATCTTTGACTCCGCCTATTACCTGGAACCCCGCCTCCTCCAGTTCTCCAGTCGTCCCGCCTTGCCAGACAAAACCAATGTGTATCTCACATGCATTGATTAGTGCGTCTCCCTAAAATGCATAAAATCAAGCTGTATCCCGACGACCTCGGGCACATATTCTCAGGATTTCCTGGGGCTGTGTCATAGGGCCATTGGTCCCTCATATTTGGCTCAGGATAAATCTCTTCAAATATTTTGCAGTGTTTGCCACTCTTCATTGACACTCACTATTGCAAAGACAGCACCAAGCTATTAGGAATCCACCCCCATGACCCAAACACCTCCCACCAGGCCCCACCTCCAGCATTCAGGATTACAATTTGACATGAGATTGGAGCAGGGACAAATATCCAAATTATATCAATAGGTTTGTATTGAACAATCAGGTCACATGCAGTGGCTTATGCCTGTAACCCCAGAACTTTGGGAGACTGAGGCAAGATTATTGCTTGACGCCAGAAGTTCAAAACCAGCCTGGGCAACATAGTGAAAACCTGTATCTACAATTTTTTTTTTTTAATATCCAGGCCTGGTGATGTGTGCCTGTAGTTCCAGCTACTCAGGAGGCTGAGGAGGGAGGATCACCTGAGCCCAGGAGTTGGAGGCTGCTGTGAGCTATGATCATACCACTGCACTCCAGCCTGGGTGACAGAGCAAGACTCTGTCTCAAAAAGAGAAAAAAGAAAAATTACACACGTGCAGAGAACTATACATATCATAAATGATTGGCTCAATGAATTTTCCCAAATTGAAACCAGCCCCCAGATTAAGAAATCATCTGTTACCCTAGGGAGACCCTCAGGTGCCCATGGTTGATTTTTTTAGGAAACAAAGCATGACAGATAAAATTGGTCCCTGTGAATAACCTGCCCACTCCATTCTTCTCTCTCTTATCCCAGAGGTTCCATAATCCTAAATACAATGCTTGTTATTCCCATATTTGCCTTTACATTTATAGAACATATGCACGTATATCCCTGTGCAATAGATATTATTGCTTTCATGTTTAAAACTTTATATAAGTAAGATACTATGCTTTTCTCATTCTAAAATAATGTTTTGAGGTTTGTCCATCATCGTGGGTTGCGACTCTCTGGGGTTGGTGTCGTACAGGTGGTGAAAATAATTTACAAGATAGCTGTAGGTAAAGAAAGGCAGATTTATTGGAGAAAGTGTTGCAAGGAAGCAATGGGCAGGTCAGCAAGAGGGGAGTTGACTGCAAACGGACAAAGCTTGCTGGAGATTTTATCGGCTGGTGCTTGGGCTGGAGAGGGCTACGTGCTGTACTGATAACACCAAGGTTGCAGGGAGCTAACTTGCATTTTTCTATCAGTCAAGGGTCTGGTAATAACTGGGCACAGGAAGACTGAGTTATATTGTGCAAGAGGTCCATGGTCCTGCATTATGTCCTGGAAAGGCAGATTTACAGCTTATCTTTCTCTTTTTGCTTTCCCTTTGTCCCACCAGCCTGACTCCTCCTCCCTAATGAGAACTCCACATCCATGTACACCAATGAAGCTGTAGTTTTTGCTGCAAATATGTCACAAGGCATTTCTCCACTCTCCCGCTGATGGACACTTTAATGGTTCCTAATATTTCTCTGTTACACACAGATGCTGTTACAAGTCTCCTTGAGTATGGCTCCAGCATGCTGGAATGGGAGATTGTCCAGAGTAAAGATATGTCGGGGTGGAACTGGTGTATCATAGGATGTGGGTGTGTACAGTTTTGCGGTCCACAGAGGTTGTATCAGACTCACAGGAATTTTAAACCAGGGACAGTATCAATGACTTCTGTCCAGAAGTCACAAACTAAGCCCATGGAGCTAAAAAAACCTTGAATAATATTTGAATCACCAATGCTAACATTTACAAATGGGAAGAATTCATACAAAATCCATATTTGTAGCTTTTTGTGAAACGCTGGGCAATTCTGGGCCCAGGCAGCTGCAGAGGTGCTTCTTGAGGCAGAAGGGGAGGGGAGAGATACTCCAGCCTCCCTCCTGACCTCTGAACTCTGCCTCCCATGGCCAAACCCAGCTGGCTCAGAGGCCTGCAGGGGTCAGCCCTCCTAGGGATGACCTCATCCCTTTTCTGTGCCTCTTAAACATAGTACGATATTCTCACCAACTTGATTTCAAGCTTCTTGAGGGCAGGCAGAAATTACTGGGCATCTCTCTGTCTCCAGAGCCAGGCTGATAGCCTGGTCCTAGCAGGAGCTAGATCGGCTTAACAGATGTGACTTTATGTTACTGGAAGAAATGCAGATAGTGACCCTTAACCAGTCTCTCTAGCCAGTTTATCATAGGTTCTAGGCAATTAATTAAAATGTTGAATTATAAATGGACAGAGAGTCAATATTTTAAGTCTATGGACCATATGGTCTCTGTCACAACTATCCACCTCTGGAGTTGTATAGCATCAGGAGCCATATACAATAAGCGAGTGAATGGGTGTGGCTGTGTTGCAATAAAACTTTATTTGCAAAAACAGGCAGTGGGCCACATTGGGTGGTGGGTTGCAGTTTGTGGCCCCCTGCTATGGACCATGATGTAATTGGTACGACCTGGCTTTACATTTGCACAGCTGTTAGCAGTGACCCTGGGAGTCAGGCCACCAAAAGAGTGCTGAACTGCCCTGTGCTAGAAGTAAAGAGGAATTTGGAAGAGGGAACACTGCAAAGAGAGGACGGGAGAGGACAGGGGACGAGGAAGGGAGGAGAGGAAAGGTGAGCTGGACAACAGGGCCAGGGGCTAGAGCCAGATGGTGAACATAGCCGGGAGCCTTTTGAAGATGAGGGAGACACAGCTTTCAATTGTAAGATGTCTTTGGTTACTGATCCAAACCTTCAGTAAAGTCTGCTCTGTCCCCACATGTCTTTGTGAGCAGTTTGTGTGTGTATATGAGAGTTAACAGAACATTCTGTCTTCCCAAGCACGAGCCAGCTCCCCAGCACTCAGCCTCGCTCAGTGCAGGCTGAATGAACCTCACCGATTCCTACAACTACCTAGCAAGGCAGCGAAGAATCTGAAGGTCAAAGAGGTTAACCCAAAGTCACACAGCCAAAGAGGGGCAGAAACAGAAACCAAATTCAAAGCCCTGAATATTTCCTTGATTGCCCAAACAGCTGGAAACTCGAAATCATCTTTTCTGTTTCCTGGAATGAGCTTTCGTGCATCCCTTTGAAACCCTGACTCCAGAGTAATGTGAATTAAACCTGGGGAGGTGCAGGGGAGGTTACCTTATGCTCCTTTTTCCCTCCCCTGGACCTGGCCCCTGCCTTGGGTACTTCCCCATTACCCTGAGGCACCGGCTTCTCTGAAGCAGGGGTGACCTGGGCTCTCCCTGCTTCACTGGGAATTAGAAAGGGGGTGGATGTATTGTCATCTCTGAAGCCAGCACCTGGGTTGACATCATTCAGCTACCTGGCACCTTTTATGGCAGAAGGATAATTTGGCCCGGGCCACTTATTCACAGAATCCTCCGGTTTAGACTTTGGACATTATCTATAAACAAACTTAGATGTATCATCATTGAATCTTATGCAAAAAGCATTACTTTGTTAAACAAACACTTATATTTTACCACAGTTTTGACATCCCTTTTTGCCTTAAACTTTTTAAAAAATATGGAATGGCTTTGGGTTTCCTCAGCCTCTGAGAGGCTCTCATTAGGTGTCAAACCCAAGAGCTAAACAAAAGCTGATTTATGCAAAACGTAAGCTCATCACAAGTCAGTTCGGGCTCAGACAGGTTTTTGTGACAAGCACTTTCTAATCAGTTCCCTCCGGCCCCCTCTGAGAGTCTATGAAAGAATAAACGGGCAGTGGAGCTCTTCACCTTCTTTGGGTTCCCATGCCTTTGCCCTCTGACAGCTGCTCTAGGTCTTTACCGAAGGAAATGTGCAGACATGAATGCAGCATTTTGTTTCCAGTTTCAGGGATGTCTAAACTACATCCACGGACTCCTTAAGTCCCCACATGAAGAAATTTCGGGGCTGGGCGCGGTGGCTCATGCCTGTAACCCCAGCACTTTGGGAGGCCGACGTGGACAGATCACGAGGTCAAGAGATCGAGACCAGCCTGGCCAACATGGTGAAACCCCGTCTCTACTAAAAATACAAAAATTAGCTGGGCGTGGTGGCAGGTGCCTGTAGTCCCAGCTACTTGGGAGGCTGAGGCAGGAGAAGCGCTTGGGCCCAGGAGGCAGAGGTTGCAGTGAGCCGAGATGGTGCCACCGCACTCCAGCCTGGGTGACACAGCAAGACTGTCTCAAAAAAAAAAAAAATTTTGGTGGAGCCTTTTAAAATACACAAATTAAAAACGGTAAAGAAACATAATTCCTGATCGATGCAATTGTCCCCCAGGTGTAGTCTTTAAGCACACATTCTACAGCTCCCAAATTCAGGAGCTGGGAGCACAGCCTGTGAGGTGGACTTAGGTTCAATCTCTGCACGGATAATATTGGGCAAATGGCCCAATCATTAAAACGGACACATGAATGGGACCAACTTGGCCGAGTTAAGAGGATTGAATTGATATTTGCGAAGTGCACAGAAGGGTGCCTGGCATACCAGAAGTGCCCAATCAAGGTTAGCTCTCACCAGCATCGTTGGTTCTCTTCCCCTTCGAGGCCTGCGCAGGGCTGGGGAGCAGGGATCACCCCTGCCTCCTGGAGACCTGCGACTGCCGCATCGCCGGGAGGACGCCGGGCTGCCCTAGAGCGACCACAAGAGGGAGCACTTGCCTTTCCTAACGCCGAGGCCCACCTGCGCCCAGCCTTCCACGTAGGCGGGGGCAGACCACGTGGGCTCCCTAGACCTTGGAGCCTAGCCCAGAACTTTCTCTCCCCACCACAGCTGGAGGTGGGGTGGGATAGGGTGAGAGGGGCCCTGCTCCCAGCTGTTCTCTATGCCCTTGGGACAGGGCTCCAATTTATGCCTGAGCACCGTGGCCTGAGGTTTCTTCTCTGCCAGCCTCAAGGGCTGGTCCTCACTTGGTCTTGCCCTTAGCACCCCAATTCCTTACAGCAGGTCCACGTGCCCCGCTGTGAGATATGTTAGGACTGGCAAGGCCGTGTTCCTTGCTGGGTGCTTGATCCCCTGGCCTCCCCACAGCCGGGTGTCGGCTTGGCCAGTGGCCTGGATGCGGGAGCTCCCTGGGGTTTCTGGAAAAGGCAGTAATTTCTTGTCTGTTCTGTGGGTGCAGCAGATGTGCCTCCAGCCACATGCTCCTGCCTCAAATGCAGCAGCTGTGGTGGCTATCCTGAGACTGGAAGGTGACAAATACAAACCAAAAACAAAATTCTAAGCCCCCAGCTAACTGAATGGACCCCTCCTCTTGGCCAAAGGTGTACTAAAGCTAACCCGAAACATGAGTTCAGGCCATGGTGGGAATGCGGGTCAAACAGGCTCATTATACCTCCTCCCTTTAGAATTCAGGCACAACTGACCAGCATGAACATTAAAACAGAGACCTTAACACTGACAAAGCCGACCCTACCAGTAAGATGCCAACGTGACAGATAGCAGGCTCTGAACGGAATTGAAGTATTTTACCCCAAAATATATTTCTTTGACATATTTTGAAATGGCCTTGCAAAGCTGTCACTTGTGAGGAAAATCTACATTCTGCAGAGAATCCTCTTGCCTTTCCAGGTCTTTTTTCCTGATCCAGGAGAGAATTAACTAAGTCTGGCACCTTTTTAAGTCTGATAAGAAACATTTACGATCTATTCTCTCTGAAGCCTGCAACCTGGAGGCTGCATCTGCATAATAATAAGAACCTTAGTCTCCACAACTCCTTAACCCAGACACTCCCTTCTGTTGATTCCAGGTCTTTAGATAAACTCTTTCAACCAATCACCAATCAGGAATTCAGGAAATCTTCGAATTCACCTGTGACCCGGAAGCTCCCCTCCCTGCTGCTCCTTCCCGCCCCCCACCTTTGTGTTATCTCTGCCTTTCCAGAGGGGACATTTTCCTTTAGCACATGTAAGATGTATAATATACATCAACCCCGGGAACCCAAAATAACTAAGACAAAGGGAAAAGGCAAGCTGGGAACTGCTTAGGGCAAACCTGCCTCCCTTTCTATTCTGTAGCTAGCTACCAGAGTAAAAAAGCTACATACCTCCCTCACAATTTGTCCACGAGGAAATTCCTTGCAGACAAAGGACAGACGGAACTCAAAGTCCTCTCTCTCCGCTCACTGAGATAAATGCATATCTGATTGCTTTTTTTGGAAAGGCCAATCAGAAACTCCAAGGAATGCAACTGTTTGTCTCTTATCTGCTTATGACCTGGAAGCCCCTCCCTGCTTTGAGTTGTCCCACCTTTCCAGACCGAACCAACGCACATCTTACACACACCGATTGATGTCCCATGTCTCCCTAAAATGTGTAAAACTAAATGGCCCCAACCACCTTGGCCATATGTCATCAGGACCCCTGAGGCCGTGTCATGGGTATACCCATAGCCTTGGCAAAATTAACTTTCTAAGTTCATTGAGACCGGTCTCATATATTTGGGGTTCACACATATATTGACTGATGTCTTATGCTTCCCTAAAATATATAAAATGAAGCTGTAACCCAGCACATATTCGCAGGATCTCCTGGTGTTGTGTCACAGGCCATGGTCACTCATATTTGGCTCAGAATAAACCTCCTCAAACATTTTACAGAGTTTGACTCTTTTTGTCAACGCAAGCCAAAGGCACAGAAAGACAAGCTGGGGACCCGAAAGATAGCCTGGCCACCCAGGCCTCCTGTCCCTCCTGGGGATACCCTAACATGCACAGGCCACTTTGTCCCTCCAAAGGCTGTCTGTGGCTCTTAGGAGAAAATCCAGGTGGTGGCTTCAAGGCCCTGCTCCAGCCTGGTCTCCCAAGCCTCCTGCTTGCTAACTTCCACCTGCTGCTGCAGCCTTCTCTTCTGCTGCTGCACCATGCAAAGTCCTGCCTCGGAGCACTTGTACTTGCTATTCCCTCTGTCTAGAAAGTCTTCACCCAAATTTTCAAACAGGGTGGCTCCATCATTTACACCTAAGCTCAGCTGTTACCTCCCCAGAAGCACTTTCCTTGACCTCCTCCTCTTTCATGCCTCCTCTGTTGTGCACTACTGTGTTTCAAACTCTTCACAGCACCTTGCGCTATCTGTGACGGTGGCAGGAGGCAGACAGAGGTGGGTCCCTGGTGAAATGCCACCTTCAAGCCCAAACAGCCTGAAGGCTGAAAGACCAGACTACTGGTTCCGGATGAAATCCATGACCCAGAACAGAAGAGTGAGAATTTCTGTTCCTGTTTGCCCATCCTTTCCTGATCGGTTCTCTCTGAATGCTTTCTAACCAATCAAATGTGGCCTTTTTCAATAGTATCTATGGCCCGCCCCTCCCCGATCCTGTGCCTATAAAAATCCCAGACTCAACCACACTGAGACAGATGACCTAACTAAGGGTGAGAGACCACTTCCCCATCTCCTCTCCTCTGAGAGTTGTTTTATCATTCAATAAAATTCTCCACCCTCATCACCTTTCAATTGTCAGCATGACCTCATTCTTCTTGGATGTGGGACAAGAACTCGATACCCACCAAATGTGGGTACTCAGAGGGCTGTAACACCATGGCTCTCAGCCCTGTGCCAGCAGAGGGCAGCCACCCCATGTGACGGAAAGCAGTAATGGGACCAAGCTTCCCCCAGAGCTGTGGGCTAGAGAAGGGCAATGGGCTGACCAAGCTGTTAACACACCACTGTCCATCAGACAGTGGACGGGAGTACTGAAAGAGTTAATTAGCATATTTAACACCCCTTCTGGGGCTTTGGGGTTGTGGGTACCCCTGGCTGTGTGTCACCACATTCCCCTCGGGGTGACATGCCTGGTCCAGCCACAAGCCCAGCATGGAGCCTACCCCTGTGCCAGCTTTTGGAATGGCTGGCTGGACCCCCACAGTTGTTCACTCACACACCCCTTCCCACCAGTGGCTAAGCATGCATTTGTGGTGGCCAGGGGAGCCATGGAGTGCAAGCCAGACACAGCTTGGCGAGCCAAGTAGATGGAGTGCCTCCTGCTGCAAGCCAAGCAAAGGGGCCCAAGAAAAATCCTGTCATCTGCAATATTTCCAGAAGGCACAGTGTGTGGCCCAGAGTACCTAGGTAAGTATGTTTACTAAATGAATGAACATATTTTCGTTTTTGCATAAGGAAACATATTTTCCTCTTTTGAGTAGGTTCTTTGCAACTATGAAACTCCTGAGCAAGGTAATGGGACAGAGAAATTAATTAAAGCCGATCTCCACAACAAACTGATTCTGCTATGGCTGCTGCAGGGTGAGCTCTCATCTCTCCTTCCCAACTGTTCCCCTCCTGGCAACAGCACACCATCTGCCCCTCGCCCCAGAAGTCACCCATTCACCTTACGTTTGGACATCATTCCTGGCATTAAGACTTCTCTTCTGGGGAGGGGTCCTCTACTGAGGTAAGCAGTTGGCATCAGCATCCCTTCCCTATCAAACAAAATGGATGGGGGTGATGGCCACCCACTGCGTGCTCTCAGGTGAACCTGAATTGCCCCCCAGATGGCTTCTGGGAGAGGATATTAACTGCAAACTTTTGCAGAGCTATGTGCTGAAATGTGTCAAAGGGTGTGCTTTTAAAAGAGAAGGCTCACAGAGGAAATGTGAATCGTTGCCCCATCCTGCAGTTTTGTGAATTTGGAACATGTTCACTAGGGTCTCTGGAAGCTCATGGTAGCCAGCATGTTCATAAATAAGGCCGAGCAGCCAGTTACAATGCCCCACCCTGAACTATGGCTGAGAGGTCCAGCCCTGCAGCTACACAGACCTGGGTGTGAGAACAGCTATGCCGACCATGTATTATCTGCATGACACTGGGCCACTCAAATGCTGTGTTCCACTCTCCTCATCTGTAAGTGCACATTATAATTGGAACAACCTGATGCACTCTGACAGAAGAAATTAAAATTATGTATGGAATGCAGGCATATCTTGAATGCAATAAATGTTCACTTTTATTGGGGTCAGGAGGAGCATCAACCACCAGAGGAGGAACCCAAGTGGCTGTGTGGAAATGCTCCTAGCTGTCACACCTAGGAACTGGTCTCTGATGGACACAAACTTTGCCCTCCTCTTCCAAGCCCCACAGTCCACTGGGTTGCTCTTTGTGCTCACAGACTCTGCACATGCACACTGTCACCAAGTGTTTACTGAGCACCCTCTGGGGGCTAGACACTAGGCCTCAGTAGGTGTGTGGCTTAGTAAACACTACTGCATGTATTTACTGAACACCTCTGGGGGCTAGACACTATGTCAAGTGCAGCAGAGTCTAGGAATTACTAGCAGAGTCTGGAGAAATCCAGCCTAGATTTGAATGCTAGTTCATAACTCACTAGCTATGGGAACTTAGGAAGACTCTGAGCCTCTCTGTGTCTCTGTTCCCTCTTTTTTCAAAAGGGGATAGTACTTACCTCTTGGGGCAGTTTTGAGGATTAAATGAATTGCTATATATACAGGAGATGGGCCAGTGCTCAGGACATGGTGAATCCCATCCAATTATAAGTTATTAATGGCTACTTTAAAAGTATGCTTGACCTACTTGAGGGCTACATATTAAGGCATTGAGGATAACTTAATTCCTTCAGAATTGAAACAGCACTAGTTAATATGGATTGAGCCTTTTTTCTATGTCCACATGCTTTATATCAAGTGTTGATATACTGTTTCTTAAAGGGTCAGGTAGTAAAGAATCAAGGCTTTCCAGGCCAGAGGCAAAAATGAGTCTATTATGTAGGTACTTATATAACCATTTAAAATGTAACCATTTCAAAATGAGAAGGAAGAAAACATTCTTAGCTCATGGGCTTTAATAAAAACTAGTAGCTGGATAGATTTGGTCTGCAGGCTGGAGTCTCACTACCTCTGCTTTATATCATTCAATCCTTACACCAACACAAGTAGCATTATCATCGCCACTTTAAGACCTGGAATTTTTGTCTCAGAGAGGTTGAGTGACTTTCCCAAGGCCACATAGCTGATGACCATATTGTCATCAGTCTCTCCCTTCTGTTCCATTAATATCTGCTTTATATATTTAGGTGTCTCGATGTTGGTCCTGGCAGATGTCTAGTCCTTAATGGTTTTTTCTTGGATGCCTGACCGATGCAATTGGGACATGAGGCATCCAAGTATCTGACTTCCTAAACAACATTTCGATGAGAAAGAAGAGTTCCATGATTTGGGGGCTTGGTACATAGAGATATAGAGTAGGAGGTCTCTTGAGAATAAGAGGGTGTTCTTCAGACTACAAGATAAGCAAGGCTCCTCAATGGCCCCTGCTAAGCTCCCTGTGAGGCCAAGATAATAATTCAATGACCATAATGAATTAGTTAACTGTTGGGTGCTTTAAAATAGCTAGAAAACACAGCCGTTTCACATAGCCAGTTCCTGCTGTATATCCCCTATTCCATTAGCTTGTGTTCCAGAAGAGGCCTGTGACAGAGCAGGAGCATTACCATCTTGGACAAGTCCCTTATTCTAAAGTTCATCTTAATAAAAAAAATCGCCTAAATCCAAAGGGCATCAGCCTGATGACTAAGGTCAGAATTTGTGGTCATAAACCACAAATCACATCTCCAACAAGAAACATTCCAAACTCTTCCCTGACCAGAGACATGCTAACCCCAAGATAAGCCCCCTCCAACGGGGAAGATCCCAGCCTTAAGAATAACTCCCTCTGGCTGGAAAGATATCTGCCCCAAGGTAACCTCTCCTCCTCCCAGAGACATTCCAACCCCACCATTAAACTTCTCTCTCACACAGAAACATTCCAAGCTTGTATTAAGCCCCTCACCCTAAAACCAATATGTACTCTTAGTCTGTAAGAGAAAGTGCTCCTGACTGGAATCGGCCAGAAGCCCCTTCTCAGGTTTTATCTAAAGTAAACCTGTCTTTAACTGCCAAGCCATGTTTCATGTTTCTTTCCTCTTTCTTTAACTCTTACAGCCTGTAGCATCATTTCTGTTAGAGGGATCTTCTCACCTTAATGGGCTGGCAAGCCACACACAACTGACCTCACAAGGGGCCTGGAGAGCCACACAGAATAAGCACTTGTGTGATGCCCATTGGCTCACCTGAAACACCCAGCCTTGAGGCATTTGCACTTGTGGTTCCCTTTGTGTAGAGTAGAAGTCAGCAGACTTTTCCTACAAAGGACCAGAGAGCATATACTTTAGGCTTTGTTGGCCTTATGGTCTGGTGAAACTACTTAATTCTGCTATCGTAATAGGAAAGCAGCCATAGATAAGATAATGCATAATGGGATGGCAGGGTGTAGTGGCTCACACCTGTAATCCCAGCATTTTGGGAGGCCAAGATGGGCAGATCACCTGAGGTCAGGAGTTCAAGACCAACCTGGACAACATGGTGAAACCCCATCTCTACTAAAAATACAAAACTTAGCCAGGTGTGGTGGTGGGCACCTGTAATCCCAGCTACTCTGGAGGCTGAGGCAGGAGAATCGCTTGTACCCGGGAGGCAGAAGTTGCAATGAGAAGAGATTGTGCCACTGCACTTCAGCCTGGGCCATAAAGCTAGACTCCATCTCCCCCGCCACACAAAAAAAGATAATGATGCATAATGAAAGTGCATGACTGTGGTTGTGTTCCAATAAAACTTTATTTATAAAAACAGGTGGTAGGGAAGATTTGACCTGTGGGCCTTAGTGTGCCAACTCCTGATGTAGAATATTCTCCCCCCAGGAAGCTGAAAGTCTCCCTCTTTCACTTCTTCCAGCCATCTGTGTAGCTACCACCCTATCTAAATAGCCACAGCCCTGCCACCCTGTTCCTCAAACTTCCTTTACTTCCCCACAAAGTCCCTACTACTATGTGAAATTACATTATATATTAATTTATCGGTTTATCATCTGGTACCCTCCTTTGGGAATGTAAAATCAATGAGAGGTACCCAGAGCTTGTAGAAGTGTTTGGTATATAGTGGACACACAATAAATACTTGTGGAATGAATAAATCTCAAAGAACAATAACTATAAATGCAAATTGCAAATACTTTCTGCACATTTATTAATATTTTCCTGGCACTCTGATACACATATGCAAAATATTACTGAATTCTTTCAATAGCCCTATAATACAGGATCTTTTATTAAGCCCATTTTACAGAAGAAGCTGGGACTCAGAGAGGTAAAGTTATTTGCCCAAATGGTGATGTCTGCCATCACAGGAAAACATCACAGAACATTAGAGCTCTCTAGGGCCTTCAGGGTCAATCTTATTCCAACCCTGGCATTATACAAATGCAGAAACTGCGATTTGGCAACAGGAAGCCACATGCCAAAAGTCACATAGCAAGAAAGGGACAAGGTAGAATAAAGACCAGTGTCCTTGCCTTCCTGGCTGTAGAATGCACCACCTCCAGCAGCACTCTGAGTAGTGTCAGTTCACTGCGTGATCTGTCACTGGGGGGACTGTGACCTGCTTGTGGCCTGTGAGCAATGGTACCAGAGCTTTCTTTCTTGTCCCATCGGTTACTTCAGGGATGAACTTCATGCCAGGCTTCCTCCCTGAATCATCCAATGCAGGTGAAGCCAGGTTATCTCAGCACCTGCATCCCCCAAGAGGCTGCAGATGCGAAGCCTCTATAAAGCAGGCAATAAAGACTGCCAGGCAGCCATCCCAGGAATACTAACCAAGATCTGTCTCCGCACTGGTGCTGGGCACTATCCCCACACATAATAGTCGGCTCTAGGGGAGGGAGAGGTTGTCTGCGTTTTATAAGTGCTCTTAGTCATGTGGGGTTTTTTTTTTGTTTGTTTGTTTTTGTTCTTTTTGTTTTTTTTGAGACGGAGTCTCGCTCTGTCACCCAGGCTGGAATGCAGTGGCCGGATCGCAGCTCACTGCAAGCTCCGCCTCCCGGGTTTACGCCATTCTCCTGCCTCCGCCTCCCAAGTAGCTGGGACTACAGGCGCCAGCCACCTCGCCCGGCTAGTTTTTTGTATTTTTTGGTAGAGACGGGGTTTCACCGTGTTAGCCAGGATGGTCTCGATTTCCTGACCTCGTGATCCGCCCATCTCGGCCTCCCAAAGTGCTAGGATTACAGGCTTGAGCCACCGTGCCCGGCCAGGTGTGTTTTTTTTTTAATGGAAAAAAAAATCACTAGAACCAGTTTCATCTTTCCTAAATTAATCCCAGTGTTTCTATTTTCAAAGAGCATTTAAGGACCAAAGGCCAGAGCTCTCAAAGCCGGCACACACCTCCAGCTTGTGCGGGGCTGGACATAGCTCCAGAGGGCCTGGCTGTGCCCCTGACAGAGGTTTCCTGCCCAGACAGAAGGGGACATATTAGTCAGCTAGGGATGTCACAGCAAAGTACCACAGAATGTGTGGCTTAAACAACAAGAACTTATTATCTCACAGTTCTAGAAGCTAGAAGTTCAAGGAGTCGGCAGGGCTGCTTTTTGTTTGTTTGTTTGTTTGAGACGGACTCTCTGTCACCCAGGCTGGAGGACAGTGATGCAATCTGCTCACTGCAACCTCCGCCTCCTAGTTCAAGCAATTCTCCCGCTTCACCTCCTGAGTACGCGGGATTACAAGTGTGCACCACCACGCCCGGGTAATTTTTTATTTTTATTTTTATTAGTAGAGATGGGGTTTTACCATGTTGGCCAGGCTGGTCTCGAACTCCTGACCTCAGGTAATCCACCCGCCCCAGCCTCCTAAAGTGCTGGGATTACAGATGTGAGCCACTGCACCCTCCCAGGGTTGCTTTTCTGAGGCTTCTCTCCTTGGCCTGCAGGTGGTCACCTTCTGCCTGGTCTCACATGGTCTTGTCTCTGAATCCTAATCTCTTCTGCTAAGCAGAGCAATCATATTGGATTAGGGTCTACCCCAATGACCTCATTTAAACTTAATTACCTCTTTAAAAGCCATATCTCCAAATACAGTCACCTTTTAAGGTACTGGGACTTAGGACTTCAACATATAAATTTGGGGACAAGGAAATAATTCAGCCCCTAACAGGTGGCTGAATTATTTGCAAATGCTCCTTGGCCTGGTGATGTTCAGCCCTTAGCAAACCCCCACCCAGCCACAGCATGCCTGACATTGGGGCCAGGACAGTTTTTTTTGGGCACTGCTGTCCAACACACTGGGGCATTTAGCATCCAGGTACCCCCATCCCAACAACATCACTAGAGCTCTGGAGTCAGGACTCAAATCTAGTGCTACCCATTACTAGCTCTGTGTGGGGCCTTGGGCAAGGCATGCCCTCCCTGCCCTCAGCTTAGTGTGCAACATAGGGTTGTCACAGTGACTATTTATTACATAATGTTTTCCAAAAGGTAGCTTGTGTGCTCCCGAAAGGAGATGATTTCGGGGAGAACGACAACCAGTGCCTTCTATTTCATTTGTGTGTATAATAATGTATTAGAAAATAGAATTAGCCCAAGTGAAGGATTTCTCTATAAGTGTTTCTTCTAAAAGTAAATTGATTTAAAGTGCATAATTAGCAAACAGAAGGCATGATGGCAAACACAATGAAAGCGGCACAAGAATGACCAGCATGGAGAAACAGGAAATTGACGCGGGGCGCCATCTGCACAGCCCTGGGCTCATTGGCCATGCTTGGCACAGAGAGGTCACACCGGTCACAGTTCCTGCAGGAAGTCAAGAGCGCTCTCAACCTAAGTGATCTGAAGAGCATTTCATAAGAGAGGTCTCTGGCATGACTGTTGTAGAATGAATGCTGGCCGTGCCTCGCCCATCCCTGTTCCTCCTGAGGTGCCAGGCCCCTATGACCTGCTCCTGCAGAGTCCCCAGCTTCCTCCCTCACCATTCTCCAACCCAGAACCTATGCCTCAGCCATGTGAGCCTTTTTCATTCCTCCAACTAGCTGTGCCTTCTCTTGTCTCTGTGCCTTTGCGTGTGGAATCCTCATTCACGTGGCCGATGTCAGGATCCCCCAGTTCTTAGACATGTCTGAGAATCCAGCTGCTCATCTCTTCACTGGGGGACAGGGCCAGCTGCAGATGCCCCGCCTCCTTCACGAAGAGCTCCAGGCTCCCAAATACATCACAGATGTGCACGGAGAGCTTGCCATGTGTTGCACTCTGCGTGAACGTGTGTATGCTCATTGCCTTATTTAATCTTCAGGATTACCCACTTTGCAGATTTATTTGATCTTCATGCCCCCGTTTTACAGACGAGGAAGCTGAGGCTGGGAGAAGTGAGATGCCCCTTACAAACCCAGCATATAGCCACCGGCACGCAGGGCCGCTGACTCAAAACCACCTCGCACAAGACAGTTCTCCATACCCATCCATCTCCCTTCCCCAGGACGAGGGCCCGGCAACTCAACCAGAATCTTTTCTCCCAAAGACTCAGGGGAGGAACCAGTTTGAGGATGCTCAATGTAAACCCAACCGCAGCCCATCAGCCCTCAAGTTCACGAGATCCACTTCAGCAGCACACACAGCGGTAGCTGCGATGTCTCTTGTGGGCACCAACGCCTGAGCCTGTTACCTTCTGGGAAATCACCTGGACACTACGGTCATCCAGGGAGCTATGAAGAGTCATCAATGCTCTTCTTTCAAGAAGGTTTCTACCAGTAACAGGCAAAGGCCAGGCAACTCTGGTGGGGTGGTGCGTGTGTACATGACAAGGTCTAGCTTTGTCACCCAGGCAGGAGTGCAGTGAAATGATCTCAGCTCACTGCAACCTCCTATCTCAGCCTCCTGAGTAGCTGGGATTACAGGTGCACACCAGCATGCCCAGCTAATTTTTGTATTTTTTGTAGAGATAGGGTCTCACTGTGTTGCCCAGGCTGATCTTGAACTCCTGGGCTCAAGCAATCTTCCCACTTTGGCATCCCAAAGTGTTAGGATTACAGGCGTGAGCCACTGCGCCTGGCAATATTTTTAAAGTAGTGATTCTTCTCACTTTTGGATAGCTGAGTTTTTTTTCTAGATTCAGGGCCTCCAAGAAGAAACCACAGAGTAGAAAACAGGAAAAATGGGAAAGGAGTCAATCTCTGGCTTTTTTTTTTTTTTTTTTTTTAAAGAATTATCTATTTTATTTTGTTTTTATTGTGGTAAAACACATATAACTTAAAATGTACCATTGGCAACATTTACAGCATTCACAACGTTGTGCAGTCTTTATCACTATCTAGTTCCAAAATGTTTTCATCACCCTCAAAAGATGATACCACTAAATGTCACTCCCCATTCCCCCTCACCCCAGCCTCTGGCCACCACTAATCTACTTTATGTCTCTCTAGATTTGCCTGTTGTGGACATTTTATATAAATGGAACCATAGAGTCTGTGTCCTTTGGGACTGATTTCTTTCACTTAACATAGTGACTTCAAGTTCATTCATGTTGTAGCATGTATCAGTATTTCATTCTTTCTTGTGGATCAATAATATTCTGTTTTATGGAGAAACCACACTTTGCAGTCTATTCAACAGTTGAAGGATGATAGGCTGTTCCTATCTTTTGCCTCTTATAAGGAATGCTGCTATGAATTATCACATACAAGATTCTGCTTGAACCCTTGCTTTCAATTCTTTTGGTTATATACCCAGGAGGAGAATTTCTGGGTCTTATGGTAACTCTATGTTTAACTTATTAAAGACTCAATCACTGCCTTTTGAGTTTCAAATAGTCATCATTTTTGGAAAAAGGAAGGCCTTTCAGTTACAATCAATGCATTTGGCAGCACGTTAATGAGTAAGGAAGGATGGGTGCCCTGCAGCCCAGGAGAGAAAGGATTCCTTGGGCCAGGGTTGGAAGAGAGAGGAAGGGAAAGATGAGTTGAGCAGGGCAGGTGAGCAGGGCCCCAAGCCCAGGGCTGGAGCAGGAGGAACCAGCCAGGCTCCTGCTCCATCTGCAAATCAGAGAAAAATTTCCATTAGCTCAGAAGAAAAATGAACCCAGGCTACAAATGGACAATTCAGAGAAGAAACTCACATAGCTAAAAATATGTAAAAAGTCAAGAAGGCACACTCATCATTCAAAAATGCAAATTCTGACATTGAGTTACCGGTCTCCAAAAAAATCTAACAAATTGGCTAAAACGTCAATGATGGAGCATATTCCATGTTTGTGATGGAATTGCGAAATGACGACCCAGACACTCCACTAGTGGAAGTACAAAATGGTACAGCCATTTTTGAGAGTGATTTGACAGGATCCATTTAAATGAAGCCCATTTTATTCCCTAAATTTCACTATCAGGAAATCTATAGAAATCAAGGCCCAAGTAAGTGAAGATTTATGTTCAAGGATGTTCCTGTAACATCATGTGCAATGTGTTACACGCACACACACATTTACACACACAGAAACCTAAATGTCAATAGGGGGTTGGGTTAAATAAGTTATGATACCTGAAGGAACCAGAAAGCCATAAAATCACGAAATGAACAACATCATTCTCTTTGCAAGACTCAAGTGAGAGATGCAAGTTTTAGGAGAATTTAGGATAATGTGATGACATAATTCCATTTGTGTGTGTGTGTGTGTTTTGCAAACTCTGTGTGACATGTTTATAAATAGCTACTGTTTGGGCCCATGCTATCCAGTCTCCATGTCCTTGATCCTAGGAGGCAGAGGTGGTGGTGTCCTGGCACAGAACGGCCACACGCCACCCACTCGGCCAGAGAAATATTTGCGTCTACTGGTCTCCTCCAGCACTTGCCGCTGATTGGAGGTGGGGTGGGTGGGTGTGAGGGAATTGTGTTCCACCAATGATGCTCTTCAAACAATATTCTATTGTTTCTTTACCACAGATCCAGATGACAGAATCCAAAGCTTACTGAGTCCACAAGTGAGATGGGGATTTCGGAGCTGCTTCCCCTTTGGGGGCTCCATGGGCTGGCACAGGACTTGGCTTCTAGAGTCCTTGGAGCCCTCAGGACTACACCCTGGACCCTCTTCCTGGTGTCATTTTTCTTCCTCGGGGGTTTGAATGCTTTCCCTCTGCCCTTCCCCTGGGTTTTAACCCCCCTTTTTCTGGCTGGCATTGTGGGTTTCTGTTGGCTCTCTGCTTTCTGTTCTAGCTTAGCCTGGGGGATAGAATGGGGGAGCCTTGAATTTTGAAGGTAGAGAAGAGAAAAGAAGGAAAAGCCCGTGATGATCAGGATTGAGGATGGAAGGATCTAAGAAGAGCTGGATATCTTACTGAAAAGGCTTGGCTCTATGACCCCACCCAAATCTCATCTAGAAATATCATCCCCATAATCCCCACATGTTGAGGGCAGGACCTGGTGGGAGGTGACTGGATCATGGGGGCAGGTTCCTTCATCTTGTTCTCATGGTAGTGAGTGAGTTCCCATGAGATCTGATGGTTTTATAAGAGTCTGGCATTTCCCTTGCTTGCACTTCCCTCTCCTGCCGCCATGTAAAGAGGGTCCTTATTTGAGAATCACAGTGACAAAGGGATGCTCTTCATCCTGTTTACATCCTCCTGATTATGTTAAGGGGTGTGTTCATTGGTGCAAATAGGTTTTTAACACCCCTCCAACACTCCACACAGCCTGGTTAACACAGAGGGAGGGGCTTCAGGCCCAAGGCCTTGGCAGACGTCGGGTCCACCCTCAAGTAGAAGCAAGGTTGCATTTTCACTGTGTATTGTTAGATTTCTGGCAAGTCATGGATGTAATATAAATGAGGGCTAGAAATGTACTTAGATTTTTTAAGTGAGTTAATTTAAAGAAAAATATCAAATAAATAAGTAATGGAACAAGGAGGACAATATGGCCAACACTGGAACATTAAATTCTGAGAACCACTGACCTATATGAAAAATAGGGTCCTCCCAACTCAACTGCACTAAGAGACGCTGTCCACAGTCATGGATGTGACCTCCTGGCTGGCTTTCCTTTCTCCATCTTGAAAACTGAAGTTCAGTTCCAGAAAGCAGCAGAAGGCAGGAGGCACCCCCATGCCCCCACAACCCTGCCTGCCTCATCATCCCCAAGTTCAGCCTGCCTACCTACCAGCTACAGGAAGCCAGGGAGGGGCCGTAGAGGCCCTTCAAGGGCTGAAACTGGGTCAGTGTTAGGACCATGGGCAGGGGATGATCCAGGCCAGTGTGCAAAACAATCACTAGGGAGATGGTGAAATGCAGATTCTAGATCCATTCCCAAGAGTCTGACTCTAGGGTCAGTGACAGGGTCCAGGAATCAGAATTTTAACAAGTACCACCTTCCCCCTATTTAAGCAATTATGTGCTAGGTGGCCCAAGGCCCCTCCTCAGGGAAACACTAGATGGAGGGAAAGCAAGAGGAGATAGGACAGAAAATGTCAGAGTCCTGCATAATTAACAGCAGCAGTTGTGGTCACAGTCCCCCTAGGGGCACTGACTGCCTTCCTGGTACTACCTGTCTCAGGGAGCATCCATTCCAGCAGCCCCGAGCCAGGATCTGTCACTCACACACATCAGCACGCAAAGATGAAGTGACTGGCCCAAAGTCACCAGCCAGCAAATGGTGCAGCTGGAATGGCAGCAAGACGGCCTCACTCCAGAGCCTACTCTGTTTACATCTAAAGCTTATTCTTAAGTGGTTTCTAGTGACAAGTGATTCACAGAGCCATTCTCAAAGCTTAACAGTTTGGCAACACATAGAAAAAAACCTCACAAAATCAAGGTGTTGAGAAGCTACCTCATCTCAAGCACTTTGGGCACAACATCTGGTCATTCTCACCGTAGCCCTGCAGGGCAGAGATGATCGTACCCGTTCATCACCGGAGAAGACCACAGAGGAAGCACAGAGGTTAAGCAGCCTGCCTAAGACGCAAACTCATACGTACAAAATCCTATCAGGGTCAAACCACATGTGATCTGATCATATCTCAGGGTTCTTACTTCAATTCCGCTCATGCTCGTTGCTACCACGGTTTTCCTGAAACTCACAAAGCCTTCACGTCTGTATCCGTCAGCTTTTGCTATGTAACAGACCATCCCAGAACTCAGTGGCGTACAATAAGCATTTATACTCATTGATACGGTTTCGCTGTGTCCCCACCCAAATCTCACCTTGAATTGTAATAATCCCCATGTGCCAAGGGCAGGGCCAGGTGGAGATCATTGAATGGTGGGGGCGGTTTCCTCCATACCGTTCTCATAGTAGTGAGTAAGTCTCACGAGATCTGATGGTCTTATAAATGGGAGTTCTCCTGCACAAGTTTTCTCTTGCCTGCTGCCATGTAAGATGTGTCTTGTTTCCCCTTCACTTTCTGCCATGATTATGAGGCCTCCCCAACCACATGGAACTGTGAGTCAATTAAACCTCCTTCCTTTATAAATTGCCCAGTCCCGGGTATGTCTTTATTAGCAGCATGAGAACAAACTAATACACTCATGCTCAAAGGTATATGGGAAAACAGCTTTTCTCCATGTGTTTTTCTGGGGTTCAGGATGAAAGGGCAGCAGCTACCCAGGAGTATGTTATTCTCACGGGTAAAGTCAGACGTTATCAGAAGAACAAGTGGAAATCTGCAACCCTCTCAAGGCCTAGGCTCAGAATTGCACAATCTCACTTTCTTCCACATTCCATTGACCAAAACAAATCACAAGGCCAAGCCCAACATTGATGAGGCAGGGAATGTACTCTTCAATAGGGGGTGGGGGAAGGAGGAAGAAAATGAACATTTGCTAACAATAAACCAGTGTTTACCCCCTCATTTTGCTATAATAGAACTGCAAAACCTCCTTCAGTTTCCCTGAAGGTAGGCAACCACTCTCAGTCTATGGGGTTTGGGTGGGGCTGGCTCCACCCTGAGGTCCTAGGCCAATCAGAACTGAAGGTACCACCCCTAATATCTGAGCTGCACCCATTGCTACTGAGCTTGTGGGGTGTAGGTCTGGAATTGTAGACAGTCTCCTTGTCATTCTATGTGAAGAGCTTGCCTGAAATCTAAGCAGAGAGGAAGGCAGAGCCCAGATACAAATGATTTTTTGACAAAATATATAAACACCTGGATTCAACCATGCCTGAAGCCAAATGTACACTTGAATTTCATTGAACTATAAACTCCTTTCTTGTTAGGTCAGTTTGAGTTGATTGGTTGAGCTGATGGGCCCCCCTCTCGTCTGACTTTCAGATGTACTGATACCAGAATGCAAAAATCTTAGCCTCGATGCAAAGGAAGAAAGACACGTTACTCATGCAATAGCAAGTCAGGTAATAGAAATGAGTAAAGTAGGTAGGATGTCAAACAATAGGGAGTTGTGGGGACTGTGGCAAACTGGTGAGCATAGCTGCTGTGCAAGTGGCAGCTGCTCCCCAGCCCCTGCAGACTGTTGGTAGAAGGGTAACCTTACCACCAACTGTTGCCATTCTTGCCATCTTAGCCCTGTCTCCCAAGCACCTGACCTGCCCTCATAGGAAAGGTGAGATTCTCAGGAGCAGTGTTCTAGAAGCAGCTGGCTGCAGTTCTTCCTGTTTTGCACACAGAGACTTTCTCAATACTGCTGGGTGTCTAACCCCAAATTCCTTATTATGCCTTGCTGGGTTCTTCCCCAGGAAATGGGAACGAATTCTTTCCTCCCCCAGAAGCCTTTACTGTGGGGAGGGACTGAGGTACAAACCCATTCATTACTAGTGCACAAATAGGTCTGATCAAAGAGATTTGGAAGATAACTAATGGGCCTGGCAGTTCAGCAAGATTACTTTGAGGAGGAAGGGGAGGAGGCGTGAGTACAATGTAGCCAATGATGAAACAGGCTTGAGAGAAGTAACTGACTGGAGAACCGGGGCTAGAGAGGACCTAAGAGCCAGCTGCCTTGGAGGCTTGTGCAGGCCTGGGGGCATCAGGAGGGATCTCTGGCCAAAGTCAGGCTCTGTCCCAAGCCTGACCCTCCACCACTGGAGTGCTGGCCCTTAAGATTAGCCACCGCCCACTTGCAGTAGAATCTGTACTGTTCACATATTTTACACTGAGTCCTCTTTTTATAATTGAAACAGCACCTCAACAGTTTGGGAGGTGCCATCCTTCCCAACTGTCACTGTGTATGATCCAGTGAGGAGCACAGGATGTCCACCCAAGTTGATGAGGATCCCATCCCCAGCTCGGTTTGCCTTTCAGAGGGGAGGCATCCTCTCCACTGAGCTTGTTGGAAGAGGCTTCAGCGGTCACCTCTGCCACCTGAAGGGGCACCTGCTTGAGAATGCAGCCAGCACTGGGAACGCAGTCCCAGTACCAGGCCAGTCTCCCTGTGACAGTCTAAGCAAAAGAAAAAATCAGCCAGAATAATCCTGTTTTCATTTGCAAACATAATTGCTTTGCCTCATGGATATTTGCCATGGATCCTTTTTGCATTAATTTTGATTTTTTAAAATACTGCGTTCAAATATAATTTATCTTGAAGACTGGGCTCTTAAGCACCCCTTACATTTTGCAGGTGGGGCTGGTGCCTCACTCGCCGCCCGCCTGGGGCTGGCCCTGGTAGTTGCCAATGGAAGGCTGGGCTCCAGTCCTGGCTCTGCTATGAAGGATCTATGCAGCCTTGAGCAAACTGTACGACCTTTGCAAAGCCAGTTAATTCATCCGAAAAATAGGGATGACAGTACCAGCTGGATTGGATTAGCTGAGCTGATGTATGTAAAGCCTTGTTAGTGCCTGTGTGAATACAATGCACTTTCGTGGCTGAACATGCAACTCCTCATGCTTCCAACAGCAAAGATGAAAAGCTCCCTTAGGGTCGAGCACTGGGCTAAGGGGTGAACATGCATTTTCTAACTGAATCCTCTCTACAGCACCCTGAGATTGTAACCCTGGGCAATCAAACCTATGGTTACAGGTATCCCAGGTTTACAGATGAGGAAATAGGCATAGGCCTCTATGTCTCTTGGCAAGGGCCACTCAACAGTAGCTGCAAGAACTGGGCAGAAGGTACCTGATTCTAACTGAGGTGAAGAAGAAAGCGGCAAGCTGCAATCACCACCTGTTACCAACCACCCCACACGAGATCAAACTCCAGAGCTGAGCTCACCTTACCAACATCCCTGATCATGAGATTTTGAGGCTCTTGAACTTTCATTGCTTGTGCTGCTTTGGGCCAGCTTTTACACTTGATATGACTGTAAAATCACCATCACTGATGTGTGCTTAGTCATGTAGAGATTCTACGCCAATGGAGCAACGAGACCTTGGGACCTCCCTGGCCAACCCCAGAGCAGAAGCAGCATGGAAACAAAGATATTCTCAACACACATCCAGCCTGGTGTCTGTGTCACCAAGCAGAGTCTATCAGATGCAGGAAGGACAGCTGAAACCTCCTGTGACTAATCACCTGTTGATGAATCGCTAGGACTTTCTCACCTCTTTAGATTCTCTCCTGTAGAGAAATCACATTTTTTTGTTCCCACTCAGTGTTTAGCCCTCCTTTTTTGCTATAACAGGATTGCAGTTTCCCTGCAGGTAGGCAACCACTCTCAGGCTATGGGGTTTGGGAGGGGCTGACCCCACGCTTCCTGGTGAATGCAGAACTCAGGACCAGCCCACCAGAACTGAAGGTGCCACCGTGGAACCTGAGCTGTGCCCACTGCTACCAAGCTTGTGGGATGTAGGTCTAGAATTGTGGACAGCTTCCTTGTCACTCGATGAGAAGAGCTTGCCTGAAAACTAAGCCAGCAGAGAGGAAGGCAGAGCCCAGAGATTTTTTTTTTTTTTATGAAATCATATAAATACCTGGATCCAGCCATGCCTGAAGCCAAATGTACCCTGGCTTTTCATTTACATGAACCTATAAACTCCTTTCTTCTTAGGTCAGTTTGGGTAGAGTTTCTATCCCCTTGCACAGGAGACAGTCCTGATAAAACCATCTCCTTAACTGCAGGACTTGAAGGTGGTGAATGTTTCTTATACTTTTTTGAACCCCTTAGAAGGCCTAACACAGCGTTTGACTCCCAAGAGGTGATCAGTAAATGCTGGTATGGGCAGGCAAGGTTCATTGTCTGCCCTGTAATCATTCTCCCTCCGTCCTTGCTAACAGTACCCTCGTCCCCCAGCCCCAAAATAGGTTGTGATTAATTTAAGCCAGTTGTGACAATCATGCCCCCTAAATTTCTCAGATTCCCTTGCAGTTAGGGGTGGTTCCATGACTTACTTCTGACCAAGAAGACCCAAGGGGAAGTTTGTTGTGGGGCCTTCTGGGAAAGACTTTGCCCTTGTAATGCAAAAGGTAGCTATGCTAAGGCTGCCTTTTCTTCTTTTCTCCTTCTTGCTTTGAGCATAGGTGTGAGGTCTGGAGCTACAGGAGCCATTTTGTGATCATGAGGCAAAAAGCCAAAATGCTAAAGAAGGCAAAGTAGAAAGACATAAAAAAGAAAACGCCTAGGTTCCTCATGTTCTGTTTGAGCAGCTGAATTAAAACCAGTATTGTCCTTCTCTGAACATCTTTTTTTTTTTTTTTTTTTTTTTGAGACGGAGTCTCGCTCTGTCGCCCAGGTTGGAGTGCAGTGACTGGATCTCAGCTCACTGCAAACTCTGCCTCCCGGGTTCATGCCATTCTCCTGCCTCAGCCTCCCAAGTAGCTGGGACTACAGGGGCCCGCCATCTCGCCCGGCTAGTTTTTTTTTTTTTTTTTGTATTTTTTAGTAGAGATGGGGTTTCACTGTGTAGGCCAGGATGGTCTCGATCTCCTGACCTCGTGATCCACCCGTCTCGGCCTCCCAAAGTGCTGGGATTACAGGCTTAAGCCACCGCGCCTGGCCTCCTCTGAACATCTTATATGAAATAACAAATGCATCCCCAACCCCAGCATACATCTGCTTGTTTAAGCCACTATTGGTCAGGCTTCTGCTATATGTAGCCAAACAGTTTTTTTGTTTTGTTTTGTTTTTTGCACTGTGTATAATTCAGTGGCTTGAGCAAAGTTTTGTTAGAATAAGAGTTTCTGGTCATTACTCAATGGAAATATATCTGTATATACATTTGTTCATTCATTCATTTCTGAGACAGGGTCTCCCTCTGTCGCCTAGGCTGGAGTGCAGTGACATGATCATGGCTCACCATAGCCTCAACCTCCCAGGCTCAAGCGATCCTCTTGCCTCAGCTTCCCATGTAACTGGGACTATAGGTGCATGCCACTGTGCCTGGCTAATTTTTATTTATTTTTTGAACAGATGGCATTGGGGTGTGTGTGCGGGTCCCACTATGTTGCCCAGGTTGGTCTCAAACTCCTTTTAGAGTGATCCTCCTGTCTCAGCATCCCAAAATGCTGGGATTACCAGGGTGAGCCACCATGCCCTGCCTGCATATACATTAAATATGCAGCAAATGTACAGACTAACTTTTGAAACTAATGCCCTTATACTAGTCTGTCCAACAAACATTTCAATGAACATGTGCTCAGGTCACAGAAATTGAACATTAAAACAGAACACAGCAAGCATATTAAAACTTTCCTTCCTGAAAGGAGCAAATCTCATTTGTGTGTATCTGACTGGCCCAACCTCAATAACATCTTGAGGCCCAGCAGCAAGAGGCTCTGGGACATGTAGTTGGTCACTTTCTTGCCTCTACAGATGGGAAGACAGGCTAGGATGAAGGTGAAACGGATGCTGCATGCTAGCTCACCACACCTGCCATGCAACCTTATTGTGCCAACCCCAGCAAAAGATGGATCTCATTGTATTTCAAAACTCTTTTAAAATTTAATCCTGGGGGCCAAGTGCAGTGGGTGGCTCATGCCTATAATCCCAGCACTTTGGGAGGCCGAGGTGGGAGGACCACTTGAGGCCAGGAGTTTGAGACCAGCCTGGCCAACATGGTGAAATCCCATCTCTACTAAAAACACAAAAATTAGCTGGGTATGGTGGCACACACCTATAATCCCAGCTACTTGGGAGGCTGAGGCATAAGAATTGTTTGAACCTAAGAGGCAGAGGTTGCAGTGAGCTGAGATCGCACCACTGTACTTCTGCCTGGGCAACAGAGTGAGACTCTGTCTCAAAAAAAAATTTTTTTTTTAATCCAGTGCTTATTTGTCAGCATTCTCCAGAGAAACAAAATCAACAGGATATGTATAGATATATAAGAGGAGATTTCTTATGGGAATTGGCTCATATAATTATGGAGGCCAAGAAGTCCTGCGATCTGCTGTCTGCAAGCTGGAGCACCAGGAAAACAATGACTGGTGTAGTTCAGTGTGATTCCTAAGGCCTGAGATGCAGGGAAGCCAGTGGCATAATTTCTAGTCTGATTCCTGAGGCCTGAGAATGAGGAGCTCCAAAGTTCAAAGACAGAAGACAGGTGTTCCTGTCTTCGGGAAGGGAGAGCCAATTTGCCCTTTCTCTGCCATTTTGTTCTATCTGGGCCCTCAAGGAATTGAATGAGGCCCATGACAGAGCAAGGGTGGGCCTGGCATGGCGGCTCACGCCTGTAATCCCAGCACTTTGGAAGGCCAAGGCAGGCCGATTACTTGAGGTTAGGAGTTGGAGACCAGCCTGGCCAATATGGTGAAACCCTGTCTCTACTAAAAATACAAAAATTAGTCAGGCATGGTGGCACATGTCTGATTCCAGCCACTTGGGAGGCTGAGGCAGAAGCATCCCTTGAACCTGGGAGGTGGAGGTTGTAGTGAGCTGAGATCACACCAGTGCCTTCCAGCCTGGGCGACATAGTGACACTCTATCTCAACACCCAAACAAAAACATAACAAGGGTAATTTTCTTTCCTGGGTTTACCTATTCAAATGCTAATCTCTTCCTGAGACACATCACAGACACACACGGAAATAATGTTTTGCCAGCTATATCCAGGCATCCCTTAGTCTAGTTAGGTTGATGCATAAAATTAACCATCATGAGTACCTGCACAGAAAATAAAACAAAGAAACAAATAACAACAACAAAATCCCACCATAAAACACAAATTAAAAACTCCACACTAAAAATCAGAGGCTCACATAGCTCTGATATGTATTTGCAAACCTTATTCCAAACTTCAAAGAATTGCCAAAAACTATAAACAGTGCCATAAATTCCCTGGTTGATCTTCAAGTTGAAGACATTAGCATAATACCCACCGAGAGGCCGGGCGCGGTGGCTCAAGACTGTAATCCCAGCACTTTGGGAGGCCGAGACGGGCGGACCACGAGGTCAGGAGATCGAGACCATCCTGGCTAACACAGTGAAACCCCGTCTCTACTAAAAAATACAAAAAACTAGCCGGGCGAGGTGGCGCGCGCCTGTAGTCCCAGCTACTCGGGAGGCTGAGGCAGGAGAATGGCATAAACCCGGGAGGCGGAGCTTGCAGTGATCTGAGATCTGGCCACTGCACTCCAGCCTGGGCGACAGAGCGAGACTCTGTCTCAAAAAAAAAAAAAAAAAAAAAAAAAATACCCACTGAGGTGAATGGGCTTATATTGAGTGGAATGATCCATTCAGATACATGGCTATGGAGTAGGGAGCAAGCTTGAAGAGCTTGAATCAACAGAGGGTAGCACAGACACAACTCTGGGAGGTTAGAAAAGACTGGGATCTCATAACCCTGGTCTAATTATAAGAAAAATAGACAACATCAGATTGGGGAACATCCTTCAGACACCTGACAGGTACTCCTCAAAACTGTCAGGGTCATGAGAAACAAGAAAAGACCAAGAAACTGCCACAGACCAGAGAGACAGGGGGACATGATGACCAAATGCAATGCAGCACCCTGCTTGTCCTAGAACAAACAGAGAACATGAATGAGAAAACTGGTGAAATCTAGAGAAAGTCTGCAGTTTTCATTTAGAGTAATGTACTGTATTTGTTCATTGTTGCTGCTGTAACACACTGTCAAGGATTTAATGGCTTAAAACAACACAAATGTATTGTTATAGTTTTGGAGGCTTGATATGGTTTGGATTTTTGTCCCCACCCAAATCTCATGTCAAATTGTAATCCCCATTTTTGGAGGAGAGGCCTTGTGGGAGGTGATTGGATCATGTGGGAGGACTTCCCCCTTGCTGTTCTCATGACAGGGAGTTCTCACGAGAGCTGATGGTTGGACCGTGTGTAGTACCTCCCACCTCCCTCTCTCTCCTGCTCTACCATGTGAAGATGTACCTGCTTCCCTTTTGCTTTCCACCATGATTGTAAGATTCCTATGGCTTCCCCAGCCATGCTTTCTGTACAGCCTATGGAATTATCAATTAAACCTCTTTTCTTCATAAATTATCCAGTCTCAGGTAGTTCTTTATAGCAATACAAGTACGGACTAACACAAGGCTGAAATGGGTCTCGGTGGCTAAAGTCAAGGTGTCAGTAGGGCCAGTTCCTTCTGGAGGCTCCAGAAGAGATGCCAACTCCTTGCCTTTTCTATAGTAGCTTGTGTAGACCACCTACATTCCTTGGCTTGTGGCCCCTTCCTCCATCTTCAAAGCCAGTAGCTGAACATCTCTCCTCTCTGATCTGTTCCATTTCCATCCTTACTTCTTCTCTCTCTGACCTTAAGTCTGTGGTCTCTCTCTTACAAGGACCCTGGTGATTATTCTGGGCCCACCCAGGTCATCGGGGTAATCTCCTCATCTCAAGATCTTTAACTTAATCACATCGGCAAAGTCCCTTTGCTATATAGGGGGACACATATGTAGCTTCCAGGGATTAGGACATAGACATCTTTCGGGGGCGTAATTATTCAGCTACCTCAATGTAGCACTGTTTGTTTCTTAGTTGTGACAAATGTACCACAGTAATATAAGATGTCAACAGGGCAAACTGGGTGAAGGGTATGTGGGGACTTTTTGTACTATCTTTGCAACTTTTCCATACATCTAAAATTATTCTGAATGCTTATTTTTTTTTTTTTTGAAAAAAGGCATTTACTGTGTTATCTTGGGCAAGTCGCTTAAATTCTCAACTCTTTTGTTCTTTTATATCTAAAATAGGTGCCATAATTTTCATTCTACTTGCTATCTGGGGTTTCTGTGAAGACAAACTGGGATACTACAAGGGAGAACATTCGGGAAGATGCACAGGGGCACAGAAAGATCAACGTTTGCTATGATTCCAGGAGAACTCAGAGGATCAGTCCTGTAGCTAAGAGTTGGGATCAGTGTTTGGGGAGGAAAAAGAGAGAAAATAAGACAACAGTTGATCAAGACAAAACATGCCCAGATATGGCAGATTGGCTGAGAAAGATGAGGCTAATTTGGGGAGAGATGATGTCAGCATTTAGAGTTTCTGGTAAACAACCCATCATTCTATAATACATATGTGATGTGTCTCAAATCACGGTCCTGGGAAGCCAAGGACCGGAGCAGAATGTGGTGCTTTCGTGTTTAGTCCGCTCCCACATACCCCAGGCTCTGCACTTCGCTTCCAGACTGTCACATCTGCCCAGTTTTGGATCTCACTACCATTTGTCCCGGTGCACCAACACATCTCCTCCTCCTTTCCCCTCCAATCTTCCTACAAAACAGTGTCTAGGTGGACTCCTAAAGCTCAAATCTAATCATGCTGCTCCCTTATTAGAAAATCCTCTAGTGGGGCTGGGCACGGTGGCTCATGCCTGTAATCCCAGCACTTTGAGAGGCTGAGGTGGGCAGTTCACAAGGTCAGGAGATCGAGACCATCCTGGCCAACATGGTGAAACCCCATCTCTACTAAAAATACAAAAAATTAGCCGGGCATGGTGGCACATGCATGTAGTTCCAGCTACTCAGAAGGCTGAGATAGGAAAATCACTTGAACCCAGGAGGTGGAGGCTGCAGTGAGCTGAGATTGTGCCACTGCACTCCAGCCTGGGCAACAGAGCGAGACTGTCTCAAAAAAAAGAAAAAGAAAAGAAAATCCTCTAGTGGATCCTACTGCCCTCAGGATCCACCCCAAACACTTCCTATCCTATTTCCCGGCCAGTCTCTCCAATCTCCCCTTCTCATGCTCATTCCATCACACCCCACTGTCCAGTAACAACATCGGGCACAGTTCCTGTTCTTGCCATACCTCTAAGTATTTATCCCTGCTATGCTGCTAAACATATACATCTCACTCTGCTAAGCATCTTCCCTCTCTGCGCCAACTCCTATTCAATCCTCAAGACTCAGCCCAGCAGTCACCTCCTCCAGGAAGCCTTCCCTGAATATCACTTTGTGGTCAGACACCTCTCCTTCTGGGCTCCTAGAGCTGCTTGGACTTGTGGCTTATGCTCACTTATCATCAACTATACAATATAGAAATCTTCTGTGCATATAACCCCCCCTCTTTAAAACTCAAGCCACCTTCCCGCCAAAAACACACACACAAAGTGGACTGGGATTCATCCATCTCTGGAATACTAATGCCGGCGAATGCTCATGGTTGCTTACTGTGTGCCAGACCCAGGGCTGAGCACTGAGTCCTCCTGACAATGCTTGGAAACAGATTATATTGTTATTCTCATTCTACAGATGAGGACTTGAAAGCTCCAAGAGGTTAGGAACTGTGCTCAACACCACACAGTTACTAAGCGGTGAAGATGGAGTACCCAGACCCAAGCCTGACAACCCCCAGTGCCCAGCACAGTTCTCAGTCAACATTTGCTGAGTCAAAGTGCAATTCTGGGAGTGGATTAGCAGAGTGACAGTGCTTGTAAGAGCCCCCTGATATAAGCAACCTGGGAAGACTGAGGCCCCTGTGTTGAAGCAGGGGAGGGGGCCACTGGAGGCCTCTTCACTCCATGGCTTCCAGAGTCCGGCCCCTCCTCCCCAATTGCCAACTTTGTCCCAGCAGGTTGCTCTAAATTTTATACTTTGAATATCCTTCTCAGGGATCCCCAGAGAGCAGCTGAACCTCCAAGAGATGGCCCCCACGGAGTTTGCATGGGTGGGAGGGAATGATGTCTATGTCTTGATCACAGCCTTCCTTCTTGCTATGAGCTGTACCTTTGCAGCAACATGTGAGGGGGTGGAACTCAGAGACAAGGTTGCTTTATGCAGCCAGGATCACGCCAATAGGCATAAGTCAATACCCTTGCCATCAAACCAAATTTATGAACTCATAGAATCATCAGGTCCAATCAGCCAGCTTCAGGAATGGCTGAATCCAGGTGCTCAAGTGATACCATCAGAACCCATCTTTCCCTCACTCTAAGTCTCAGCTCTGCTTTCCTCTGTATTGGCCTCATTAAAAAGCAGGATCTCCCCTAGAATACTGGCCACCAGTAGTTCCTGGTTTCCATCTTAATCATTCAACCACATCCTGGCAGGACAAACTTTTTTCTCCTAATAATTTTCATAAAGGTCTCCAAATCAAATCTTGCTGGCCTGGCCGGGGTTTCTTGTTCACATGTGAACCATCAAGGTGGTTCAGGGAAATAATACGTTGACTGGCCAGACCTGGTTAATTTGCCCACTCCTATAAATTGCGGGGAGGGGTGAATTTCCTCCCCACTCAAAATGCACGAACCAAGGGTAGAGGCAGCAGCAACTACCCTTGCGGGATAGTTGCAAAATCGCGAGAATTGAGATTCTATTTTCAGAAGCAACTGGACAGGAAAAATCAACAGACATTCCTTACAAAACGTCCAGGTGAAATAGAAACTCTTCTGCATCAAATCTCTCAAGCTTGAGCTGATTTCAGAAACCTGTGTCCAGTTCTAGAATTAGGGATTCCCTTGAAGGAGCCCTCAAGGTTCCCATCATGCAGGACACATGAGACGCTTGTGATGGCAATCTTCCACTTCCCCTTGCACGTGTCTGGCTCAGATGGTATCAGGATTGGAAGATGCGGGAGAGAGCAAGCTGTAAAAATAATCTGCTATTAAGCCCTGTGCCGGTCCCGACTGTGGTGGCATTTGGAAGACGAAAGCAGCATGGTTCCTTTGGAGATAGCAGCCACTTTCCAATCGCACTGATAAAAAAAGGAAGGCATGGAGTAAAGTGACATTTACGTGCTAGGAAAAGCATACCTTCTCCCCATCTTCGAAACCATTTCAGGAGCGGGGGAAGTGGGGTACCTTGGCATGTGCTCCCCCCCTCCACCTTTTAGGCTGAGAGTGGGGGAACCTGGCCTTGGGGGGGTGGTCAGCAAGCTTCGGCAGGCAGGTGGGTCCAGCCTCCATCGTTCGTGTTCTGAGGGGCCAAGGCTGCCCCACCCCCATCCCCCATCTGCTACTGGCAAGTTTAAATACCAGCCTGTTTCAGCTCAGAAATGTGGAAATTAAGAAAGGAAACGAATGGCAGTGGGAAGGAAAGAGAAGCTATGAATCACTTTTGGACCGCTGCCTCATTCGAACGCTGCGTGGGGTTTATTTTGGTCGTCACCATCGCTTGGTGAGAGGCAGTTCAGTGTGGGAGGAAGAGATTGGGAGTTGCAAAGACCTGAGTTCAAATACAAGCTCCACTACAGGCTGGCAAGAGGCCTTGGGCCTCTCACGTCTCTGAGCCTTGGTTTCTTCATCTGTAAAATGGGGAGTGTACCCCTCCATGGATCATTCTGGAGGGAAGGGCACATGGCAGCTGGTCCAGAGTTGGCACTGAAGGTCTTTCGTTCTCTTCCTCCTCCTCCGTGAGGTTGGGCTCCATATCCTCCCCGCCCATCATCCAGACCAGGAGGCAGCAACGCTCAGCCCCACCCAGTGGCCCTGAAACTGACTCTCTCCTCTGTGCTGCTGCCCAGCCCTACCCCAGGCTCCAGCACCTTCCCCATCCCCAGGCTCCACCCACGTGGGCTGGGGCCAGTCTCTTGAGTGCCCAGGCTCTTTCCTAGCTGAAGGCCACCAGCTCACTGTCCCTCCCTACCCCATGCAGGCTCTTCCAGTGCTGGTTCCTCCTCATCAGTCTGAACCCGAAGCCCTCTCTGGCCACCCTAGTGAATGCACTGACCATATGTGAGTGACTGCTAGCTCATCTCTCTAAAATGGTCTCATTTATTTGTTTGTGTGCTTGTTATCTAGCTCCCCCAGGAATATCAGCACTAAGAGGCAGGGAACGTTTCCATCTGGTTCATTTCTGGTCCCTGGTGGTGAATGGCGTACTTGGCACAGAACAGGCACTCAGATATTTGGGGAGAGAAGAAAAAGAAAGGAGGAAGGGAGGGAAGGAGGGGAGAGGGATGGGAGAGGGATGGGAGAGGGAGGTGGAGTCCCCTCCACCCCTGCCCTCGCCCCCAGATTCTGGATCCTCTATTCCCTGCACCCCAGCCCCCTCCCACCCACAGGCCCTGCTGGTCTAACTGTGCAGCCAGCTGCCTTGTTTGTGACATTCCATATAAGCTTCTTCATATGTGACTTCCTACTTTTGTGTGTCTTGAGAGCCAGTCCAGTTCACAGGTGACCTCTGCACATCATGATTCTCAGAGGCACCAGGAATAACATCTGTCTGTTTTTTCTATCTGCCCATCACACCACTCCCGTAACACAACCCTAATGCCGCCTCTGGAGAGCCACGCCTCCCCCATACGCAGTCCCTGCCGTTCAGATGGAGTTGCCCCCATCCCCAATGAGAACACAGCATTTTCCTGGCCCTAGGGATTGGTCAGCAACGGCCACGTGGCTCCAGCTGGGGTCATGGACATTGAATCCCAGGACTTTTGTGGCAAGTTCATTAGCAGAGATGCTGTCTTTCTGTTAGCAACACCAAGCGAGGTAGATATAAGCCAGGAGGTGACAGCCATCTCCTCACAGCATGGGGACAGCCTGCCTGAGAATGAAGCCAGCACAGATGACAGCAGAACCCAGAGACAGAGAGACAGATCTCTAGTGGTCTGGATCCAGCTTTACTTGAAGTACCCACTACCTCTGAAATGTTCAAAGACCCAAGCCAATAAGTTCCCTTTTATGCCCTCTGACTTGTAGAGCAAGCATTAGTCAGTAGCTAATTAATGGAGACCTGTGAAGAGGCAGCCTGTGGAGGAGAAGGGGTGGAGAGTGCCCTCTGTAGAGAGAGGGGCCCCTTTCCCCAACTTTCCAACTCTGCTGAGGACAGAGCCTACCAGCCCCACCACCATCTTTTCCCACACTGTCCCATGGCAGATAAAAGCAACATTCTCCACCGGAAAGAGGAGAGCCCACAGAACTCCAGGGTAGACTAGACTAGAGGGCCAGCAGGGCTTTCTCCAGGAAAACCAGCATCTTCCCAGATCGGGGGGTTCTTGATCTGCCCTCTCTGGAGGTACCCACCTGCTTTGAGGACCCTGCTTCCATTCACCCCAAGAATCAGGCAGCCTTAAAATCTTTCAAGGCAAAAAATAAACCTAAGCTACTAGTCATATCTCTGGGGGAAAAAGAAGACTTCCTCAGCCTTCTCAAAGGCGCAAAACCATTTCCAGCATGCGGGATGCCTCCCACTTGCCATCCGTCCCCAGACCCGCCTCCTGGATGCTGCAAACTCCTAAAATGGTACCCAGGGGCCAGCTGGGGCCTGCTCCTGTGCTCTCCATAGTCAAGTGCTCACCTGAGCCCACAAAGAGAAACAGCATCAGAAAAATGGCCCTGTGGGGGTGCAGCCCAGCTCCCCAGGGCCACCTTTGGAGCAGAAACACAGCTGGGGATGCAAGGCACCAAAAAAGACCTCATCCACAGAACAGGTGTCAACTTCTCAGGAAGAGTGACAGCTCCAGCTCTCCTGGGATCTTTGACTTGAGACAGGCTCTCCCTGCTGCTGAGGCCTGGGATAGGGCCTGGATGTTTGTAGGCTGAGTTGGAATTTGCTTGGCTCTCAACTCCCCTCTGGCTGCAGCTCAAGAGATGCTCAAGAGATGGTCAAGAGATGCTCAAGAGATGGTCTCAGGAGGACATGAGGGCAAGCACCAGGCGAGGGCTGCCAGAATGTGGGTTTCCATAAAACAGAGCCCAGCTCTGAATCTCAGCCCAGGTGTTCAGCTCATCCTGCAACATGTCTCTGCTGGAGAATCCTCGATCTCCACCTTCCTATGCACAGCTGTCTCTCCAAACCCACAGGCCCCATTTCCTCCTGCTGTACATCTCTGCAGAGATATCCTACAGATACCTCCAACTCAACACCTCTCTCACTAAACTCCCCACTCCCCACACAAGCTCCTGCTCCTCCTCCTCCTCTTCTTCCTTCTCCTCCTCCTGTGTTTCCTAGCTCAGAAACTGCCATTTCTAATCACTCCCCAAGTTTAGATATTTTCCCTGATTCCCTTCTCCTCACCCCTGAGTAATCGGTCATCAACTGCTGACTCTACTTCCTAAATCTCTCATCCCACTGTGACCTCCAGCCCAGCCTTCTCTTGCCTGAATTGTTTCAGCAGGCTCCTCACGGGTTTCCCTGACTCCATGCATGCTTGCTGTTCGCAATTCTCCACTCAGTGGCCACAGTGGATGTCCTGAAACACAGATCTCCTCCTGTCCCTCCTCTGTGCAAACCCCTGCAGCTGCAATCCTTTGCCAGCAGAACAAGTCTCACATCCTCACCATGGCTTGCAAGGCCTTTCCTGATCTGCTTTCTAGCCTGACAAAGAGAAGGTATTCTAACATTTCTTCTAAACCAGGCAACCTTTTTCTGTAAAGGCCCAGATCGTAAATATTTTAGGCTTTGTGGGCCATACGGTCTCTGTCGAAACTATCCAACTCTGCTGTTATAGTGAGAAAGCAGCTGTAGATGTTATGTAAGTGAATGGCTGTGGCTGTGTGCCAATAAAACTTTATTTATAGAAACAAGTAGTGGGCTGGATTTGACCCACAGGCTGTAGTTTGCCAACCCATGCTCTAAAGGAATGAGCCAATGACTTACCATCTCCACATCTCAGTTGCCTCATCTAGAAAATAGGATGTTACCCCCATTGAAGGGCTGCTGGAGGATTTGAAAGAACACATCAAGTGCCTGGCAAGAGTATAGCAAAGAGTTGGTGCTCACAGGGGATCACTATCATTAACACTATTATCATTGTTCTCCCTTCTGTATGTATAAAAATCCATCAGCCCTGACTCCATAGAAAGGAGGATGGAAGGGTAGAGACTGTCTCTTCTCTGGAGTCTGATGGTTCACAATGTGTTTAAGGAGGATAACCAAACAGTTGAGCACCTCCTATATGCCAGGCACTGGGCTTCATGATAGAGAGTGATCAAAATAAATCCTAAGGCAATAGTAACCCCCAGAAGTCAAGTCTTAGAAGCCTAAGGAAGTGGGAAAAAATTGCAAGAATTTGTTCAAACACCACTGCATGCCTGCTATGCGCCAGGCCTTGTGCAGGAACTAGGCCGCCCAGTGGAATACAAAGCAAGCTCTGTCTTTAAAAAGGTGTCGCCTAGAGAAACTATTTTCTCTTACTTCTAAATTTCTGCCTGTCCCTTTCCCGGAAGCCACATTTTCATCTCAGACAGGAAACAGAGGCTCAGTGCACCTTGGGTCCCTCCAGAGCTCTCTAGGGAAGGCCTGAGTTACCTCATCTTTTTTTTTTTTAACTTTTAAAAAAGTTTAAAAAGCAGTTGTGTTATATAGGTAAATTTATATAGGTAATTTTATATATAAGTTTATATATAGGTAAACTTTTATTGGTTATACATGTTATTTCATCACCCAGGTATTTTTTTTTTTTTTTTTTTTTTTTTTTTTTTTTTTTTTTTGAGACGGAGTCTGGCTCTGTCTCCCAGGCTGGAGTGCAGTGGCCGGATCTCAGCTCACTGCAAGCTCCGCCTCCCGGGTTTACGCCATTCTCCTGCCTCAGCCTCCGAGTAGCTGGGACCACAGGCGCCCGCCACCTCGCCCGGCTAGTTTTTTGTATTTTTAGTAGAGACGGGGTTTCACCGTGTTAGCCAGGATGGTCTCGATCTCCTGACCTCGTGATCCGCCCGTCTCAGCCTCCCAAAGTGCTGGGATTACAGGCTTGAGCCAATCACCCAGGTATTAAGCCTAGTAACCATTAGAAATTTTTCCTGATCCTCTCCCTCCCCCCACCCTTCAACCTCTGACAGGCCTCAGTGTCTGTTGTTCCTCTCTATGTGTCCATGTATTCTCATCATTTAGCTCCCACTTATAAGTCAGAAAATGTGGTATCATTTTTCTGTTCCTGCATTAGTTTGCTAAGGATAATGGCCTCCAGCTCCATCCATGTTTCTGCAAAGGACATGATCACATTCTTTTTTATGGTTGCATAGTATTCCATGTTGTATCTGTACTACATTTTCTTTATCTAGTCTACCACTGATGGGCATTTAGGTTGAGTCCATGTCTTTACTATTGTGAACAGTGCTTCAGTGAACATTCATGTGCATTTATCTTTATGGTAGAATGGTTTATATTCCTCTGGGCATATACCCAGTAGTGGGATTGGTGGACCAAATAATAGTTCTGTCTTTAGGTCTTTGGAGAATCACCACACTACTTTCCACGATGGTGGAACTAATTTACCCTCCCACCAACGGAGTATAAACATTCTTTTTTTCCACAACCTCACCACCCAATCTCCTCAATGGGAGGTAGGGTCCGACACTGAAAGAAGCTGGCTCTCTCTCTTACCCAGGCAGGGCCTTTGCAGGGTAATGAAGCTGAGGGGCAAGAAGGGTGGGGGTCCTGGGGTCCTGGGTCCCAGTGGCCCCTGACAAAAGGGTGGAGGTGATGTTGGCTTGTGAATGAGAACCTTCCCCATTGCTTTCCTCTTGCTGAGGGACACCACTCTCTGAGCCAATCCCAGCTCCCCTTTTGCCTGAGTTCTTCCCCCCCCCCCATAAAGCAGTGCTGTAGCCCTGGGCACAGACTAATTGTGCTCCTATATCCATTCTCTGCTTGTCCCTCAACAGAATCCCCAGTGTTTGCTGGAGCACATGGACACTCAAATGAAAGTCACACTGGCCAGCCTCCTTGGCAGCCAGGCCTGGCCATATGACTAAGTTATGCCAGTGGGATGGCTTTGAGGGGAAATAATGCACCTCTCTACCATCTCTGTCTCCACGCTGGAGCATGGACCTGTGGGATGCCATCTTGAGCCATTCAGATGACAGAAGTACCCCAGGCAGCATGGAGCCACAACTGGGAAGGAGTCTGGGCCCCTGACGCCCTCAAGCCATTGTTCCAGCTCTGGACGGTCTCATCCAGACTCTCAGGTGACAGAGAAATAATCAACTGATTCAGCTACTGTTTTTCTGGTTTCTTTGTAACAACGACTGCATTTAAATCCTAACTAATGTTAAGTATCAAGCAGGGTAGCCTGTGTTCACCAGCCCAACAGAGGGTCCCATCCGTTGCACTGTGCAAACTGTGCAATACTTTATGGTTTCATGAAACCATTGCTCACTGAGCACCTCCTACATGCTGGGCACTGAGTCAGATGGTCAGGAAGCTACTGATAAATCAAAGTCTTGCTTCCCAGCTAGGAAGGATGGAAAGAAGAATAACAATGAAGATATACAGAGTTTTTCACCACACATACATATACACACACACACACACACACACACACACACACACACGCACACAGGCTTATGGGATATAGTCTATAAATATTCCCATTGAACAGATGTGAAAATCGAGGTCTAGAAAGGTTAAGGTGTCCAATAGCTAATAAGTGGCAGACTATACAGTCAAAACCAGACAGTCTGATTCCAATTGCTTCCCCATCAATCCTCCACTAACTATGTAAAGAAACACATTACAGGCTGCTTTATCCTCCATACCATCACCATTGCCCCAAGGAAACACAATAGAGTTGACATGTGTTGAGCCCTCACTTGGAACCTGGTGCTATGCTCAGTGTTTTCCATGCATTGCATCTTTTCTCCCCATCTATAGCTCTGGGAGACCAGAGCTGTTATAATCCTGGTGTGAAAGATAACGAAACCAATGCAGAGATTACAGGAAGCTGGCCCAAGGTTACCAAGCAAATTTGTGCCTGACTGTCGTAAGGGCTGGAGGGATTTTTGTCTTCCTGCTTTTTATATCTGCAGACTAGGGGCTAGGGCACACCAGAGACCCTGCCCAGCTCTGTGCCTCATCTTTATCCCAGGCCAAGCAGGAATAAAGCTCATACCAGTCGCCTGGGCTAAGCACTCCTTAAAGGCAGGCCCTGTCTCTCCCGTGTCCCTGTGTTCCCAGCACAGGGCCTTCCACAGTGTGTGCTGTGAGAATGGGGTAACTATTTGCTTCCATTCTTCCCATCCATGGTCAAGTGCAGTGGACACCTCTGTGTGCTATATACAACTCTTGCTTTTGTCCCAGCAGCCCCTGACCTTTCTTCTGGTATCTTCAGTGTCTTAGCAAACCAACAATTGGGCTCAATCAAAGAGATAAAGTAGGCTGGGCATGGTGGCTCACACCTGTAATCCCAGTACTTTGGGAGGCTGAGGTGGGTGGATCACCTGAGATCAGGAGTTTGAGACCAACCTGGCCACCATGGCGAAACCCTGTCTCTACTAAAAATACAAAAAATTAGCCAGGCGTGGTGGGGGTGCCTGCAATCCCAGCTATTCAGGAGGCTGAGGCAGGAGAATTGCTTGAACCTGGGAGGTGGAGGTTGCAGTGAGCCGAGATCGCACCACTGCACTCCAGCCTGGGCAACAAGAACAAAACTCCCTCTTGAAAACAAAAACAAAGAGGTAAAGCATATGATCAAAGCCCAAACTAATCAAAGCATAACATCCCCCTTGGCCACAGTGGTTGGTTCTGAAATTGGGCACTTGAACCAATGTCATAGAAGGACCCCCCAGGTCGTTCCCACTTACTGGCAGCCTACAAGGATGTGCAGGTGGGTTTTGCTGTTCTCATCTTTCTCCCAGGCAGAGCAAGGGATGGAAGCCAACCCTGAGAAAGGCAGGGCAGAGGGATGGGGAGAAGCGGCTCTTCTGTTCACATGATTTGTGTCCCTGAAGAACATACCCTTGGGGGTTTTCATGCACGTAAAGAAGTCAATTCTTTTTTTTTTTTTTTTTTTTTTTTTTTGGCATATGCAATCTTGCAACCACTTTTCTGTCCCATTTGAACCAAACGTGTTCTAATGGATACTCTGTTTGGAGCCCGTCTCCTGCTTTCAATAATGATGCCAACTTATACCTTTTAAGGAAAAAAGCCTCCCCTCCTCCCTATGACTCTTGTATACCAAAGCCCAGTTGGGCCTATGAATAGGTTTGTTATCTGCTATTTTGACCTGTTCATTCACAGCCGCATTGCTTCAAGGAGGAGGATTAAGTATGACAACATTGCCTGGAGAACTAACGTTAGGGTTTAATCACAGCTGGCCTCACATCTTATTCAGATTCATATCCATGCATCTTATTTTTTAATGAGATTGAAGGTTCTATGAGGTAAGAGTCATGTCCTATAAATTCGACAAACAATGATTAAGTGCCTGAAGTGTCCTAGACACTGACTGGAAGCTGGGAACACAGAGGGTAATAAAAGAGGTCACTGCCCTCTCTAAGGCAGATATGAAAGCAGATCATGGCAGATAGAAGTGGATCGTGACAGGAAGTTTTGAGTTGCAAGTGGCCAAGAAATGCAACTTCGACTGGCTGGGGCAATACAGAAGATTTGTTTCATGCAAATAGAAAGTGCAGGTAAGATCCAGCTTCCGGGCTGGATGACCCAATAACTTAAAAACACCATCTGTGATTTTTAACACCAACGGTGACCATCTCTCAGCACAGCCATCCCAGCAGCATCCTCAGCGGAGCCAGCTGCTTCCCAGGGGCAACACCTTTCCCTATCTACATCCTGGGAAGTGGAGGGGGCCCAAACTAGATGCACCCTGATTGGACCTTCAAGGTCACATGCTTGCTCATGAACCAGTGACTGGGCAGGAAAATGAACTGCCTGGATACCTGTAAACCAATCAGGGCCTACTACGGGAGCAAGGGGGTGGAGTCAGCTGTCCCCAAAGCAAGTAGGTTATATAAGGCCACTGTTTAACCTTAGAGACAAAAATAGTACCAGATTCCCCTGAGCCGACACCAGAAGCCTCTCATGTGTCCATCACTGGGCTGCACTGGCGGGCTTGCTGTTACTTCATGGTCACAATAAGATCGGCAGAAGCAGCACCTAATGTTTATGAAACGCTTCCCAGTGCCAGATTCTAGTGTTCCGCATTTGCAATCTCATTTCACCAGTTAGGGAGCATGGTTACCTCCCATTTTGCAGATTAGAAAACTGAGGCCTGGAGAGGGAAAGTAGGCTGGCCAAAGTTATTGACCTGAATTTAAAAATCAAAGTGGCACCCTGTTGTCCTCGGTTCCCTAATGTTGGAAAGGGTCTAGTCACATCCTTGTGCTGGGTGCTTGGTTGGGTGGATGGGGCTTCAGGGCAGACAGAAAACAGAAACCGCCTCTCCACTGCGCATCACATTTGCTGTTAAAAGAATTCCGCATGCTTCACAAGGGCTGCCTCCAGAGTCCTTTTCAAATCCCCAAATTGGCAATTCCTGCTACTGTATTTAATTTCCCTCTAAACTGCAGAAAAATTTAACAGAAACACTTCAATGTCCCCTTCAGACTGCTCGATGCTCTAAATGAACATAAATTCTGCCGCAAAAATAAGCTCAACACCACCTTACATTGCATTATTTGCATGAAAACACTGAACATTACTTTCTAGAATCTACAGTCAACCTCTAGCTGTTGACTTTCTTCAGGGGCGTGGGAGAGGCATGTTTTACCAACCATGTCACTTTACGGCAGGTACAGCGTGCGTGACTGCATGGCCCACAGAAGCAAGACCCAACAATGACAGTGGCTCAGTGGATCCAGGAGCAGTCCTCTGGCCACGTGGCCTTCTCTCTTGCTTCCCTATTGAAACCTGCACGTACCCATGTGCTAGAGACACGAGTTTGCAACTCTGGGCTTGGATAAATTCTTAGCGTCTGCAACCTCAGCTGGGTCTACATCTTTTCTGGGACAAAAATTCCAAGGAGTCCCTATTCCCTCAGTAAATACCTTCCTCTAATGGATGGGGGCTAGGGTTGGACAAGGGTAGGTTTGGGGGAGAGTGAGGAAGAAGTTCCACAGGACAGGTTTCCACCTAACAGAGCAGGGTACTCTGTATTGGAAGGTCATGGAAGCTGAGGCTGGAGTCTCGCTTGCTCTCCTCTTTCTGGACTCGAATGAGTTGCCAGTTGTCTCTGCTGGAAGCAGTTGGTCTCACTTTCTGCTGAATTCCTGGACTCTTTTATTGGCCTTGCCTCCTGGAGTGTTTTATTTTCTTCGTAAACTGCCTTTCTTTATTAAGATTCATCTCTAATTGATCTTTTCTGTACAGAGGCTACCCATGAGAAGCCGCCCAGCAGAGCCAATAAATAAAGGCAGGAGGAACATGAGTTGGGATATCAGTAGCACCCAGCATGTGGCCACGATTATTATGACCTTGTGTACATTTTAAAATCTCTGTGCCTCAGTTTCCTCATCTGTAAAGTCAGGACAGCAATAATGCATGATCTCATAGGGTGAGGCTTAAATAAACTGTTGTAGGAAAAACATTTAAAACAATGGCTGCCCCATAGGAAAGACCCAGGAATGTTAGCTATCAAATACTTCAATATTGAAATAATGGAATAATGAAGAGACAGTATGGCATGATGGAAACAACATGGTCTGTAATTTCATATAAGCCGTGTCTAGGTTTTACCACTTATTAGCTCTCAGCAGAAAAGTTCTCCACACTTTATACGCCTTAGTTTCATTTTCTCCAAATGGGAATAATGATTGTACAGCCTCCCGGGGTTGCTGGGAAGGTTCATTAACTTTAAATGTCCCACTGTGCAAAAGCCAGTCACCACGGCAGGCCTGACTGCAGGGCTCGGCCTGGGGCTGGCATCTGGGAAGGTGGATTTCAAGAAAGTTCCCACCACTTCCTGACCAGAATAGTCCACTGTGACTAAACCTTTTGCACAAACAGCATGGTTTATGCTGGACACCTGCTTTCCTTCTGGGAATGTTGTCACATCCCAGGCAGGTGGTATCTATGTGACCAGCCCCCAGTAAAAACCCTGGACACTGAGTCTCTAATGAGCAGTTCACAGGTGGTGTTGCAATTCATTGCTAAGGAAATCCTGTGTGTCCTGGGCAGCTCTAGTGGGAGAGAGCTCTGTAAGCTTCCACTTGGCTTCTTCTGTACTTAGTTCTCAGTGCCTTTTCCATGTACTGATTTTGCTCTGTATCCTTTCACTACAAAAGTCATAGCCATGTGCACAACTATATGCTGAATCTTATGAGTGCTCCTGGGAAAATAATGCAATCTGGGAGGGTTCTTATGGACCCCCACGACACTCACCTGTGCCATACTTGTCCCATGACGAGTCCTTGGTAAGTGGAAGCACCAAATATAAGTGTCCATGGTGGTCACTGACTCATTGTCCTTACTTGTGAGGCTCAAATAAGAGATGTCTCCTCTAAAAGCAACTTAATTTTTGTTTTTTAAAAAGTGCAAAAACAAATTTGCTTACATGGATCCAGAACCTATGGGTGGCAAGGATGAAGATATGCAAGACAGTAGTCATATCCTCTTTTACCTTAAATACCAGAGAAAATCCTGCCAGCTTTGTCTTTTCTCTTGTCTTTCACCCTCTGAGAAGGAATCCTGTCTGATTGATTACTGGACCTTTTCTTTATTGATTGAGATAGTCAATAAGGGAGATAAGACAAGGAAGGACTCGTGGGAGTTACAGTGGAAAAGGAGAAAACTAAAAACTACTAGGGGGAGAGAAGAATAGATTTAGGGAAATAAGAAAGAGGAATCAAAAATGAAAGAGCCCACAAAGGTTGGATTAGAGATAGGTTTTTGTTTGTTTCATGTTGTTTAAATGTGGAAATGAAGAACAGAAAATAGCTTCATAGCAGCTATTGTGTATTGAAGAAAGAAGAATTGGAAAAGAACTTTTAAAAAGAGGTTTTATTATGTATTATGGATGAGTTCCTTCCTTGATATGCCATTCAGAAGGTTCCAATAAAGATTCAAATTACTCTAAATTAGTTTGGGGTTGCTAAACTATTTGTTTTTTTATAGACTGTGTATCAGGCCAGACCACAGGCAAACAGGCTTTATATGCATTGCAGAGTCTATAGTTATACCACAGTTATCAGTCACATTCTCAACTCTCAATCTCTCTCTCTCTCTCTCACACACACACACACACACACACAAAGTGAGATGGTTTGGCTGTGTTCTCACCCAAATCTCATTTTGAATTGTAACTCCCATAATCCCCATGTTTTGCATGTTTTGTGGGAGGGACCCAGTGGGGGGTAACTGAGTCATGGGGATGGATTTTCCTGTGCTGTTCTCGTGATTGTGAATAAGTCTCATGAGATCTGATGGTTTTATCAAGGGCAGTTCCCCTGCACATGTTTTCTTGCTGCCGCCATGTAAGATGTGCCTTTGCTCCTCCTTCACCTTCTGCCATGATTGTGAGGCCTCCCCAGACATGTGGAACTGAGTCCATTAAACCTCTTTTACTTTATAAATTACCCAGTCTCAGGTATTTCTTCGAGCAGTATGAAAATGGACTAATACTGTAAGCTATTTCAGAATCTGCCAAATTATATTTACTATTACTAATTAATTTTCTTTGCCCAGCCAGATTTCTTCTCAACCTGACCCATTTGAAAATTTTCTCTCCTCTGACTAATATAATTTACCATTATTCATTGAGGATCTTCAGGACCCAGAGCAAGAAGAGAGGGAAGATAGAGGAATGAGGTTACTCTCACACCTAAACTCAGATGCCTGGGCTGGTTCAGTGATGTCAAGTTCAAGTTCAGTGATGGCCTGTTCAGTGATGTACTCAGTGTATATCCTCAAACCCTCTTTGCCTGAGGCTCAAAAAGGCTCCCACCTTCTAAACTCTATGAAGCCCTGATTTCTGAAAGTTTAGGCCTGTTGGATCTCGAATTTCAAAACAGTTAGTGACACTATGCAAGGACAAGATCAAAATTTCTCAAGGGGAAAAAGAACCTGAAACAGACATTGAGAGGGCAAACATCTCACACTAGATTCTGGTATTAAAGAAAAAGTAGTAACATATGCACAACATCGTCCCTTAAAAGCTCCTGAGTTTAGATAAGAAAGAAGACCAAACACTCCAAAGGGGACTGCCAGATTTATCTTCAAGGCAGAATGTAATTTATGCCAGTTAAAGGCATCAAATGTTACTGGAACAGGCACTTCACAAAGACAATACCCCAAATGGCTGTAAACATATGAAAAACTGCTCAGTTTCATTATTTATCAGGGAAATGCAAATTAAAACCATGAAATGATACAAGGACATATCCACCTGAAAGGTTAAGGTGAAAACATCACACACTGGCAAGGAAGTGAAGCAAGTGGAACACGCATCCACTGCTGGTCATGGGGAGGGAAAGATTTACCTGGTACCACCACTTTGCAAAACTCTTTGGCAGCATCTTCTAAAGCTGAACAGATGTATAAGTTTCAACCCAGCAATCCTACCTCTTGGAACATACCCAACAGAAATGTGGACACGTTCACCAAACACACGGACTAGAATGTTCATGGCAGCACTGTGTGTAATTAGTCCCAAACTAAAGCCTACCTTGAAGTTCATCAGGAGACCAGATGAATAAACCGTGGTATATTCACAATGGTATACTATAGAGCAGGGAGTTGGCAAACTATGTTTGTAATCCAGGCTGCCAATTTTTGTAAATAAAGTTTCATTCATCGAAACTTTATTTACAAAATAAAGTTCATTCGATGAATGAAACTTACAAAATTTTATTCATAAAAATTCAGCTCCATTCATTGGTTTAAATATTGCCTATGGCTGCTTTCATGTCATAACAGAAAAGTTGAGTTGTGACAGAGATCAAAGGACCAGTGATGCTTCAAAGGTTTACTGTCACTCTTTACAAAAAGTTTGCTGACCCCCTGCCTTATAGCAATGAGAGAAAACGACGTACAGCTATGTGTGTGGTGTTGATAAGGACGTATCTCACAGTGTTGAATGAGAGAAATCAGGCACTAGAGAGCACAAGTTATTTGGTTCCCTTTCCATGAAGGTTAAAAGTAGGCAAAATTACACCCTGAAGTGTGTGTGGGAAATCAGGATAGACATTGCCCTGGGACACACGGTGACTGGAAAGGGACCTGAAGATTCACGAGTTCCTGATTGTGTTCCGTTTCTGGATCCATATGTGTGTGACCTGGATGTATTCTCTTGGTGAGAATTCATCGAGCTTTGTACTTATGCCATGCACACTTGTCTCTGTGTTTATATTTTAGTGGAAAATCTTTTAAAAATGCTGTTGGACTCCCTGCACGCTACCTTCAAACTCCCAGCGATTTCCCCTGCCCTCTCATTTGTGTCTGCCTTCACACAAGCTGACGATTCCCCTGAAATGCACTCCTCCTGCTCTCTTTGATAAAATGTGACGAGCAAGGACCCCTCTTAGGAGCCTGCTGGACACCCCCAGGCATGGAAAGAAAGGAAAATCTTGAGTTCCTTCAAGGGAAATTCCAGACACCTCACTAGCTTTGAAAATTAAATGAGCAACCTGGTAAGTGAGAAGGTAATAAATAATAGCTTAAAATAATAGCCCAGGAAGTTAGAGCCACAAAATGTTCAGTTCCCTATAGAAATTAAAGATTACATCGTCATATATGTCCCTGAATTGTTTTTCAGAAATCCAGACCCCATCACATGGAAGATGCTGTCTGCTGACACAGACACCTCAGATAAGAAGGAACCAAGCACTGAATGGTGACTCTCCCATTCTTTGTTTTAAATTTCTGCCCGAGAGGCCTGGGGGAAGTCATGTTCAGAGCCCAGAGCTTAACATTCCTTTCTGTTGACCCCAAGTTTTTAGACAAACTTTTGCTTCCTTAACCAAACACAAATCAAAGAATCTTTGAATTCACCTTTGACTTGTAGGCCCTGCTGGAGATGCTTTGTTCTTTTACGTTAAACCAATGTGCAACTTCCATGTGTCGATTTATGACTTTGCCTATAATTCTGTCTCCTCGCCTGGAAAAATACTTTCAATGTAAGCCATGGGGAAATTCAGGTCTTAGGCATTGACTGCCTCATTCCCCTTGCCTGGTGCCCTCACTGTCTCTCGCCCGCAAATCCTGATGTCAGAGTTTGGCTTTGCTGCACCAGGTGGGTGGACCCAAGTTTGGTTCTGTAACAAGATGAATGCAAACTCATCCTTCAAATCTCAGTGCAGCTGTCTGCTGCTTAGGTCACCTTCCCGCCATGCCCCAAGGCTCAGAGATAATCCAGGAAAGCGGGCAGAGAGATCTCCAAGAGGGTGACACTGGACCTTAAGTGAATTTGGAGAAATAAAAGAGGTGTCACTGGTTGAATCTTGAGTGTCTGTCACACAAGAGAGGCCAGGTTGGCCACTCCGGAGGAATTCAGCTGTAAGTAGCTTAGTTTAATCCAGGCTTAAGCCATCTGTCGGGGGCAGCTTAGTTTGGTGGGTAGAACATTGGGCAAATCTGGAAAAAAGAGCTGCACAGCAGCCAGGATATAGTGAAATTAAAGGGACTAAGGTGCCACCTCTAACTGGCTGCAGAAAAGTGAGGAATTCATCGCTGGGCATAACTGAGAAACTCAGGGAGAGGTGACTATAACCATAATAGGTTCGTTGCCCTACGCATACAACCAGTCCAGACACCAAGACACCAGGTTGCAGCAGAAAAAGACGTTTCATCATAGGGTCATTGAATGAGGTGATGGGAGAAAACCTCAACTCCATCTCCCCAAGGAATCTGGGGTACAGGTTTTGGAGCGTGCCAAAGTGCGGATATTGTTAATTGGTCGAGGAGTGCAGGGGGAAGTCATGGGTGAGGGAGAGGAAGAAGCTGTATTCTCATGTGGATCCCTTTCTGTAACCGCCCAGTGGGTTCACCTTGCCCGCTGCCTAGACAGAGTCGATTTCTCAGGACAGGGGAATTGCAATGGTGAGAGAGTAATTCACACAGAGCTGGCTGTGCAAGAGACCAGAGCCTTGTTATTACTCAAATCAGTCTCCCTAAGCATTTGGGGATCAGAGTTTTTAAAGATAATTTGGCAGTTAGGGGCTTGGGAAGTGGGGAGAGCTGATTAGTCAGGCTGCAGATGGAATCACAGGGGGTCGAAAGGAGGTCTTCTTGCTGTCTTCTGTTCCTGGGTGGGATGGCAGAACTGGTTGAGCCATACTGGTCTGCGTAGTGTCAGCTGATTCATGGAGGGCAGGGGCTGCAAAATCTCTCAAGCACTGATCTTAGGCTTTACAATAGTGATGTTTTCCCCGGGAGCAATTTGGGGAAATTAAGACTCTTGGAGCCAGAGGCTGCATGAGCCCTAAACTGTGATTTCTAATCTTGTAGTTGATTTGTTAGTCCTAGAAAGGCAAACTAGACCCCAGGCAAGAAGCAGGTCTTTTCGGGAAAAGGCTGTTATGTATTTTGTTTCAGAGTCAAACCATGAACTGAATTCCTTCCCACAGTTAGTTCAGCCTCTGCCCAGGAATGAGCAAGGACAGCTTAAAGGTTAGAAGCAAGATGGAGTCGGTTAGGTCTGATCTCTTTCACTGTCATCATTTCCTCAGCTATAATTTTGCAAAGCCGGTTTTGTTTCTTCTCTGGGGCCTTCAAACTGGTTGCTGGAATTCAGGTCTGAAATACATCTGAGTTAAATAAAAGTCTTATGATTGTAATGTCCAAGATCCCGTCTATAGGAACAATGGGTATGCAAATGGTCAGTATCTAGCGCTAAGTGACTTTTAGTAACAAGTGAGTGGGCCAAAGGGCAGCCTGATTAATACTTAATTATAACCCTATTTCTGTCCAGAACCCAGGATGCAATTGTCAACCCTGTGGAGACAGTTTCACAATGGTTTCAGTTGGGGCTGGATCCAGCATTGTGAACAATGTCGTCAAGAATCCCAGGAATCAGTCTTTTCTCTCCTTTTGGCTCTGCCTGCCCCAGGTTTCATTCTCTGACAGGAGTTGACTATGGTAACTCCAGCAGCCCCAGGCTTATGTCTTTAAGTCCAATGGAAAGAATGGGTTTTCTCTTTCCTAAAAGTTCAAGAGAAGAGGCAGAACCAAGCGTCCTCTGTTTGGATCACATGCTACCCACCACTCCCCGCCATGGAATCTCTGTAATCAGGGGATGGAATGTGGTGCTTGTCCAGGCCTAAGTCAAGCCTTGCCTTGCCCTGAAGCAGGTGAAGAGAAGAGTCAGACCCATCAACCCCTGTTTCCTGGTATACAACTCCCCAAATCCTTGGGATCTCCAAGAGGATGAGTGGCTTTCTGTATGCTAATGAGTTGACTGATGGCAGGGGGAACCTGGACAGACTATCCATGGGGGCTGGTTGCCAGGGGGAACCAACCATGTGATTAGAGGGTTAACAGTTTCAGCTCCACCCAACTGGACCTTTGGGGAGGGGGCTGAATGTTGAGTTGAGTTGATCACCAAGGCCAAGAAGGTAATAAATCATGCTTCCATAATGAAGCTTCCATAAAACCCCACAAGGACCGGGTTCAGGGTGCTTCAGAGAGCTGAACACATGGAAGTTCCTGGAGGGTGGTGCCTGGAGAGGACCTGAGAGCTCCACACCCCTTCCTTATACTCCACCCTCGGCATCTCATTATCTGTATCCCTTGTAATATCCTTTGTAACACACTGGTAATGTTAGAGGTAGAAGAGATCAGAGTTACCCCAAGTTACTGGCGGCAAATCTGTAGGGGTCTGCAGCAACTTCAATCCTTGCCTCCTCAGAAGAAAGAATTCGACTGATGTGCGTAAAGCAAAGAGACCAAGGCAAGTTTCAGAGCAGGAGTGGAAGTTTCTTTAAAAAGGCTTTAGAACAGGAAAGCAAGGAAAGTTCACTTAGAAGAGATCCAAGAGGGCGCCTGAAGGTCAAAGAGAGAAGAGAGCATTTAACTTCCATCCTAACACTTTTTTTTTGTTTGAGATGGAGTTCTGTCACCCAGGCTGGAGTGCATTGGCACGATCTTGGCTCACTGCAAGAGCCACCTCCCAGGTTCACACCATTCTCCTGCCTCAGCCTCCCGAGTAGCTGGGACTACAGGCGCCCGCCACCAGGCCCGGCTGATTTTTTGTATTTTTAGTAGAGACGGGGTTTCATCGTGTTAGCCAGGATGATCTCATCTCCTGACCTTGTGATCTAGCCGCCTCGGCCTCCCAAAGGGCTAGGATTACAGGTGTGAGCCACTGTGCCCGGCCCATCCTAGCACTTTCTAGGCTTGCCTCTTTCCCATGATTCTTTCCTTAGGCATGCGTGCGGTGTTCTCCTTACCCTTGGGAACTGAGCATGTGCAGTGTGTTTAGGAAGTTGTCCGCATGTCCATCTGAGGCTTTCTTCCCTTTCTCAGTGGTAAGCTCCCAGAACATCATACTTTGCCAACTTGTCTCGTGAGCATGCCCAGGAAGTTTCTTCTCCCTGGCGTCTATATTCAATTAACACTTTTAATGTCAATAGCTGTGGATCATCAGGAGATCGTCTCTCCCTGCAGCTGCAAATGATCATTTTTAGAGAGGCGGTGTGATAATCATCAGACCATCACCTGACATTCCTAGTGGGTACAGGGAGAGCCTTCTCCTGCCCCACTCATGCCAATCTAACTACCTGTAAGAGTAAACATAAGGAAGTGTTTCCCTGAGATGTGTGGGCTACTCGAGCAAATTAATCAAATCTAAGGGGGAGGGAAATCTCAATTTAGCCAGTTGATCGCAAACAAAGGTAAAACAACCAGGGGCTTGCAATTGGTATCGAAGTGAGGCAGGGGCAGTCTTGGGGGACTCAGCCCTCAACCTGTGCAATCTGACACTATCTCCAGGTAGTGTGGGAATTGAATTGAATTAGAGGACACATACGTGGTGTCCACTGCAGAACTGGTTATTTGCTTGCTGTGTGGGGGTAAACCCAGATACATTTGGTGTCAGAAGACTTTTGTGTTGTAAGAGCCAAGTATAGGAGAAACTGAGTTTGTTTTTTCCTATATTCTCAGAGGCCACGCAGGTCAAAACTACAGCCCCACCTTGCACTGATTAACTATTGAAATCGCCTTTGCAAAACTTATAACAGTGAGAAAATTATGATTCAAAAGAGATCTGACCTAACCAACGCCATCTTGCGTTTAACCTCCAAACCATCCTTGGTTGTTCCTGGGTGTGGGCCAAGCTAACTTTGGGAGAAATTGAGTTTCTAGTTTAAATGATAATAGCCCTTCCCAAAAAACGAATCTCCTTTATAACACTAATGAAAGACCACCAAGGTTAGGAGGATGAGAAGGGCCTGAATTTGTGGTTAAGTGATGACCAGTCATTATTCCAGCCATTGCAAGATTTGTTACTTCCCCAATAACTCCAGCAGATAACATCATCATTGTAAAACGTAAGATTGGCCTTTAGAGATGTCTTCTCAGGCTTTTGCATTTCTGAGGACCAGATGGCCCCACTAGGACCAGCAACTCTTGACTCAACATGGCCTGTGGCCCCCCACCCAGAAGTGGACTCAGCCTCAAGGACTGTTTTCTACACCCCTATGATTGCATGCCCAACCAATCAGCAGCATCCATGACTGCATGCCCAACCAATCAGCAGCATCCATGATTGCATGCCCAACCAATCAGCAGCATCCATGATTGCATGCCCAACCAATCAGCAGCATCCATGATTGCATGCCCAACCAATCAGCAGCACCCATTCTCTAGCCCCTGACCACCCAAACTATCTTTGAAAAACCCTAGTCCCCAAATTTTCAGGGAAGCTAATGTGAGTAATAACAAAACTCCAATCCCCTATTTAGCCAGCTCTTCATGTATTACACTCTCTCAATTGCAATATCCCTGTGTTAATAAATCAGCTTCGTCTGGGCAATGAGCAAGGAGAACTTGTTGGGCAGTTACACTGTGACCTTACAGAACGAAGTTTCTTGATCTGTACAAGGGTGATGGGTGTCCTCACTGCAAGGGGATATTGCAAGATGGCATGTATGTCCCAGGGACCAAGTACCTGGCCTTAATGGGTGCCTGATGAATGGTGGAGCCCTCTGTACCATTCTGCTTTTCAGGAAGGAGAAAAGTTCCCTGTTTATGCTCCAGGCCAGGGATGAGGATCAGGAGTGTGGGCCACCCACTCTGCAGGCTCTGTGGAGACACTGTGTGGGTACAGGGCCTGTCAATCACAGCCACTTTATCTGATAGACCCCAAGGGAGAATCATCATCGTTGTTTCAATCACACCATTGAAACAAACAAGAACCAGGGCTTCAATTAATTCAGCACACAAGCAGAACACATTTTATGATTTGCAAGTCAGATACAGAGCTGCAGACCACACTCTCACCCCAGTGACAAGTCACATCCTCAGAGGGTTAGGTGGGGAGGGACAAGGTAGGGGATAGGGATCTGGCTTTGGATTGTGGTTCTGACACTGACAATTAGTGTGACCTCCAACAGATGCTGAAATACTCTAGGCCTGAGTTTTCTCACCTGTAAGATGGAATCAACGTTGTAAAGATTACAGGCATGATCTAAGTCATCTGGGTTCACTTACAAGAACAAAGAACTGTTGCTTTGCTTATTCTAGAAAGGAAAGAAATTAGCACAAGGCATCAGGTGCTTACAAAAGCCACTGGAAGTTCATGAGGAGCAGGCTCTGGACTGGGTCTGCGCAAAAACACGGCAGAACTGGCCTGCCAGGAATCTGGCACATCTGCCTCCATCAGGAAGACAGAGACTCAGAGGCTGCTGAAACTGTTAGCTTCTAGAACACGCAGCAGAAGCTGTGACCCTGCAATCAGGAAGCCCTCACCAACGCAGAGACCCCTTGTCTCCCACAAAGCTAATGGCTGGTCACTGCAGTGTAGAATGGAAAAGCTTGATGCAGCAGGGGGACGACCTTGGCCTCACCACCCTCAGCTGGAGGAGCAGAATTGCATCTCAAATGTCAGGTGCAAAGGAATTGGGGAAACTGCTTTTTTTGGGAGGGGGGTGCTCTGCAGTGCAGGAAGATGCAGAAGAAGGTGCAGCCAGATGGCAACAGCTGAGAAAAAGGTGACATAGGATGAGGTCCTGAAGGGTTTGGGATCCAGCGGCCGGTCCTAGGAGCAGCTGGACTCATGTGCCCATAGCCTCCCTCCTAAGCCAGTCTTCTGAGCACCAAAGTGTCCTGAAGTCACCTGGTCGGTAGCTCTGCCCCAGCCCAACCAGAGCCAACAATCACCTGACCTCTCCATGGGGCCTTCTGGTTCCAGCCCCAGGATGGGGAGAAGCAGCTCGGGATTGATGATGAAGCATTGTCCCTGAGCCCTACACTCACCCTTCTGTGCTCTGCCCTGTGATGCTGATACTGGGATTCTGAAAACCATGTTTCTGTTAAAATAGCTGACATGGCTCTGTCTCAAGATGAGACTTGAAGTCACATGCAGGGACTTCAGAGTCAGACACAGCCCCATCTTCCCTGTTCAGGGGCTGTGAGACCCAGGCAAGTGGCTTAATCTTTCTCAGCCACAATTTCTTCCTCTCTAAAAGAATAGTCTCTCCCCACAAAGTTGATGTGACAGTGCATCATGTCTGCGTAAAACACCCAGCACGGGGCCTGACAAAGGGTAAGCTCTGGCCAGTGTCAGTGGATAGCGTCCTGCAGGCGGACTATAGCCTTCCACTTCCCACGGATGTAAAGGTCTCTGGGAAGGTGCCTGGACCCTCCTCTGAGGGCCATCAAGGCAGATGCTGTGGGACACATACGCTATAGCCATCTCCTCCTCCTTCCCTGCTGCCCACTTCTGGAAAAGCAGAAGATGGCTGACACTCCATTCCAGAATGTTCCCTCTGCTTGGCACACTGGCTCTCCCAGGCTCAGCTCACTCTCAGGTCTTTCAGGTTTCAACTTCAGCCCCAGGTCTTCAGGGAAGCCTTCTGTGACTGTACAAAGCATTTCCTCTGGGCTCCCCAGCCTCCGTTGGGCTTACCTACAAGCTGGCTTCTCTGTTTCCCTACCCCCATCAGTGAGCTCCTTGGTGGGGTGGGGGATGAAGGGAGGTGGGCTCACTGCTGAATTCCCAAAGCTTACCTAAAGCCTGGCACAAATGCCCTCCCGATGGCTGGCTGTGGAAATGAATGGGTGAGTTCCTGATTTACGAGGGATAAAACAGAGGCTCAGAGGAGCTGCACAGACTTGCTTACAATAAGGCTCATACTCGACCCCAGGTCCCACTACACCAAGCTGCTTCAAAGCGAGTTCAGAATCCAGAGCACCCTTCCCCAACTCAACCTCCGAGCTGTTACTTGGCAGGAAGGGGAGATTTGTGCAGAAGTCCACAGAGGGTCTGTCTGCAAACCTCCCTCACTGAAGTCACAATAAGGAGCTTGTCAAAAACCTAACCTCTCAGCCCCACTCCAGAGCCACAGAGTCAAAAGCTATGAGGTGAGGCCTGCGAATGGTCATTTCTCACCAACTTCCCAAATGGCTCTGAAGTTCCTTAATACTGAGAAGCCCCTGGGGCTCCTGAGAACATGATTGGGAAGTTTTGCTGCTGGTTCTTCCTACCCTGTTTTCCAAGTCTCTCCTAAGACTGCCCTGGGATGAAGGGGCCAGGTCACTGGAGGTAAACACCCAGCCCTCTGAATATTCTTTTACTTTTTTGAGTATATTAACTTTTTAAAAAAGTAACAATAAAACCACACTGCCCATGGGAATTTCAGCTTGAAAGCAGACACTTTGAGCAGTTACGATAAAAGGGAGTCAAAATGCACGCCCTTTAGTGGCAGAGAGACAACTGAAAAGATTCCTGAGCCCAGGCTTCTTGGGGTTTCCAGGAGGGAGGTCCTAAATCTGAGGTATGCCTTGATAGACAGGTCCAACCTTGACTCTGCTACTGCCTCTCTGTGGGGTCTTCAAGTTCCTTCAAGTTGCCTGTGAAACAGAAATAATAGCAGCTCTGCTATCTCATGAGAAGGGTATGTGAGTATGCAAAGCCCCGGGCACCCAGAGGGGAGATAGCAATATATCAATTATTTTCATTCATTATTCCTATTACAGTCACCATGAGATAGACTGTTGGGTGTTTCTCAACACTCATACGAGCCTCCTAAAATAACCTAAGGAATAGCTTTCTCTGAAATTGTCTTTTATTTCGCAGCAGGGCTAAATCCTTCTTCCACCTTTTCCTTTGCATTGGTACTGTAGTCAGGGTATGTATGTCTATTAATCTCTGTGTTTGATAATTTCTAAGAAGTTGCTTTTGTCAAGGGTAGCATGTATCCAGAGCCAGTGTCATGGGAGGTAAAGGAATTTACCAAGGCAGTTATAGGTAAAGAAAGGCAGATTTATTAGAGAAAGTATGAAAAAACGTTGCAAGATTGCAATGGGAGGCCAGGCACGGTGGCTCAAGCCTGTAATCCCAGCACTTTGGGAGGCCGAGACGGGTGGATCACGAGGTCAGGAGATCGAGACCATCCTGGCTAACATGGTGAAACCCCGTTTCTACTAAAAAAATACAGAAAGAACTAGCCGGGCGAGGTGGCGGGCGCCTGTAGTCCCAGCTACTCGGGAGGTTGAGGCAGGAGAATGGCATGAACCCGGGAGGTGGAGCTTGCAGTGAGCTGAGATCCAGCCACTGCACTCCAGCCTGGGCCACAGAGCAAGACTCCATCTCAAAAAAAAAAAAAAAAAAAAAAAGATTGCAATGGGAAGCACATCAGGAAGAAAGCTGTCTGCAAAGAGGGAGAAGCTGGAAGGAAGTTTTATACAGTTGAGCTGGAAGGGGCTACATACAGAAGGAGGTTGTTGTACCCTTGGATTTTTTGTGATTAGCATCTCTGGTGTTCTTTCCCACCTGAGGTCCTCCTCAACCTGGGGCCCCTTCCTCATTGTTGCTTATCAGGACTCCACAGCTTTTGCCCAGAGATTCTTTCTACCATTTGGGGTGCAAACTGAACTTTCTGCCTCTGAAAAGAGAGGCCACAGCAACCAATGTCAAGAGGAAGGATTCTTAGGTTGACGACCTCAAAATACAGGCTTTAGAGTTTCAACTGAGATAATAACGTATCAAGAGGAAGGGCAGAAGCCAATGTTTATATCCTAAACAATAATATGCCACACACATCAACAATATATAAACATAAATAACATTTAGGAAGGGTGAATGATGATTTAAGAGGCAGTATATTTCAATAAAGGAAAAATAAGAGCCCTTTCAGATTCATGTTATAGAGCTTAAAATGACATGGTTCCACAGGCTAAGTGGATAAGGGGGATTTGGAGAGAAAAACAAGGTTGTCAGTTGAGAGGACATATTCCCTACCCTTCCCTCTGTCAACCAAGACCTGGTGGTGAGGAAGAGAGCAACACCACTCGATGAGTTTATAGACTTGATCACAAGTGACCAGCAAGGCCCTGGAGGTTTTCTTCCCTACAAATATGGCGGCACCAGCAGGCCTGTGAGCTCCTGTCTCTGTGGCCCCAGAGAGACTCAGGGGGCATCTGTAAGTTTCCCAAGCCCTTGAGGAAAGCGAGGAAGTACCATAAGGGTGGGTCAGTCTAAGACAAGCCTGCCCGGGAAGGGAGAGTGCATCAACCAGAGTCCAGTGGGACTCACACGTCAGCTGCCGGAGCCAGCCGGGAGGAATGCCAAAGGGCAGAAAACAGACACTCTTCCTGCCTCCACCTAACATTGCTGTAGGACTTTCACCTTAGCTAAAAATGGGGTCCTTGTCACACAACCATGAAAAATTAGGCTCACACTTTGAAGGGTGAGACGGGCAGGGTTTACTGGGTGAAAAGGAAAAAACGGGAAACAGGGACTCTGCAAAATCACAGTCCTGCTAGTGGGCTTCCCGCCTCTCAGGCTGAATCCCAGGCTCCAGTCCGGAACAGGAGAGAACAGGCTCCTCCTCCTGCCAAGGGCGTGAACTTCAGTGACTCCACCCCATTCTCCCAGTGTGCAGGCCAGAGTTTCTCCGGCCACTCCTTCATGCTTGGCTGTCTCAACATAAGCCCCTCCAAACATAGGTGTCACCCTGGGGTGCGGGTGAGGGAATCTAAAATGGTGAGCTTAAACCTGAAATGATCAAGGAAAAAAACTAGAAATGACTCCATTGACTTGATTAAAATTTCCATCTTTGGGTAGAATGAGAGATTGAAGTCAATTGTAGGGAAAAAAGGTCAGTTTTTTACATATCTGAATTTGTGGTTTGAAAAATGGTACTTTCTACATGAGCATCCGAATTAATGCAGTTGATGGGACTTGATTCTGCCAGTGATGAGTACTGTCCCGTGGCTGAGTCTCAGCTCAGCATCTTTCCATTTCTTCATCAGTAAAAGGCGGATGTTCACCACTCTGCCTGTGTTTCAAGACTTATTGGAAGGGCCAGGAAATGTGGTCCACTCCTGAAATCCAAGCATTTTGGGAGGCTGAGGCAGGAGGATCCTTTGAGACCAGAAGTTTGAGGCCTGCCTGGGCAATGTGTTAAGACCTTCTCTCTACAAAAAGACGACAAAAAATTTGTTGGGTGTGGTGGTGTGGACCTGTAGCTCCTAGCTACTTGGGAGGCTGAGGCAAGAGGATCGCTTGAGCCCAGGAGTTTGAGGCTGCAGTAAGCTGTAATTGTACTGCTGCCTTCCAGCCTGGGCAACAGAGCCAGACACTGCCTCTAAAAAATATATGATAATAAAAAAGACTTATGGAGAGGCTTGAACAAGGTAACATGGTAAAATACTCTGAAAATATAAAGTGTCATAGATGAGCAATATGGTGATGACTATTGCAGCAACAATAATGATGACAATGATCCATGGTGAGACATGTGCTTAAAAAACCAGCGAGGACACAGTGCCTGCCTTCAAGATGCATAACATTTAAGGAATGTGCAGAAGAGCTGGAAGAGTTAAACATATTCTTAAAAAGAGTCAGGCAGGTGGATCATGAGATCAGGAGTTCGAGACCAGCCTGACGAACACGGCGAAACCTCGTCTCTACTAAAAATACAAAACTTAGCCAGGTATGGTGGTGCATGCCTGTAATCCCAGCTACTCAGGAGGCTGAGGTAGGAGAATCACTTGAATCCAGGAGGCGGCGGTTGCAGTGAGCCGAGATCATGCCACTGTATTCCAGCATGGGTGACAGAGCAAGACTCCATCTCAAAAAAAAAAAAAAAAAAAAAAAAAAGAGTCCCAGTAAGCTGTGAAAATACAGCCGCAGCATAAAAGGAAAAACACATCATCATTTGACAGACAAGTCTTGTTAGAATGACAGCTTGAAAACAATTCAGTAACCCTTTGAAATCACACAGCGATGGCACTTGGCTTTGACAGCTGTGTCAGGATACGAAACTCACCAAGAATGTGAAAACGCGGCCTCATCCCCAGAGCTCATGAGCTGCTGTGGTTGCTGGGGACTGGGGACACGGGAAAGAGCAGGCCTTGAGGGGTAACTGCCTCCTGATGGTGAGAGCCGAGTGCTGTGACATCGGGATTGTGGGACACTGAAGCAGAAGGCCAGCATACATGCCTGTGCTCACTTAATAACTGGTGTCTTCTGTGATTTACTATGTCAGGTAGTGGGAACACCAAAATAGAGTTGGGCCTCAACCTTTAAAAAATTAGAGTTCAGATTGAAGACTCATGAGGATTGGGAGCAACTGAAATTCTCCTATGTGGCTGGGAGAGTGAGAACTGGTACTACTACTTTGGAAAATGTTGTGGCAGAGCCCATAAAGCTAAACCTATGCACATCCTATGACCTAGCGAGTCCCTCCTAGGTGCCTACATGGCAGAAACACATGCTTAGATTCCCCCAAAAGACTCGCACAAGGATGGTCATCGCAGTATCACCTATCGTAATCCCACAGTGGAAAGGAGTCAAACAGCCATCTGCAGTAGACTGGGCAGTGCATTCTGGTGGCCTCACATACTGAGGTCATCTAACGCTGCAGTTCCCAGCCAGGATGATTTTCCCTCACCCTATCCTGCCTTGATATTTGGCCACGTCTGGAGACATTTTGGGTTGTCAGGGCTAAGCGGGTGCTACTAGCATCTAACGGGTAGAGGTCACTTAACCTCCTCCAATGCACAGGAGAGCCCCTACAAGGAGGAAGGAGCCCATCCAAAATGCCACCCAACGTGAATGAGGTGGAGAATCCTGTCCAGCAGTGGGAAGGAAAGAGTTTCCCACACACAAACCATATGGATAAATTCAAACCTAAGACTGAGCCTGTTTGTGGAAGTAAAGTTTTCTTAGAAAGTCAATGTTTGGGAAAGAAAGGATCACCTGCTGACTGGCTCTGGAGAGTTTGGTGATAATACCCTGCTATGTGACCAAATGCAAATCCCTGGCCGTCTCTGGACCCATGTGCTTAAATACTGAGCATCAGCCCTGCACAAACACCTCTGCGGGCTCTGGAAACCACAACTCTGAAAACCTCTCCCCTCCCAACCTCAGCTTTATCATCTATCAAACGGGCACACCATACTGCCTCCTCCACAGGGTTTCGGGAGATGAGATGATGCGTGTGAAAGGGCACCAGGAACTGTGAAAAACACTGCCCAGAACTGAGGAGCTCTTTTCATTACTCAAGATCACACAGTACAGAGGTGGCAAAACCAATTTCCCAGGAGAAAACACCATCACCCCTAAAAAGGCAACCTTTGCTGGGTGCTCTGAAAGGGAACCAGAAGTGATAAAACAGCTTCCAAACAGAAGCTAAAAAGAGAGAGAGAGCAAGTGAGCGCGAGCCACTGCATATCTAAGCTTTGTATATTGAGCCACTGTCCTTGTTTGGAGGCGCAGGTGAGGGTGGGGAAGGAATGGGAGGGTGAGTTGCAGGGGTGATGCTGAAACACACTGCCTGTGTAGGGAGGCTGCCAGCTCTGCTGTGTTCAAATGAGTGGGCCAGAATCACTCCCTTTCTGTCCTGGAAAAATGCCAGAGAGTCCTCAGACATGTGACCATTGGGCGGCTTTCTGTCCCCAGGCCGACCCTTCAGGACATGAAGGTGAGGGAGGTGAGAGGCAGAGCTTTTCTGCAGCATCTTAGGACTCAGACTTTTAGAGCTGGAGACCCACCCCCTTTCTCTACCCCTAGTCCCCTCTATTTTGCAAACAGGAGACCACGTAGGGCAGGAAGAGGAGACTGGGCTTGAACCCCGGGTCCTGCTCTTTCTAGCTGCGTGTCCTGGGACAGACTGCTCACATTCTTCAGCTGATGAAATGGGGCTACCACCTGCCTTTCTGCCCAGCAGTGCAGATGGAACGGATGGAGTGCGAGTGTGGAGAGCAGGCCCTCTTGCGTACGAGGCGGGCAACGCAGGGTAACTGTTTTATTAGGAACGTCCATTGCCCCAGCGCCAGGCGGGAGGCTGCATGGTAACCTTGCTGCTAGGCATGGTGCTAAACCTTACATGTGTCAACAAACATTTAATTTTCTTTGCATTCTTATTATCACCACTCGACAGGGGGGCTCGTGAGGTCAAAGAGCTTGCCCAAGTCACCCAGTGGAAATGGCAGCACTGGGATCCCAATGCAGGCTTCAGCCTCCAGACTCCCCTCCTTTGGTCACTCTTCTCTTGTGCCCCAACAATGGCACTGGCAGCTGGTGTTGTCAGGTAGAGGCATGCCCTCAAGGAAGTGCCACCAGCAAGAAGGGCAGGGATCAAATGACTGGTCTGTCATCTACAATTTTCATCAAGGCTCCTGGACCAATAACAGGAACTGCGGCTTTTACTTCTTGTCCAGAGGATTGCAAACTCAAAAGTTTTCAGGAAACCTTCAAATTTATCAATGTTGGCAACCAGTTTAAATGTTTTTTCTTTTCTTTTCTTTTTGTGGGGGGAGGGGGTGGGTGGGTGACAGGGTCTCACTTTGTGGCCCAGGCTTGAGCACAGTGATACAGTCGTGGCTCACTGCATCCTCGACCTCCTGGGCTGAAGCAATCCTCCCACCTCAGCCTCCCAAGTAGCTAGGACCACAGGCATGTGTGACCACACCCAGTTAATTTTTTTAAAAGAAGTTTTTGTAGAGACAGTCTCCTTGTGTTGCCCAGGCTGGTCTCGAACTCCTGGGTTTGAGTGATCCTTCTGCCTCAGCCTCTCAAAGTGCTGGGATTACAAACATGAGTTTCTTTTTTAATCTGTGAAAAATGTCAGCATGTGGCTGGGCGTGGTGGCTCATGCCTGTAATCCCAGCACTTTGGGAGGCCAAGGTGGGTGGATCACCTGAGGTCAGGGGTTAGAGACCAGCCTGGCCAATATGGTGAAACCCCATCTCTACTAAAAATACAAAAATCAGCTGGGTGTGGTGGCACATACCTGTAGTCCCAGCTACTGGGCATGAGAGTCACCTGAACCTGGGAGGCAGAGGTTTCAGTGAGCTGAGATTGCGCCACAGCACTCCAGCCTGAGCAACAGAGCAAGGCTCTGTCGCAAAAAAAAAAAAAAAAAAGTCTGTGTGATGCGGCTCTTGGACCACCAGTTGTCACCCCTCTCCTACAAGGCTGCAAGCCCTGTAAGAAATTTATGTGGCCAAGCCTCCACTGCAAAATGGGAGTATCATAGCCTGGTTTAAGATTAGAAGAGATTAAAGAAAGTGAACGTCAAGTGTCTAATACAGAGTAAGGCACACGTCTTAATCTGCTTGGCTGTTATAACAAAATTCCACAGACTGAGTAGCTTGAACAGCTGAAATTTATTTCTCACAGTTCTGGAGGCCGGGAAGTCCAAGATCAAGGTGCCAGCCAAATTCAAGGAGCCTGCCAATTCAGTCCCTGATGAGGGCCCACATTCTGGCTTGAAGACAGCCGTCTCCTTCCTCCCTGTGTCCTCATCTGGCCTTTCTCTGTGCTCATGTTGGGGGGGTGGAGAGGCACAGGTGATAGCTCTGACCTCTCTGTCTTTTAAGGACCCCAATTCTATTGGATTAGTTCCCCACCTTTAAGACCTTTAAGACTTCATTTAACCTTAAATGCTTCCTAAAGATCCTGTCTCCAAATATAGTCACACTGGACATCAGGGCTTTAATATTAAATACATGAATTTTGTGGGGGACACAACTTAGTCCAGAGCAGCACGTTAGTCCATAGCAGTCAGAGGCACTTGACAGATGGGAGCTTTAATAACAACTACCTGAACGATTGCAAGAACCCCAAGCCAAAAAACAACCTCACTTTCCCTTAATTATTACCAATAACACTTGCAAGTTAGGAATTCTTTACATTTTTACTCAAATGAGGAAAGTGAGATTGATTAATACCCTTCTGGCATTAGAAGAATTATGTTGCAAGATTCCACACACATGCTTGACGCTGAAAACACAGCATGTTATCACTTGAGGCTACTAGTCTGATGGATTCGTACCCACACCCCACTTAACACACACTAATAGCAGACACTAGAGTGGGAGGGAGGGAGGAAGGGAGGAGGGCGTTCTGCTGGACACACAGTGGGGGATTTCAGTAAAGACAGAGGGCTTGCTTTTCACCTTTTACTAATTAAGGTTGCCAGATCAAATCCAGGAAGCCAAGGTAAGTCTGAATTTGGGATAAATAATGAATAATGTTTTTAGTGTATGTCCCATGCAGTATTTGAAATTAAAATATAACAGAGCATCCTGTGTTGTGTTGTTTTCCTTTGTTTTCCTAAGTCTGTTGACCCAAGAATGGGCCATTGTCTTCATCTGCTTGGGATGCTCTGACAAATTATCATAGACTGGGTGGTTTAGATGACAGAAATTGGTATCTCACGTTGCTGCAGGCTGTGAAGTCCAAGATCAAGGTGCCAGCCAACTCAGTTCCTGGTGAAGGACCTGGTTTCTGGCCTGTAAACAGCTGCCCTCTCGCTGTGTCCTCACGTAGTGGAGAGAAAAATCATCTCTCTAGTGTCTCCTCTTATAAGGGCACTAATCCCATTCATAAGGGCTCTATCCTCAAGACCTCAGTGCCTCTCAAAGGCCCCACCTCCAAATACCCTCACATCAGGAGTTACCCTTCAACATGTAAATTTTGGGGGAATACAATCATTCAGTCCATAACAGCCAGGCTGTGATTCTCCCCACCCTGCCTTCTTCCCCCAACCACCTATGGGATTCAGCTAAAGTCCTTTTCTTTCCCTCCAGTTCCTGGTGGCAATTCTACAGGACTAGGGTCTTTACTATTAGAGGATTCACACCCCAGGCCCTATAGTCGCAAGCTTGTTAGCCACAGAAGCTACAGTAGCCCTGTCCTGAAAACACTCCTCACCCAAATTCTGTCCTCGTCAGGCCCCCTGCCCACTTCACTCAGGGTCCACCCCCAGCCCCCTGTCAGTGGCTCTCCTGGTCAATGTTTCACCAAGATGGTCACATGCACACCTTAAGAAAGAATCATTTAAATATCAAAGGATTCAGAGAGGCCCTTGCAAGAAGTGGTGAATATTTTTGCAGAAATGACCTCTGTAAGCTTATGCTGTCAAGGTGAAGTGTGGAGGTGAGAACTTTGGGTCGTCAGGTCATGCTCGCCTCCCCCACTGAGGGAGGAGTGTGCAGACAGGCAGAGCCAGCGGCCGACTCCTCCCCTTAGCATGCGGTGGCACACGTCGCTCCAACTTTCACATTCCAGAAAAAAATGATGTTCCACATTTTGAGAATTTCATTTTTGAGATTTTTTCCTCCTTACCTAACACTTTTCATTGTCAGTCTTTCTGACTCCAGTGCCCATGTTTAACCTGTATTAGTCCTCAAGTGCGTTCTTAGCTGGAAATGAAACCACTGCTAACTCGATCAGCAGAATGTTGGAGGTGGGAGATTCCTGGGTTTTCTGTTAAAACTATCACGAGAAATTATCTCACAGGAATTGCATTTACACTGGTTGAAATCAAGTCTCCTTCCCAAAGGAGAATAAGCATATTAGAAAAGGACCTCACCAATAAATGAAGACAGGCTCTCTCCTGGACAGGCCTATAACTGCTTTGGACCAGTGTTGCCAGTGAGGCCTTCCTTGCATCCATGTCAGCCACTGTTCTACTAAGAGAAAAAATCACACAGGCCTGGCTGCAAATGCTGATCCTGTCCCTGGCTGAGGGATCTTGGACCTCTCATTTAATAAAGCTAAGTTTTCACTTTATCATCTGTAAAATGGGAATAACTGTACCTAAATTGCTAAGAGGACTAGAGACAAGGTGTGGAAAGAGCTTAAAAGAGTTTCTATTGAGTAACAAGTGCTCTATAAATAGCAGCATCATTATCACTGTTGTGTAATGAGAAGACAAAGCAACACAGCACATGGCCCTGCCCTAAGTTCTGGGGTAAGGACTGTGAGCAGAGTATAGTTCATAGGCAGGCAAAGGCCTTGTGCTGTTATGATCTACACTGGTTTTCATCCAGCATTCCTGGATGATATAGTTTGCGTGTTTGTCTCCACCCAAATCGCGTGTTGAATTGTAATCCCCATTATTGGAGGTGAGGCCTGGTGGGAGGTGATTGGATCATGGGGTGGATTCTTCATGAATGGTTTTGCACCGTTCCTTGGTGCTGTCCTCATAACAGTGAGTTCTCATGAGATCTGGTCATTTAAAAATGAGCGGCACCTTGCCCCCCACCTCTTGTCCCTGCTTTCTCATGTGACACGCTTGGTTCCCCTTTACCTTCAGCCATGATTGGGAGTTTCCTGAGGCCTCCCTGAAAGCCAAGGAGATGCCAGCACCATACTTCCCAAAAAGCTTGTGTAACTGTGAGCCAATTAAACCTCTTTTCTTATAAACTACTCAGTCTCAGGTATTTCTTTATAGCAATGCAAGAATGGCTTAATACAGGTTTCACAAAGGAAACACAGGGCAGATGGAGCTCTGGAGGACCAGCAGACTGTGTAGGTAGCAAAGAGGAAGGAAAACCTGGAGAACAGATAGCTTTCCTGAAGAACAGAAGGTGCCAGAATTGAAATAAGAAGAAATAACTCGAAGAGACCATTTCTTTTTTCCTTAATTAACATGGTAGGACTTCTACTTCCAGCTACAACAGTGATTCCAGCAGACCCATGCACTCACCAATAACAATGAGAAAAGACAGATGAAATTTAAAACAACAGCAACATCTTTTTGGAGGCTTTAAAAAGTGACTGAGGAGCCAGCGCTTGACCTCAGAACGAAGGCTGGTTTGTTGAGGTGAGTTCAACTTTCTGTGTTCTGTTTTCTCCTGAGAACAGTTGCAGAGGTAGAAAGGCTGAGAAACCACGCAGAGGACAGCTGCTGTGGGCAGTGAAGCCAACAGAGCTTCCTGCAGTCCCACAGAGCTAAGAGTCAAAAGGGGAGTTCTGAGCTGCCAGAGCATTCAGGCAAGATCCCCACAATAAGGAAGGTGTGGAGAAATGAGCCCAATGCTATGCAGTTTCTCCTCGAGGCACTTCTGAGACCTTAGCTGCACATGGCAGGAATCCTAAGAAACAGCCTGAAAAACAGGGAATGATTTGGGGCAGCCTTATAGTATTGAGGGGGCAAATCGTTGAGTTCAGGACCTGCCAAGAAGGATGGGTTCTGGACAGCATCACAGGGTAGGTGCCTGGAGGATGACACCCTAGAGGTGGAGGTACACTGGAGTCAGTTCAGTCTCTGATTGCATTGAAGTGACCATTTTAGACTAGCTTCCCATCAAAGGAGAGAGTCAGTCACCTATAGAGGAAAATGCAGTCCAGAGACTCTGTAATTTTTCATATACTTTGTCCCATAGTCAATCAAAAGTTACCAGGCAGACCAAAAAACAAGGGAAAAAACAGAATATATAAAGAGACTCACAAATGACCCAGATGATAAAGTTAGCAGACATGGATTTTAAAATAACTTGGAAAGTATGTTCAAGAAAAATTTAAAACGGTATTTAAAGACTTGTCTTCTCCCTCCTCAAAAGCCCTAGACCCAGATGGTTTTGTAGGTGAGTTCTACCAAAACTAAACATTTAAGGAAGAGTTAATCCCTGTTTCATACAAGAAATTAGACAAAGTAAAGAGTCTTCCACCTCACTCCCCAAATTAGACAGACTGAAGAGTTCCAAGCTTATTCTATGAGGCTACAGAAGGAAAAGGTGGCAAATGGAAAAGGTGATGAACCAAGTTCAAGATGAGCACTTACTGGAGTCAGGACCATAGAGAGGGTTAAATTGGAAAGAAAGGAAGAGACAGGTAGGAGAGGGCTGGAGTAGAGTGGCCTTCAAGACCAAACTGAAGACTTTACAGACTTGACACTGTGAGTGATAGGAGCTGATTTCAGCTCCTGGCTGAGGGAATAACACAGCTTAGCTCAGTTCAGCTCTGCCATTTCTGCCCCATTACATGGAAAAGGCTCTACCCTTCTTCAGAAGCCCCATTCATGCCAGGTGACCCTAATATACCATGTCTACTAGAGACCCAGTCAGAACCTCTCAACTGGGAGCTGGACTAAGGGATTAAAAAAACAAAAAACAAAAAAACCTGCCGATGTTGGGATTTTGAAGCTACACATTCGTTTATTCAACAGACACTTACTGAGTATTTCTTATGCACCAAACAGCCTTTTGAGGACTGCTTCACTATGAGAAACCAGGCTGACATGATCCCTACCTCTAGAGCCCACAGTCCAGGGGTTGTAGAGAATAAATAAATAGAAAATAGAATCATTCCCTTTAGTGGCAATAATTCCCATTTATCCTTAATTTACTATTAAAAACAGAGTAGTAATATTTCCTCATACACAGCATCTCAGAAGAAAAGGTATTTGAGTAAATATTTGGGGGGAAAAAAGAGAAGGAGGAGGATGAGCCTGCCGCATGGAGCGACGAGGGAAGAGTGTTTTCGGCAGAAGGAACAAGGGCAAAGGCCTGGAGGGGGAACAATCTTGGCACATTCAACAAACAGAAGAGTAGTGTGGGGCCAGGCGCGGTGGCTCACGCCTGTAATCCCAGCACTTTGGGAGGCTGAGGCAGGCAGATCACCGGAGGCCAGGAGTTCAAGACCAGCCTGGCCAACATGGTGAAACCCCGTCTCTACTAAAAATACAAAAAATTAGCTGGGCGTGGTGGCGGGCACCTGTAATCCCAGCTACTCAGGAGGCTGAGGCAGGAGAATCACTTGAACCCAGGAGATGGAGGTTGCAGTGAGCCAAGATCATGCCATTGCACTCCAGCCTGGGTGACAGAGCGAGATTTTATCTCAAAAAAAAAAAAAAAGAAAAGAAACGTCGTGTGGCAGGAGCACAGTGACCAAGAGGCAGGTGGCAGGAGGTGGTGGCACCTTTCAGGCATGGCCTTGCAGGTCATGGTAAAGAGCTCAAATTTTATTTTAAGTGCTTCTGAGAAGATTCTGGAGGGTTTTAAACAAGGGCCATTTCGTGATCAGACTTATAGTTTAAAACACAAAATTGAGGTACACTAAGGAGAGAAAACTATGGTGAAAAAAGAATGGAAGCAGAGAGAAAGTTCTGAGGCTACTGTGGCTGCCTTGGTAGAGATGGTGGCTTCAGCTAGCAGAGCAGAGGAGAGATGAGGAACATGGAATGAACTTGAGAGATATTTTGGAGGCAGAACTTCAGAACATGAGAGCAAGGGAGAGAGTTTTGGGCTGAGCACCTAGAGGCGGGAGTTAGGGTCATTTTCACATGGAGCCTGAAGTTTGAGGGAGGAGAAGCTCTGAGACTTTCTGAAGAGGCCATTATTCAGAGCAGGATACAGACAGACACTGTCTGACCACTCTTCAAGAGGGCAGTCCTACCTCCCTGAACTGGGTTCTACAGGATTTCCCTGTATCCTTACAATCAATTTCATTTTCATTTGAGAGAAATTAATTGGGTTTCTGTTGCTCATAACCATGTCTATGACAGCTGAAGAGTTTAGGAAGATTCATGCATTGGGCATCTTCTTCTTTCAAAGGCACAAAACATTTTCTTTATATTTTTCATTTGTTCTTTTCAAAGCTTTCGGGAGAAACCATTCTCCCCCATTTCTGCTATTTCCTTCCAGATGAAGGGGACTCAGTGAGGATGAGACTCCTGGCCTCTGTCCGATCCTTTCCATCCCACCCCAGGGAGAGGAATATCTGACTGCAAGTTTTAGAAAACCAAAGTGGGTGTGGTTGGTTCACACACTGCTTTTACCCCGTGGCGGGTCAGCCTGCCCGAGTCAGGAAGCCACGAGTGCCCTGCTCCCATGTGCAGCATCCCTCATCCTCACAGGCGCCACTCCAGGGCCAGCACATGACGGGGAGGCTGGAGGCCAACCCCAGACCAGCACCACCTTCACCAAGTGTTTAATTCTGTCCAACTCCAGGGTATGGTTTTAGGAAGTCACATTGACTCTCATCTGGGCTACAACTTATAATTGAGCATTTAGTTGTAAGAAGTCAGAGGTAGTAGAGTGCAGAGGTTTCGCGTGCTGTTTCCAGAACCACAGGGTTAAAATCCAGGCTGGCCATTTACCCGCTGTGTGGCCTCAGCAAGTTCGTGTAACCTCTTTGCAACTCAACGTCTCCATCCATCCAATAAGATAATAATAGTAACCGCCTGTCAGGGTTGTTATGAGAACTAAATGTCTTAACACATACAAAACACTTAGAGCAATGCCTGGCTACATGTTAAATGCTCTCTATGCATTAGCTGTTGTAGTATTTTGGTTTCCATCTGTTACTCTTATTCTCGATTTTTAATCTGTTTAGATGAGCGCTGCCCAGTAGAACTTTCTGTGATGAGGAAGTCTGCCAGGGCTTACAGGAAGCCTTCTGTGTCTGTGCTGCCCAGCACAGTGGCTGGTAGCCTCAGGCAGCTGGTAGCCTTGGGCAGCTGGTAGCCTCATGGCCTCAACGGGTACTTGAAGTGTGGCTACTGAGATAGAGGAACTGCATTTTAAAATTGGTTTCCTTGTAATTAGTTAAAATGTACCTTTAAATAGCCACGTGTGGCACATGACTCCCACATCGGACAAAACAGGTCTTGAACCGAGTGGAGAAGAGGGGTACCACTAGTTGGTGTTTCTCAGAGACCCCCACCAGAAGGAATTATTGCTGGAAATCCTGCATAGTTACAAGACTTGTGACAAGTGAACACAGGAACTGGCATTTTCAGACCTGCTGCAGCTGTCGCTTCCTGTCCTGATGTTTCTGACAGTCTCACCCGGGGTCCCTTCCTCTGTGCTGTTTGGCTAGGTGCTCAATGATGTCTATGGAAGGTGGGTTTTGGAGATAAAGATTCTGAGGTTTATCCAGGGGCATGCCTGCCTCTGGGTCCCACAGGCCATTAGTGATTACAGCACAGTGACTGGGAGACTAGAAACGGATTTGCAAGCCAGCAGATGACTGACACAGACCACCTAAGGTGGCCAAGCTTTTACAAGCTCTTCCTCAGAGAATAGCAGTTAAGTGTGTGGGTTCTGGGGTCAGACTGCCTGGGTTCAATTCCCAGCTCTGCCACATTCCTGCTGTGTGACTGTGGACAGGTGACTTGCCCTCTCTGTGCTTTAGTTGCTGAATCCATTGCACAGATTCTTTACCACTCATAACTGTCTGGCTAGAGAGAATCATTACTGTCAGCAAGGCTTCCTAACTTGCCTGAGCTCACTCGCCCAGTAAGTCAGCCACGGTATGGCAGGCCAGGTCTCACTAACGCAGGCCTCCGTAACACCTGTTTCAGGGCTGAGTGGTGAAGTTAAATATTAAAAGCTGAGAGAGCCAATGCCCTCATACAAAGGCTGGAATGTAACGAAAGCCCACCCAGAGTTTTGCCTAGGCTTTTCCTGGGCCTTAAAGCATGGCAAAATAACGAAGGAATTCTTAACAGGACCCGTTTAGAATTAAACAAGTTTTGTTGGGGGTCTGAAGAAACTTCCCAGGCCTTCACTAACAAGTTTACTGGCGGTCTGAAGGACCTCCCCAAACCTCCATGATCTAGCAGGGGACAAGATAAGGATAATCACCGCAGCACCTGGACGCATTGAAATTAAGTAAATTTACGGAGGCTCCAGAGGAAGGTCTTCAGGACTCGGACCTTCATTGTAGATTTAAAGAAGTTAATTGCTTATGTTTTTAGATGAATGCACACTTACACGTAGACACATAGCTTAGAAGGTATATAAGCTCTGGCAGACTTTGTCATTTTGAGTTGTTCTGGCGATCATTTCCAAGGCTTCTCCCTTTAACCGCTTACAGAAACAAAAACTCTCTTCCTCCCCAGTTCATCTGCATCTCGTTTATTGGGTGGCGAGAAATTGCAGCAGAGCCCTGTTTGGTGCGGGAACAATGGGGCTGGACTATGGAGTCAGGATCCCCACACTCCGGACTCCTTGCCAGTCTCCCAGACAGCTGCTGCTTCCTGCCTTGGCGTTCCCAGCAAGTCAAAGGGAAGGTGGGCCAGCTGGGTGCTGCCTGCAAAACTCCCTTCCCCAGTACACAGGACCTAGTTTTCTCTTCTAATGAAACTCAGCTTTGGTTTAAAAAACAAATCCATTTCCAAAGCAACCTGAGGCTCTGACACCATGCTCACAGGGAGGGCGGTTCAGACCCTGCCCACTGGGAATCACTCTTGCACCAGAGAACATTGTTCGGAGTTTGGGGACGGCTGGGTTTTGCTGATTTTTTTCCCTCTCAGAATCCGGACCATAAAAGGTTCCAGCTTTCAAGTGCCTATTTCCCCCCATTAAGATGCCTGGACATGCCCCACCTTTGGGCAGTTTTAAAGACTCCCAGGGCATCATCCCCTCTGCTGCCCAACTCACCCCTGCCCTCTGGCCCAGGGGACCTCCCCTCTCTGCTGCAGCCACCTTCCTCACTGTGGCTGGAGGAACCTAGAAAAGACGGCCACAGGCCCCGCGGTGTCTGCACTGAAAGGTGGGGAGAGGAAGCAGGATGAAGCAATGCTTGGCCCCAAGGGCTCTCATGGTGACTTCAGGCAGCAGCAGGACTCAAACTTGGGAGCTCAGAGTTCTGGAACATTCTTCCACTCCTCTAGCCTAACAGACTCCTCTTTAGAGGACTGGCATAATCCTTAGACTTTTCCTTCTTCCTATTGAGATAATGTAACACTCTCCACAATTCACAGAATAGTAGAAAAGAACCTTCTTCCAAAAGACTCCCCCAACTTCTGAGCAGGCAGCTCCCTCATCTTTATTATGCATGTTCCAGAAAGCCCTTAGTAGGTGGATCTCCAAGTCCCCCCAGCTCCTCCAGAAGATCCTAACATTGCAACAGGATGGGCTCAGTTCCTCCTCCACCTCCAGGGGAAGATGATGGCTAGGGAATGAAAGGGAAGCCCCCAGACTGCCCTTCTGGCCCACTCCCCCAGCTTCTCCTCTGGACTCTTGTAGGGGCCTCCCTCTTCCCCAGCCCTCCTGTCCCCACCTGAAAAATGCAGGGACCCTGAAAAATGCAGGGTCAGGTCATGTCCCTCGTCTGCTCAGAGCCCTCCAGTGACTTTCCCAGCATAAATAAAGCCCAGCTCCTTACCAGGGCCTGTGAGGCCTCACTCAGCCTGGCCTTGCTGCCTCCCAAGGGCCCCGTATAGTCCAAGAAAGATGGGACCTGCCAAACAGCATTGGCAGGGATCACTAGAGCTCTGTGTATTCTCCGCACTATCAAACACACGAACAATTCTGTATGCAAACAACCTCAAACAAGAGCAAAGCATCCTGGCTTCAGACAGCAGCACAAATGCTGCACCACCAACAGCCTAAATTAGACTTAGAAATAATGTGTTGGTTTGGGTCTGCCTGTACTAGGCTGGGAACAGGATTTTAGATGCATAGTTAAGAGCTGAATCATGATTCAAGCACAACATAAAAGTTCAGCAGCACTGTGATGGGAAGAATAAGAAATCAAGCAAAATGAGGTGCGGTAGTCTGTCCGTGATAAAAATAATAATAATAATAATGATAAAATTAGTTTACAATCATTCCTTACCTGAGAATTATTCATATGTTGAGGAGGCAAGAAAGTCGCCCGAAGTCAAACTTTCTATCAGCCTGACAGACTGCGGATGGGATCTGCTGCCCTCCCGGCCCCTCCTTGCCAGGGGCTTCCACCTGAAATCTGCACCCGTAGGAGCCAATCCACATCACCAGGCTCTGGGAAAATGGGCCACGTGGGAGACAGCGGCCAACAGTTTAGTGTGGGGTCCCTCCAATCAGCTGGCTAAACCTCCACTGGCTCTCACAGCTCCCAGCGTGGAGGCCTCACTCCTCCTGTGGCCCACGAGGTCTTAGCAGTAGCCCCCGCCCACCCCTCTGACTGCATCTCATAGGCCAGGTGGCCCTTTACCCTCCCCTCCTCAGACACCTGTTCCCAGTTCTGTGACTACGTCCAGCTCCTTCCAGGTCTTTTACCCTCACACGTGCTGATGCCTCAGCCTAAAGCATTCTCCCGTCTTTGCTTAGTGAACTCCTATCATTTCTCACCTGCCTCCCCACTTTCACGTTGCCCTCCCTCCACACCCAACAGTCTATTTTCCCACAGCAGAATCGTCATTTCAGAATGTAAGCTGACCACGGTGCTTCCCTCCTCTAAGTTCTCCAGGTAGCTACTGTCACCTTATCTAACAGTGAGTGCCAGTGGAATACATAATTATTCCCCTACCTGCCCCTTTTCTCTTACAATACATGGATTGAGTTATGTGACATTACCCTCCCTCCTTCCCCTCCAGTCTCCTTGTCCCCTTTAAATATTAAAGTCCTCAAAATCATCTTTGGAGAAAGGCACAGGCCACAGACTGTTTCTGTGATTCTGTGTTTCTTCCAAATGTGTCCTTAACCTTGGCAAAGCGAACTTCTAAGTTGAGACCTGTCTCAGATATTATTTAAGTTTACACATACTAGATTTCAAAGACTTAGTACAAAAAGAAGTAAAGTATCTCAATCATAAAGTTTATATTGATTGCACGTTGAAATATTTTTGATATGTTGGATTAAATATAATGTATTAGTAAGATTAATCTCATATGTTTGTGGGCCACATAAATGTCTTCTTTTGAGAAGTATCTGTTCATATCCTTTGGCCACTTTTTAATGGGGTTGTTTTTTTCTGGTAAGTTTAAGTTTCTTGTAGATTCTGGATATTAGACCTTTGTCAGATGGGTAGATTGCAAAAATATTCTCCCATTCTGTAGACCACCTGTTCACTCTGATGGTAGTTTCTTTTGTTGTGCAGAAGTTCTTTATTTAATTAGATCCCATTTGTCAATTTTGTCTTTTGTTGCAATTGCTTCTGGTGTTTTAGTCATGAGGTCTTTGCCCAGGCCTATGTCCTGAATGGTATTGCCTTACATTGGGAAAGACTTGGAACCAACCCAAATGCCCATCAATGACGGACTGGATAAAGAAAACGTAGCACAAAGACACCACGGAATACTATGCAGCTATAAAAAAGAATGAGTTCATGTCCTTTGCAGGGACATGGATGAAGCTGCAAGCCATCATTCTCAGCAAACTAACACAGGAACAGGAAACCAAACACCACATGTTCTCACTCATAAGTGAGAGTTGAACAATGAGAACACATGGACACAGGGAGGGGAACATCACACACTGGGGCCTGTCAGGGGGTTGGGGGCAAGGGGAGGGAGAGCATTAGGACAAATACCTAATGCATGTGGGGCTTAAAACCTAGATGACAGGTTGACAGGTGCAGTAAACCACCATGGCACATGTATACCTATGTAACAAACCTGCATGTTCTGCACGTATATCCCAGAACTTAAAGTTAAAAAAAAAAAGATTAATCTCACTTTTAAACTTTTTCCATGTGCCTACTAGAAAATGTAAAATTATATCTATGGCAACATTTACTTTTGTATTATATTTTCATTGGGCAGCACCCTTCTAGAGTAGCTGGTAAAGAATACATAAATAATCAAATAAAATAAGTTAAGGTCATTTTACAAAGTGATAAGAGGTTCTGAAGCAGATAAAACAGGATGTGGCCAAAGAGTGATAAGGCAGAATGTTTGGGGTGGGGGGTGCTTTCGATAGAATGGTCAGTATTGTGAGCCAAGTTGTACCCTTCCAACATTCATATGTGGAAGTCCTAACCCCCAAGACCCCAGAACGTGACTGTATTGGGAGACTGGGTCTTTAAAGAGGTAATTAGGTTAAAATAGGGTCATTAGGATGGGCCCCTGATCGAATAAGACTGTTGTTCTTATAAGGAGAGGCGATCAGGACCCAGACACACACAGAGGCAAGACCACACGAAGACATAGAGAGAAGACGGCATCTTTCTCTGTTGAGACCTCAGAAGAAACCAACCCGGCCAACACCTTGAACTTGGACTTCCAGGCTCCAGAGCTGTGAGCAGTGCATTTCTGTTATTTAAGCCACTCTGTGGCCCCCTAGCAAACTACATAGTCAGAAAGGGCCTTTCCCAGGAGGTGATGTTGCAATTGAATGACAAGAATGGCCCAGCTTCCTGGAGGTCTCTGGGAAGATTCTCCTAGGTTATAGGAAACAGCAAGAGCAGAGGCCTGAGGGCATAGGCAGAGAAAGAACTCAGTGCAGCTGGTTCATGGTGGAGGAGGGGTGGGGTGGGAGACAAGGGCATGGGGTATACAGGGTCAGAGCATACTTGCAAGACAACAAACTTTCCTCACCACTCCTCTTACCACGTACCGTACATTTAAAGCTTCATCTTGGGAAGATTCTCCAGGGTGACTTTAGGAAGGTCTGTATCGTGGAATCCACTTATAGCACCTTTCACTTTGAATCTGTCAACCCTGCTGCAAGCCAAATGCATCCAGACAGTCATGTTCCCTAAGAACAGCTGGTGAGTCACTGTGGCAGAAGGCCCCAGGGCCTCCAAGAACTGAGGTCCTCGAATGAGGACGTTCACAGGTATTTTTAACATCACCTGTCCTGGAGACCAGAAAAAGATTTCGAGAGGTGAACAAAGGGAGTGTGAGAGCTGGAAGAATAATCAAGGTCAGAGCCATGAAGACCACTAGTAGGCAAGGGTCGAGAGGATGGGAAGCTTTGTCAGGTGCCTGTGCAGCACCCTAGACTCCCACAAGAATCAGCAGTGGGGCAGCAAAACTTGTGCCCTAAAAGAGGACTGCTCCCTGCCGTAGGAAAGAGCATTTAACTCACAGCTACTTCCTCCCCTCCATTCATTTTAAAAATTACCTATTAATTCAGTCTCCTATAAAATAATAATCAGTTGTACCCTCCTCCCTAGATAAGCACTGTTATTGTTTGTATGTATTTGCTTATTTTGGGGGGAAAAAAAGAAAGAAGAAGAAGAAGGAGGAGGAGGAGGAGGAGGAGGAGGAAGAAGAAGAAGAAGAGGAGGAGGAGGAGGAGGAGGAGGAGGAGGAGGAGGAGGAGGAGGAGGAGGAGGTACGATAACCAAAGACTAAGGAAGCTGGTTCCTTGTAGAGGGTGGGTGAGAACATGGCAGAGGGGAGAGCAGAGGGGTGGCACCCTACTGGGTTTACTGTTTTACATAGTAGTCTTCTGGAATCTTGTCAATGTTTTAGGGATTCAACAAACAAAATTATGTCAACAACAATATAGAAAAAAGCCTAAAATTGAATAAAAACAAAAATGAAGAAACCTAACTGTATTTCAAATGAATTATATAACCACACAGATGTTCTAGAGGTTACTAACTCAAACAACTTCTAAGCCTAGTACTTGGGCTATCAACCCTCAGTCTGATGACAGGAAAAGAACTGCAACTTTGGGAGGCCGAGGCAGGCAGATCACGAGGTCAGGAGATCAAGACCATCCCGGCTAACATGGTGAAACCCCATCTCTACTAAAAATACAAAAAATTAGCCAGGCGTCGTAGTGAGCACCTGTAGTCCCAGCTACTCAGGACGCCGAGGCAGGAGAATGGCGTGAACCTGGGAGGCAGAGCTTGCAGTGAGCTGAGATCGTGCCACTGCACTCCGGCCTAGGCAACACAGCGAGACTCCATCTCAAAAAAAAAAAATAAAAAAGCACAGGAATCCTGAACTCTGTTTCACAGACTTATTGTTGCAGTGGTTGGGATATAGCAATTCTGAAATTATTTTGTATGTGGTATAGGATTAAACAAATGATAAATGTTTTGATTGTGTTGAGAGCCTGGGTTCCAACACCCAGGATTTCTTTTGCCTTATATGGCAGAAGGAGGGAAATACCAATGGAGAATGTGGGAAGAAAGAGCCCTGTGGTATTAGGTTGGAATTCCATACATCAGTGTAAACTCATATTATAGTCTACGTAGACACACACAAACACACAAACATGTAAGTATGTTCTCCTCACTGAGAGGCTAAGAAGCATGGACATTCTAGCAGTAATGAGCACACCTAGCACTCCAGCTTGGTTTCTAAATACCACTCCCCACTAAAAGGAACCAGGGCTCCTTCAGAAATGACTAATTTCCAGGGCTGGGTAGGGAAATGACAACATGAGCCTAAAACAGCTTACTGTGCAGAAAGTGAGGAATTGCTCAAAACATGAAGGGATCCTATTAAAAGGACCCAGATGAAAGACAAAGGGAGTTCATTTCAGTGCTGGTACCCAGACAAGCCCATCAGGCCAGTCTTGCTACCAAGAGTCTCCTTGGACCTGTGAGACCCAATTTTTTTTTTCCAAATATCACTTTCCAGTCTTTCCCTCCTTCCTCTGAGCATCTTCATCTGTTCCCATTCCTTATGCTTAGAGTGATTTCTGTTGCATACAGCCAAAGAACCCTGGGTGATACATTGAGTCTCTTTCCCCCATTCAGAAAATCTTCTGGTCTTATAAGGAGAAGTGCAGAAGGCCCAGTAAGGACCTTCCTGGCATTCCCTAGCCAGCATCTCTCCTCTGCCTCCCATACTGGGAGAATCAGGTAGATCACAGTCCCAAAGCATGTTGAGGAACAGGCTTATGAGGAACCACTTCCCCTGCATCCAGAAGTCAACGCCAGCAGCTCCACCCTCCAGAATTGCTCAGGTACACTCAGGGGAGGCACTGTGTCATTGTGTTTCAATGGAGTGCCGGTTTCTATAAGCAGGAATGGGGTTTAATTTGCCCAGGGGACTCCAAACAACACGTGTGCCTCTCTGGAACTGGTTCCATTACAACCAGGAGATGGGCAAAGTTTTAGACTCCCACTCCCCCAAACTGCTTGTAAAACAACAAGGAAAGATAGAAGCCATTTCATCATGCTGTATAATGAGCACAAGCATCATACAGGGCTCAGGGAGTGAAGTATGTGTCTTCCCCACTTATTGTGAGGGTGACATGGGAAAAGCCACTTGTCCTCTCTGTGCTTCTGCTCCTCATCCAAACCTGTCCAATCCACTGTAAAAAGCAAAAGCAGGAATAAAGCTCAGGCACACATTCCAGAAGCAACACACGCTGTGCAAACACCAGGGAAGAGACACATGCACATGTTTATCTCCCTGCTTGCTCTCACCAAACTCCCCCAGCACCTAGAAAACATGCACATCCTGGGAAGGCTGTCGACAAGCCCAGGCTGATTTCATAGGAGATGGAGAGGCATGGCTCATAGCACACAGCTTTTCAGAGAGTGTGCCTCGGCTGAGGTCTGCAGGGTGTTGCTTTTCTGCTAGCATGTGCTGAACACTGACTCAGAGTGCCAGGCGCTGGGCTACGTGCCCTGCACACATTAGCTGATCAAATCATCACGACTCCATGAACTAGCTTCTTAATTCCATTTTAATGCCACTGAGACAGATGTAAACTGGTAGAAGGATTTGTCCGAGGTCAGACATCAGAAGTCATCAGAATTGGGATTTGAACCCAAGTCTGACTGTCCCGAGGTCTTTTTCTCCTTTGGTTGGCTGAATGGTGGCCCCCGAAGGATATGTCTATGCTCTAATCCCTGAAACCTGTATGCTCCCTATGGCAAAAGAGTAAATACTCCTGATAGAACAAATGATGCAATTAAATTAAAGATCTGGAGAGGAGGTGCTGGTACTGGATTATCCAGGTGGGCCATAAGAGAAATCCCAGTTGTCCTTATAAGAGTGAGGCAGAGGGAAGCAGACACGTGGAAGATGGATGGGAAGAGGAGGAGACTGTCTGCCGACAGAGGCAGAGATTGGAGCGCTGTGGCCACAGTGGAGGAACCCTGGGAGCCACCAGAAGCTAGAATAGGCTCTCCATTAGAGACTTTGGAGAGAGTACAGCCCTGGTGACACCTCGGTTTCAGGCTTCTGGCTTCTAGAACTGTGGGAGAAGAATCTTCTGTGGTTCTAAGTCACACAGTTTGTAGTCTTTCGTGATAGCAGCCTCAGGACACTCGTCCACCCCCTATGCCATCCAACTCCACAGTGGGGTGTGGCAATTCAGGGACCAGGCACACAGTGGGTTCCAGTCCTCTGGGCAGATCATGAGCCATGCCACGACGCAGATGTATCCTGGTTCTTTCACCTTTGGGTGTGCAGAGGGAGTGAGCGCCGAGGCTTGGCGGTCTGAGAGGAGAAGCATTGTGGCCACATGATAGAATTTTTCTTTTTTTGAGATGGAATCTCATGCTGTCACTCAGGCTGAAGTGCAATGGTGTGGTCTCGGCTCACTGCAACCTCTGCCTCACAGGTTCAAGCGATTCTCCTGACTCAGCCTCCCAAGTAGCTGGGACTACAGGCACGTGCCACCACACCAGGCTAATTTTTGTATTTTTAGTAGAGACGGGGTTTCACTATGTTGGCCAAGCTTGTCTTGAACTCCTGACCTCATGATCTGCCCGCCTCGGCCTCCCAAAGTGCTGGGATTACAGGCATGAGTCACTGTGCCCAGACCATATGATAGGATTTTAATATTCTCTTCAGCCCTTTGCCCTTAGTTTGTCAGCAAAGATGACTGCACACAGCTGTGAGGCACTGTGCCCTGGGAGCCACAGGAGCAGCTGCACAAACCCAGAGACCTGCAGGGACACAGAGGAGGGGGAATGAGAGAGCTGGGCAGGGCAGAGCAGTGACAATGACAAGCGGGAGGGCATGTGTCCCATCTGAAAGGGTAAAAACAGTACAATGCAGAATTGCAAAGATATGGAACCAACTGAAGTGGATAAGAAAATTGCAAAGATACAGAACCAGCCAATGAGCGGATAAGAAAATGTGGTATATATACACCATGGAATACTACTCAGCCATAAAAAAGAATGAAAGAATGTCTTTTGCAGGGATGTAGATGAGCTAGAAGCCATTATTCTAAGTGAAGTAACTCAGGAATGAAAAACCAAATTCCGTATGTTCTCTATTATAAGTGGGAGCTAAGCTATGAGTACACAAAGGCATACAAAGTGTTATAATGAACTTTGGAGAGTTAGAGAGGGGAGAGTAGGAGGGGTTGAAGGATAAAAAAAGTACACATTGGGTACAATGTACACTACACAAGTGATGGGTGTACTCAAATCTCAGACATCACCATTACACAATTCACCGCTATACACACACACTCACACACATAATTTATATATAAATATATTTTATACAATATATAATATACATCATATATAAGTATATTATAGAAAAATATGTGATGTGTATTAATTATATATAGACATAATTTATATATAACTAAATGTATTATATGTAATAAATTTATGTATTATATATTACATTGATAATGTATTATATGTTAGTAATATATAATATACATTTATATATTACATAACTAATATTTATTATTACTAATTTATATATTATATACTATGTAATATGTAATAATATATTAATATTACATATATTTTATATATGGTATATAATTATATATGTTACAATATATAATTATATATCATATATTTATGTATTATATACAATATATTAATGTATTAATATCACATTAATATGTTATATAATAGATATATAATTAATATATCATTGCATATTAATTGTATGTATGTTATTTTTATATAATACACATATATTTTATATAATACATATAATATAGAATGTATATATTATATATTCCATATAATTATATATTATATTTAAATACTACAAATAGTATATATAAATTCATATTGTATATCATTAATATTAGTATATTATATTATATAGAAAATTTATATGTTACATCTATTATATATAATATATTATATATAATTTATATCTATTATATATAAAAGGTATATCTATTAAGTTATAATTTACATATATAAAATTTATATCTATTATATAATTTATATATTTTATATAAATAATTTTATATTTTTAATATAAATGTATATATATTACATATAATAAAATTTTAAAAATAGGAAAGCATGGAGGCTCACTGTGACCCATCAAGTTGTGGTGGGAACCTGGCCTGGTGTGACTAGAGCTCTCTGTCTGCAAAAGCCAGGACAAGCATCTTCTTGTGAATCTGCCTATTTCAAAACACTGACAACTGACTCAGAACTTTCAAATCACCTTATGAGCGTAATGAAACCCTTGAGTGGGCCATGCAACCACCAGATCCCTCCTCTAGACGAGGCCAGCTCACCAAGGGCTCCTACCTGTTCCTCCCAGGGGAGAATGTTGTGCTGAGCCCCCATACACTCTAATGGGGATGGCACCAGGTTCAAGAGACCAAAGAAGAGACCCAGAGCCAGCAAAGGAGCCGTGGAGCTTCACTGGGGTCTTATGTACAGGGGAGAGAGTCTAGTCGTGGTGGGCTGGACAGCAGAACCCTCAGTCCAGTGGCAGCAGCCTGGGCAGAAAAACTGCAACTGCTTGCAAAAGGCATGTGGTTGATACAACATTTTCACTTAGCACCCTCCTCCTAACAACCTCCACTTGGCAATCATCATTCAACCCAAAACACAGGGCCTCTATCCACGTTCCACGGACGGGACGGAGGAGCTCAGATGTTCCTCATAGACCAGGAATGGATCTCCAGGTTGGCCACACCTGGATTCCTTAGCCGGGAACTCAGAACACACATCCAGGTGCACCATTCTCAGAGCATGCCTAAGGGACTGCTGTCAGGTGCATCTGCCATAGAGAGGGATACTGTCGGAGGACTGCCTCCAACTCTTTATTTAAACTGCATTTCATTCCCTGATACTTTTTCACTCGCCTTTGCCTTTCCAACTCCTGAAGTCATGGGAGGTAGGGGGAGGAGCGGAAAAGGAATTTGAATTTAAAGCTTCCTTTCCCACGTCACAGCCAACGTCACACGAATGCAAGTCGACAGAGATCATCTCAGGCCCCTACCGGGGCCCCATCAATTCCTGCACCACAGGTGATGCACCAGAGATGAACACAAACGAGGTCTACTGACCAAACCCGCGGTGATGAAGAGGCTTCCTATAGGTTTGTAATGTGGGCACATGGCCTGCCTGCTGCTCCTGCCCACTCACACCTGGAAGGAAATGGATTCTGAGAACTTTCTCTGTGGCCCCAGCTGGCTGCCAAGGCCAAGGGTGTGGGGTGAGACGGCAGACACAGGACTACGGGGATGGACGTGTGTGCAGGTGTGCGTGTGAATGAGCGTACATGGCTGCATGCAACACACAGACACAGAGCGAAAGACTTGGAGACAGTGGCAAAGAGGCTTATGCAATCTTCCACAGGGCCAGCACTTTCCTTCTTCTCTTGCTTTACAAAAGAATAGCAGGATTTGGCCCAGAGACATGTTCTGTTTGGACCACATGCTGTTTCTTCCAATAATAACTTCCCAGTAACAGAATCCATATCAACTAGAATTCATTGAGTTCTTACTGTGGATCAGGCACTGTTCTAAACTACTGACATGCTTTTCCATCTAATTCTTAAAGCCACCATATCCCTTATAGGCTGTTAATATCTATTAGAACCCTAATACTTTTTGAAAAGAAAATTTCTCATACTAAGTTCCCTTTTCTCTGACCCATGCCTAGGCTACTGCTTGCAATACGTAGGTGTTCAGTAAGTATTTTGAGACAGGAGAAAAGGGTCTGGAGGCAGGGAACCTAAGGCTGTTTCACGCTGACTTCCTAGAACTAAATAGAAAGGAAAACCCTAACTTTCCACACCTAATAACAAAAGAACCAGAGGCAACTCCCTTTGCAAACCCCCACCTTTTCTTTCTTTCTTTTTTTTTTTTCAGACAGAGTCTCGCTCTGTCGCCCAGGCTGCACCAGAGATGAACACAAACGAGGTCTACTGACCAAACCCGCGGTGATGAAGAGGCTTCCTATAGTTTTGTAATGTGGGCACGTGGCCTGCCTGCTGCTCCTGCCCACTCACACCTGGAAGGAAATGGATTCTGAGAACTTTCTCAGTTCTCAGTGGCTCCATCTCGGCTCACTGCAAGCTCCACCTACCTGGTTCAAGAGATTCTTCGGAGTAGTTCCGAGTAGCTGAGACTACAGGCATGTGCCACTACGCCCAGCTAATTTTTGTATTTTGTAGTAGAGATATTGGCCAGGCTGGTCTCAAACTCCTGACCTCGTGATCCTCCCACCTCGGTCTCCCAAAGTGCTGGGATTACAGGTGTGAGCCACCCGTACCCGACCAACCCTCACCTTTTCTGGGAGGCAGATGGGAAACTGAAAATACCTCTGATTGGTTGCTTTTTGCAACCAATCAGATGTTTGCATAGGAGCGTAACTTTGCAACTTCACTTCAGCCTCTAATTGGTTGCTGTCTGAAACCAATCAGACTGACTGTGGGGCACTGGGAGCCAAGTCTTCGTTTGCATAGAAGTGCAACTTTGTAACTTCACTTTAACCTCTGATTGGTTGCTTTCTGCAATCAGACAGATTGTGAGCCACCACTTCATTTACATGGGGTGAGCACCAAGTGGCCAGTGGGAAACCTCTAGGGGGTACTTGGACCTGAGAAAATTCGGTATCTTGGCCCTTGAGTGGCTGCTTGGCCCACTGCCTCCCTGTGGAGTGTACTTTTGTTTTCAATACATTTCTGCTTTTGTTGCTTCATTCTTTCCTTGCTTTGTGCGTTTTATCCAATTATTTGTTCAAAACACCAAGAACCTGGACACCCTCCACAGGTAACAATCTGATGAATGAATGGGTCATGTGGCCTGATGAGAGGGGCAGGTCAGTCACACAAATAAATGATCATGCCCAGCCTTGGTAGGGCCATGGTACAACCAAGGGACAGAATATATTCTGGGGTGGAGGTGGTGTCAGGAAGGCTGTCTTGACTAGGAGAGTTTAATTCTCAAAGGCAGATGGGGCGGGGTGCCAGGGCTGGAAGCAATAGCCAGGGACAGTGTGGGGGAAGGCACAGTTGGGGGAAAAATAGGAAAGAACTGGAAACTGCCAGGCCAGGCATGGTGGCTCATGCCTGTAATCTCATCATTTTGGGAGGCCAAGGTGGGCAGATCACCTGAGGTCAGGATTTTGAGACCAGCCTGGCCAACATGGTGAAACCCCATCTCTACTAAAAATACAAAATTAGCTGGGCATGGTGGTGCATGTCTGTAATCCCGGCTACTTGGGAGGCTGTGGCAGGAGAATAGCTTGAACCCAGGGGCGGAGGTTACAGTGAGCTGAGGTCATGCCATTGCACTCCAGCCTGGGTGACAAGAGTGAAACTCTGTCTCAAAAAAAAAAAACAACGAAACTGCCAGAAATCCATCCATTTTGGCTGACACATAAAAGTGACAAGAGAATGGGACAAAATGAGACCAGAGAGATACAGGCCTAAAACACTGGATTCATTACTTAAGGCCATCATAACAAACTTGCAGTGATTTCAAACATCAGAAATTTATTTTACTCTCTCACAGCTCTGAAGGCTAGACATCTGCAATCAAGGTGCCAGCAGGGCCACACTCCCTCCAAAGACTCCAGGGGAGGATGTTGCCTTGCCCCTTCCAGCTCTTGGTGGCTTTCAGCAACCCTTGGCTTGTGGCAGCCTCTCTCCAGGCTCTGCCTGTCTTCACACAGCTTCTGCCTTGTGTTTCTCTCTCTGTTTCCTCTTAGGGCCCACCCTAACTCCAGGAAGTATTAGTCTGTTTTCATACTGCTGACAAAGACATATCCAAGACTGGGTAATTTATAAAGAATAAGAGGTTTAATGGACTTGCAATTCCACGTGGCTGGGGAGGCCTCACAATCATGGTGAAAGTCATGTCTTACATGGCGGCGGGCAAGAGAGAGCTTGTGCAGGGGAGCCCCCTTTATAAAACCATCAGATCTTATGCGACTTAACCTCACGAGAACAGCATGGGAAAGACCCACCCCCATGATTTAATTACCTCCTACTCACCCCTCCCACAACATGTGGGAATTATGGGAGCTATAATTTGAGACTTAGGTGGGTACATGGCCAAACCATATGAGACATTATCTCAGTCCTTACCATAATTACCTCTGCAAAGACCCTATTTCCATGAAGGTCACATTCACAGAGGCCTGGAGTTAGGACTTGGACATATCTTTTGGAGGGACACTATTCAACCCACTACCAATATGTTCCCACACTGTTTCCAAAACTAACCTGTTTTGGAGGCTGAGGGCCCTGGGAAGTCCTCTGTTGGCAACATGCTTGAGCAAACAAATGGTAACAACAAAGGGCTGGTCCAGGCTCTAGAAACATCACTTAATGTATTAAACAGGCTCCATCCTGTGCCTGGGTGCCATGTAGAGGGCCACTAGGCCAGCAGGAATGTCACTCAGTCAAGGCCTCCAAATCCATGTTGCCCCTCACCACTTTTCTTAGTTGTGCTTCCACTGATGAACAGTACAGCCAAAATCAAGATCCCAAAATAAAAACTCCAAAACGATCTAGAATATTTAGGAAAATCATCTTTGAGTTAGAAAACATCCTTCCATAAGTGTTTGGTCTTGATCTGTCTTTTGTTAGGTCCTTCCTCCTTGCCACTTAACACTTTCCTTTGAACCTCTTCCTGACACCAACAGACACCATGCAAGCCCCCAGCGAGGGGGCCTTCCTCAGTCAGCCTGGGGGAAGCATGAATTAGCTGAGAAAAGGACTCGGCCTCTTCTGAATGGCATGCTAAATCACTCCTCATCTTTTTCCAGTCTATGCTACATTTAGACTGACTTTTCTTTCTGTCTTCTAAAGGGCCATGCATTATGGATGAGAACTATTTCTTATTCAGCAGCTGAGAATCACTCTTCTATCAAAAACATGTCTTTCACTGCGTTCTCAGATATCAAAGCCCCTCTCTGAACTCAGCGTTTCCTGGCCTGGCTCCCTGAAGGGGTCTGTTGGACAATGCTCTTGAGTGACAAATGTTTGAAATGTAAAATACACAGGCGAACACACTCCCGCTGTGAATCCACACTGCATTCTTGCTGAAGGTGGTGAACTCCATGCATCATGGGACCCCTAGAGTTATGGTCCTTCTCACCTGAGAGAAGGGGGTCATTTCAAGCCTCAGAACAAATCATTTCTGTCCCGGGTGGATTGCAACGTATTGAAACTTCTGCTCCTGACTCTGCTTGGCATGTTCGTTCACATACTTGCCCCCTCCTCTTTCTTTATTCTCCTAACCCTGCTCTAAAACAAGGGGGAATGAAACAAAGGAGAACCACCGGTGGAAAGAAATGGTCCCAAGATAGCAACAGTAATTACCTAGGCTAATTTTCTTCTTCTATTTCTAAATTTCTATGATTAACATATATTAGCTAGTTTTACTAGTGAGCTACTTTTTTAAAACCTCCTTTAAAACTCTACTCATGGAGACATGAAGACAGGGAAGCGTGCACAAATTTTTAATTACTGCATTGTGAGTTTTTCCTCGTCACAATGAGAAAAGTCACAGTACTAATACTGATCATTAATACTTACTGAGCACTATGTCCTAGAAACTGCTTTATGTCCCTTGAATGTATTATCTCTATGAATTCCCTATAAGATAGGTGCTATGACAACCCCCACTTTACAGATGAGAGAACTGAGGCACAGGGAGGTTGAGGGACTTTTTCAAGATCACACAGCTGCACCTGCTGGAGCTGGGATTTGAAACCAAAGGCTCTTAGTCGACATCCGTGGCAATAGCCAGCACCAACCTGTCTGCCAGATTTTGACAGCAGACCCTCCCTTCCCCAGAAAAGCTTCCCTGGCTGATGCTGTGAGGACAGAGATGAGCCTTCCCCTACGGAACCCGACCCAAATGGCCTATTTGTAAGCCAAATAAATGATGGTTGCTATTTAAGCCACTAAATTTTGGGGTGGTTTGTTAATGGGCCATGGATCACAGGAGCAATGGCTAGACTCAGGCAGCCCAGGAAATGTTCCTGGGCTTCCTGACGGAAGGGGAGGCTCTCTGCCCTGGGCAAGGGCGCTCTGAAACACGAACTCTCTCAGTACAGGGGCCAAGCAGTCTCTTGCTGCAAGCGACCAGGGCAGCAAAGATCGCTGATCTCATTCACAGCAGGACAGTGTGGGGAGGCAGGATGCATGACAGGCATGTCCAAGGTGTAGCTGGGAGAGTGGTGAAACAGGTTGTCCCGCGTGGGCTGGAAGTAACATCCTCACTGCAAGATACTTTCTGGCTGAAGCAATCATTGACAGGATTGCCTCAACTATTGTTTCTTCTCCCTTTCTCCATCTGGCTAACTCTCTTTAAGTCAGCATTAGTAGTGTCCTCTCCTCCTCCCCCCTGGCTCTCTCTCTCTCCCTTCCTCTCCGAATTGGAACCAGCAGCAAATCCTATCAGCACTCCCTTCAAAATGTATTCACCACCTTCCTCCCTGGTCCCAACCACAGTCCTCTCTCACCCAGATTGTTGCAGCCACCTCCTCACAGGTCTCTCTGCTCCTGCCTTGCAGTTTATCCTCCACAAGCAGCCAGGGACATCTTATTGGAACATAGGCCTGATTATATCAGAGCCCCACAGTGGCTCTGTCTCACTCAGTGTCCTTCTGGTGCCCCAAGACCCTGTGAGACGCAGCCTCCTTTTCCCCTCCCATCCCTTGCTCCCTCTGCTCCCGCCACCCAGGTGTCCTCGCTGTTTCTTGCAAGGTCAGGTGCCCTCCACTGCAGGACACTTGCGCTTGCTGCCTCCCTTTTCTGAAATGAGCTTCCCCTAAATATCTCACAGCTGCTCTCCTTCCTTCCTTCACATTGTTACTTCAGTCAACTTCTCAGTAAGTTTGTCCTTCCCACCCACTCCAAAACTTCACTTCATCTCAACACTTATGTTTTCTCCCTAGCATTCATTTGACATTCTACAAATTTTGCTTATCTTCTTTATTTACTGTCTCCCCCACTAATAAATCAAGCCCTTGATAGGAGTAATTTTTATCTGTTTTGTTCACTGCTGCATCCCTAGCACCTGGGACAGAGCCCGGCACTTAATAAGCGCTCAATAAATATTTGTTGAACACATGTTTGGAGTCCTTCAAGATGCAGCCTAGGCTTCCATTGCTCTAAAAAGCCCTTCTTATGAATACGCACCCTTGCTTCCATCCTGGGGTGGGCAATCATCAGAATTAAAGTCATCATCACCCTCATTGTCCCTGGCACTTACTGTGACCTCAGGCCATGCCCTGTGTTAAGCTCCTTATGTTCGAATTGCCAGATTAAATACAGGGTATTCAGTTAAATTTGAATTTCATACAAGAATTCATAACTGTTTTGAGAGTAAGTATGTCCCATGCAATATTTGGGATATACACTTTAAAACATCGTTATCAGACACGTTTAACCCAGGTGTCCTGTATTTTGATTTGCCAAGTCTGGCGACCTTACTTATTGTAGACGTTATCTTGTTTGGGCATCACGAAGTATGGATTATGATTGCCATTTTATAGTCAAGGGAAGGCGGTGTCGTGGAGCAGCGGGGCTGGTGGTGGGAGAGAGAAACTGCAAGAGCTTTGTAATGCAGCCAGAGTGTTCTGTAAAACCTGGGAACACAGAGAAAAACAAAAAGTCGGAACTGTCTGCAATCTCAAATGAAGCAATAAAAAAGAAGTGGCAAGAGTGTCTTAAATCCAAGGAAGGAGAAATGAGCCTCCGCTTCGGAAAAATAGATGAAATAGAGACCTCGGGTAAAACAGATCTTCTCTTGTTGAAGATGAAATGCACCTTCCACAAGAACTACCTAGGCTTTGGGTGGGAGTTGGGGGAGGTGGGTCCATGCCACCAAGAGGACCTCAAGGGGAACAGTGTAAGGGGCTTTCAGAGCCCCAGGCAGGCCCCCAATGAGGCAATGTGCTTCACCTTCCGGAGAGGCTGTCGTTCACGGGCTCAGGTGCGCCATCTGCAGGACGGGTGGAGCACGTGCTCCTGGGTTGTCAGTCACACCCTTGCTAAACCTTGCACCCTACTGCTAACCAGCCATGACAATCCATACTCTTTAATTAAATGCAAAAAGTCCCTCCACAATCCGAGCACCCTCCCTGCACTGGAAGTTCCCTAAGATGTAAGTTTCCTCTTTTTTGGCAGTTTTCACACCAACTGGAATACATGTTGTATTTCCCTGTTAATGTCTCTTGGTCCCCTCCCCTCCCATAGGACACTCCATAGTGGCCGGGACTTTTGTAAGTCCTGTTCATTGCCACATCTCCAGTATCTAAAACAGTTTCTAGCATGTGAAAAATACCCCATGAATATATGCTGAATGAATGAATAAGTACAGCTTCCTGCTGTGTCCTTAAAAGAAAGAGGCAAGCCCTCTTTCCCCCACATTTCCCCATCCCACTGGCTGGAGTTTCTGACTTGGCAGTGGTGTCTGGGTCCATACAGATAAGGGCAACCCCTAGGAATAGCGAAGCAATGGACTAGCAAGTGCCTGGTTCCTTGGCGCTAAGGACCCCAGACCAGCCCTGGACTACTTACTCCTGTGATTTGAGAGAAAATGAATGTTCTTATCTCAAGCCATTGCTGGTTTGGAGCTGCTGACCTTCAAAAGTTATTGCAGCATCCCTTGAGAGGTGCCATGTTGTGTACACCCAGAAAAGTGAGTGCTGGATTCTGCATGGGGTGGGCATCAAAGAACGTACCCCAGAGAAGAACGTGATGACTGGGTCTTGATAAATGGGCAAAGGAGGTGATGGCATCCCCGGCAGAGGACACAAACCATGCAAAGGTCTCAAAGCATGTGAGGCCACATTCTGTCCAGGGACTAGCAAGCCAACCTATGGATTTCCAGGACCAGGGTAGGTAAGTGAGATACACAGCTGGCTGCAGGCAGGGTCTCATTTGAAGCCTTGAGCAGGCTCAGCTTCAAGAAGTGTGATTTCTGGCTCCAGATGTGCTGGCCTGGGTGAAAGTTCTGTGGGCTCCATCTTGCATGGAAACTGATAAACCCTGAGATTTGGATTTGAGAAGAAGGTGGCCCTTTGGGTGTCTGGCCCCTTGCATCTCACCTGGCAACTGAGTTACCAGAAAGGAACTGGAAACCAAAGCCACCTGATCCCTCCACTAGTAGGGCTTTGTTCCCTGCCTCTCTCAAGAGGTCACATACCTGGAGAGGACCTGGGGACTCAGAAGGAACTTGGCCATCCCACCACCAGCAATCATTTCTATCCCCTTCTCATTTCCAAATCCACCTCCATCAGTCTCCAACTTCACACTGCCTTCTGGATTTGTAAGGGGCATGCAGATTCTCAGCTGACCACATGCCCTGACTTTTTGTTCAGGAAATACAATTGTTCTACCTATAATCTCCAAAAAGAAATTTTAATATTCTTATAGTGGTTTGAGTCCAAAGAGCTCAGGAAGAACTTATACTTAGCTCCCTAAAAACAAGTGACCAAAATGGCCTGGGAGATGTCACATGATAGCCCTACCCAAGAGCATCTTTTGTTCTTTAAAATGTGCTTTTCAATGTACATTCTGGGAGAGAATTGGCCTGGTTCCTGAAACCCTGCTCTAATTATATATAATTTTTATAAATATAGTAATTACAACTCACTATGCCTTGCAGTTTAAATTGAATTGGATTTTTATGGAAGCAGGAGAATTAGGAGGAAAGCATTCTAGCATTTTTGAATTTATTGACCTCACTCCTCATAAGGAAACTGGCTGTTAGCATCTCAAAGACACATCCAGAAACCACTGCCCCTTTGGTGGCCACTTGGGAGTAGAAAAAAAAAGTTCTGCCAACCTCAGAAATCCAAACTTAGAGAACAGACATTATAATGTGGTGGCTGGCCTATAGTTCATTTCCTACTTGTCAATGGGTTTTGTTTGTTCAGCATTTTAAAGTTAGAAAATTCCACATAAAAATCTGAATTTTTAGCCTCTAGTGACATTTCAAAGTCCAGGTTATGCTGAGCCTGTGTTCCCATCTAATATGTGTAGTTCTTTATACCAGTGTGAGAATAGACTAATAGCAGTGTGAGAAGGGATTAATACAGAAGATTGGCACCAGGAGTGGGGTAGTCATCAGATTTCATCTTGATAGTCCAGGTCAATTACCCCAGGCAATATTGTAAGTCCCCACTTAGCCTGTTGACTTAGAGGCAGGAAGACCCCAAAGTGGCCAGGTGGCAATCTTAACTTCCAGTTTAATGGAATCATTGTTGTATCTCTTGGTGGCAGCATTCCTCCCTCCACAACTAAGACCTCTAGGCCAGCAGAACATAATGTCGTGGGAACAAGAAGCAAAAATTTTGTTCGTGGGTTCCTTGGGGTGATGGTGAGTGGGGCCACTTCCATTTCCACCCCGTGATTCCTGAACCCATGAACCCTGGCTATGGGAGAAAAGTACCATATAAGATGCTGAATGTTAATAGCCAAGACAATAGGGGAAATGCCTCCAGGGCATGTCAGAGACCTTTGAGGCAGCCCCTCCCATCACAGGCCTGAAGATATGGTTTCCTGGGGCAGGACCAGGGTCCTGCTACTGTGGGTTGCCTCAGGACATGGCATCCTGCATCACGCCACTTTGGCTCCAGCCATGGCTAAAAGGAGCCAAGGTACAGCTCAGGCTGCTGCTCCAGAGGCTATAAGCCCTAAGCCTCAGCAACTTCCATGTGGTGTTAAGCCTGCAAGTGTGCAAAAGGCAAGAGTTGAGGCTTGGGAGCCTCCACCTAGATTTCAAAAGATGTATGGAAATGTCTAGATGTCTAGGCAGAAGTCTGCTGCAGGGGTGTAGCCCTCATAAGAACTTCTACTAGGGCAATGAGGAAGGGAAATGTGGGTTTGGAGTCCTCACACAGAGTCCCCACTGGGGAACTGGCTAGTGGAGCTGTGAGAAGATGTAAGACATGTAGTCAAAGTCCCTTCCACCTTGCCTTGTCTCAGATGCTGGACTTGGACTTTTGAGTTAATGCTGAAATGAGTTAAGTCTTTGGGGGACTGTTGGGAAGGCATACTTGTGCTTTGAAATGTGAGAAGGACGAGATTTGGGAGGAGCCAGGGGTGGAATGATATGGTGTGACTCTCTGTCCCCACCCAAATCTCATGTTGAATTGTAATCCCAAGTGTTGGAGGTAGGGTCTGGTAGGAGATGATTGGATCATGGAGGTGGTTTCTAATAGTTTAGCCCTATCTCCCAGTACTGTCTCAGGATACAGTTCTCACAAGATCTGGTTATTTAAAAGTGTATATCACTTCCCCTTTCACTCTCTCTTCCTCCTGCTCCTGCCATGGAGATGTGCCTGCTTCCCCTTCACCTTCTGCCCTGACTGTAAGTTTCCTGTGGCCTCCCAGTCATGCTTCCTGTGCAGGTTGTGAAACTACAAGTCAATTAAACCTCTTTTATTTATCAATTACCTAGTTTTAGGGAGATCTTTATAGCAGTGTGAGAATGGACTAATATACCATCTGACAAGAATGGGCTGAAATCAAGGGATAGCTGTACCTTTCAGACAAGGTATTTTGGTTTCTGCTTTGCCACAGCTCTCACTACTCCTAATTCCCTCTCTAACTCTGCCCATTGTCAATACTCTTAGTATTCTTAAGGTAGAGAAGTCATTCTCTGCATCCATTTCTTCATCAGAAGTGGGAAAATGTAAGATTGTGGGCCAAATATTTCTAGAAAATGGGGTACATTTTACAAGTCTTGAGTTTGTGATAAACATGCCTGTATTTTTATGAACTCAAAATATCTCTGCATCAATATGATCTAGCATCTTTACTTGTGTATCATGCTTTGCTTGGTCCTGGTAGGCATGAGAATGTATTATGCCTTCTTTTGTAAATTACAGTATGGTTCTCAATTCATCATCATTCCCTCTGTTCATGTGACTTTGCTGTCCCTCCACTTGAAGAGGAGGGTATTTTACCACCCTTTGACCTTGGGCTTAGCCATGTGCCCTGTTTCGGCCAGTAGGACTTGGGCAGATGGAACACAAGCAGAGGCCAGTGCAGTTCGCCTTCTGTTTCTGGATTTTTGCCATTGCTGTGACATAAACACTTCCAGATAGCTGCTGGTTCAAAAAGAAAGCAGCTTGGAGCCAAGGCCAAAAGAACATAGCCTTGGTCAGGCAACCTACAGATACCTGAGCAAGAATAAATAATCATTCCTATAAGTCACCAAATTTTGGAAGGGTTTATTATGCAGTAGCATTGTGACAATAGTTGACTTAGTCATTTGCTATAATAGAATCTCATAATACCCCATTAAGTTAGTGACCTAGACCTTTGAGACCCCAAAATAAAAGATTTTCTTTCCTTTTTGAAACCTCACAATGTTGCAGGCTCATGAAATTAAAACAGACAGCATTTCCTCCCCATGAGGTATGAAACAAAACAAGTTAATTATGGGCTTTTCATGCCAGCCAGTGCCCAGTGACCCCAGCCACTGCTCCCTCTGCATCTCAATTTGGAAGAACTCCAACCGAGTCCCAGTCCATCAGCTTCTTAGTTGGGATTTCTGAATGTCATCAGGGCTGGGGAAACAAATGGCACACACAGATTGGCTTTATCTTGTTTTCAAATACAATGCAAAAATGCTAAATGTTATCAACATGCAACTCTAGACAGCCAATCAACCAAAACACATTGAGCCCTTACCATCTGCCAGGAGAATACACTGGTCCTTGACAAGCCACAGTGATGTAATCATCACAGACCTGCATCCAAGACTTTACCACAGAGTCAGGAGATGTGATGTGCATAAACGGCAGTGGGGAGGACCAGTGGGCTCTCTCACTCTGCCTGACCCCTAGATGCCAGGGTTCTATAGGGTCTCAGGCCTGCCTTCTTCTCCTAGCCCTCTGTACCCTCTTTCCAGACCTCATTCATTCCTAAAGCTTCACATTGGGTCTCTATGTCTAAGTCTACTTTTTAAGCCTAGACTCATAAATCCAAGTACATTTTGGACATTTCTATTTTGATCTCTTACAGGCATCTCAAACTTAATATGTCCAAGGTTGATTTATTGACCTTTCTGCCCATACCTGATTTTCCTCCAGTCTTCCCCATAGCAATAAATGGGGTCACCCAGTTACTCCAGGTAGAACCTGAAAGGTATCTATGACATCTCTAGGTGCTACTTCCAGGATCCATGTATTCTCCTAATCCTCTGTGGTTCCTATCCTAGTTCCAGCCATCATTACATCTCACCTCAATGACTATGGCAGCTCAACGGCCGCCACCTCTATTTCTGTTCTCTGCCCTTATCCACTCCCCATCCATAGCATGAATGACATTCTGGAAACCTAGAAAGGTATCAAATACCAAATTGTGGGGAAGCTCTACTGGTGACTGGGGTGACAAGGATGCTATATGGCCTGCAGTAAGCAATAAAGCATTGTCCCAAGTCCCACACAAGTCTACAATGTTGCACCGGACATTCTTGTAGGTGAAAAACCGGTTTGAAATTAACTGCTAGAACTTAACTCTGGTTTATATATTGTAAAAAGTATTTTTTGCAAGACTTGAACAAATCCTGGATTTTCCAGGAATGTAACTACCATGTAAATATAAATTGAGGGGACTGCATTTCTCTGTTTTAAACTTTTAAGAAGTACTATTCACCATTTTGCAAAATCCCATCGCTTAGAGAAATGCCAGTGGTGCTGAGTGGCCACTACCGCACCTCTGGATCTTTCTGCATTCATTGCTGTTGTCTTGTTTTTCCAGCGTTATGTATGGATGGGTGTCAGTGGGAATACTGCTTTTTATTTTCTATCAGAGTTTTACAGGAACATTTGCTCAGTGATACATATATTTTACTAGAGGCCAGGCACAGTAGCTCATGCCTGTAATTCCAGCACTTTGGGAAGCAGAGGCGGGTGGATAACCTGAGGTCAGGAGTGCGAGACCAGCCTGGCCAACATGGTGAAATCCGTCTCCACTAAAAATACAAAAACTTAACCAGGCATGGTGGCAGGTGCCCGTAATACCAGCTCTACCAGGAGGGTGAGGCAGGAGAATCACTTGAATCCAGGAGGTGGAGGGTGCAGTGAGCTGAGATCGCACCACTACACTCCAGCCTGGGCAATAAGAGCGAGACTGTGTCTCAAAATTTTGTATAAAACTAGAAATCCACCTCATTTTATTTCTCCTACACATTACACTTAGGGCAAATGTACACACATACTCTTCCCTGAAATTGTACATATAGGTAGGTCTTATTAGCTGTTAATTCTATCACGATGATAAAACAGACATTACAAAATATGTTATAAAGGTGAATACTGGGCCTACTATAATGGGAACCATAAATTTAGCGGAAAATCTCTCTGGGAAGAGGTACAGGAGGAAAGTAGGCTTTCTAGTTATGGGGAGAAATAGACACTGTGGAAAATTAACAGGCCACTTGCAGCAGGAAGGTATTTAAAGATAAGGCAATGGGAAAAATCTTTTAAAAACCTTTAGACACTGAAATGATTTTTGTTCAGAAAACTAGGAAGAAAAGACTTCTTTTATGGTCACAGGGCTTTGGTTTTCATCTACAGTTTCAAAAGAGAGTTAATGATCCTAGGCTGCCTCCTTGAGTTGTCAGAGTCCCTGACTCAGCCTCTAGGTCTGTTTGGGTTTCCCAGCCTGCCTGCTTCTCTTGGAGCTCAGAAAGAGAAACAGAGAAACAAACCAATTTTTAATGTTTCATCAGAGAATCAGGATAACCTGGTCACAACTTCCACGAGGGACTGGGTAAGTTGGGAGCCTGTGTTTCAGGAAGGCAGTTTTATAGAGAAGCCCATTCGGAGGCTTAAATGTTCCTTTTTTCTTTTCCTTTTGCCTGAGGACTAGTATCTGTTAAAACCAGCTGTTTCGTTTCATTAAAAATGCACTGAAAATGTGTGAAAACAGAAATGCCTCAACTAATTACTCCCTTATCTAAGACTGTCATAGAAATCAGAGCACTGGGGCTGCTAAGAAGTGGGGATACCAAAATCCCCCACCTTATCCCAAACAGGCCAATCAGTCAAGGAATAAATTGTATCTTGGAGTGGGGCAGGCATACAGGAAAATGATCAACAACTTAGATATAAGGCAATTACTGTTTGCTCTTTTAAAATCATACAAGAACAATTCTACCTAAGGATTACCCACTGCTCTGGGACGGTGGTTTTCAAAGCGTGGTCCCTGTACCAACAGTATCAGCTGGAAATGCAAATTCTTGGGCCCCATCTCAGACCTACTTAATCAGAAATTCTGTAGGAGGGGCCCAACAAAACCTTAACAAGCCTTTCAGGGGGTTCTGATGCTCCCTGAAATTTGAGAACCACAGCTCCGGGAGAAACGTAGCTTTAACTTCCTACTTTTTCTTGATTGAAGCCAAAGTTCTGAAAAGTTCTAATATAAATAAGTTTGCAAATAACTTTTATCCATAATGACACATATGATTTCTGCCCAGTAGGAAAGATAACCTAAACATTATGGTTTAGTGTTCTACAGGACATTAACCAGTTATCTATTGGACATTAACAAGTATTTAACTTTGTAATTTTATTCCAACATTTTTTCACTGACTATATATATATATATACATACACACACTTTATCCTCTCACATCCTGATTTAAGCCAGTGAGTCTGCTAGTTCATTAATGAGTCAAATAAATTTGACACACGGTCACTATATATTTGTATAAAAACCATATCTTTAGCTTTTTGAAAATTAAACTTTGATTAAGAGGACTCTAAGTCACCTTTCTTCTCTTTTTTCCCCTCAGTGTCATCTTGGACCATATTCTTTTATACTTACAGGCTGGCAATAATAATAATGATAGGGCTAACATTTATTTATACTGTCTGAGCTCTCTACCTGTATTATCACTGCTTTAGTCTTCATAATCACCCTAGGAGGTAAGCTGTATTATTTCCCTCACTTTACAGATGAAGAAACTGAAGCACAGAGAAGCTGGAGTTGTCACTTGTCCTGCAGCTACTAACTGGTAAAATCAAGTTTGGGCCCCAGTTCCGTGGCTGCACAGCTCAGAATCTAGCAACTAGCTATTCCCTTCCACCACCAGAGGAAAAGGGGTGTTTCTTAGGTAAGGCACTGATTGCATTTGAGACAGGACAGACTTTTGCCATGCAGGGCTGCTTCTTTCAAGGTAGCATGTTTAATGTCCCTAATCCCTGCCTCTAAATGCCAGCAGCATCTTCCTCGTTGTTAACAAGCAAAAATAACCTCCCTCCCTCTCCCACTCTCAACAAACACACAATCGCCCTAAGGGGTTAATAACAGCTGTTTTATAAACTGTTTCAAACACTTGTGTTTGTGATATCACAGGCTATCCTTTGAAAAGGTGTTTACACTTTAAGAGCTCAAAGAGCTGGGCTAATCCAAGGAAAGAATCTCCTGCACTACGAAGCTAAATTAGGGAGCAGAAAGTGGGGGGACTCTCCCAGTACCCCTTAAAATAATAGTTCGGGGGCCTGATGAAGCCATTTGGAAGACCTAACACTGACAAACTGTGGTACACCTTCCTCAATATGTGTCAGCTTACGAACACTAAATAAAGCATAAAACACAGACATACATCTCCTCTTCAGGTTATAAAATTCCAGCTAAATTCACTAAGGTGAACTTTTTATTTTATTTTGGTGGGTAATTAGCATATTTTAGACTGCTGTTGGGTGATTTGAGACTGTCATATTCAATTTATCTGCAAAACCACTGAGGTTTGATAGGAAAATACAGTTTCCCAAGTCCTAACCTCTAAGGGAATCCAATTTTATAGGTTCCAGGAAGAGTCCAGGAACTTGTAACTGTAAAAAGCTCTCCATCTGGCAACAGGAATTGTCATACGACTGCTGAGCTATAAACAAGTACATCTGCTCGGGCAACTGTTTAACAATAGACGTGAAAGCTGAGCATAGGCCGGGCATGGTGGCTCATGCCTGTAATCCCAGCACTTTGGGAGGCTGAGGTGGGAGGATCACTTGAGCTCAGAAGTTCAAGACCAGCCTGGGTAACACGGCAAAATCCTGTCTCTACAATAAAATACAAACAAGTAGCCAGGTGTGGTGGTGTATGCCTGTAGTCCCAGCTACTCAGGAGACTGAAGTGGGAGAATCACCCGAGCCCAGGGAGATTGAAGCTGCAGTGAGCCGTAATTGCACCGCTGCACTCCAGCTTGGGCAACAGCGCAAGAATACACACACACACACACACACACACACACACACACACAGAGAGAGAGAGAGAGAGAGAGAGAATATTAATTCTCATGCTGCTATGCTGCTATTAAAGATATACCCGAGACTGGGTAATTTATAAAGGAAAGAGGTTTAATTGACTCACAGTTCAGCATGGCTGGGAGGCCTCAGGAAGCTTACAATCATGGTGGAAAGGGAAGGAAACACATTCTTCACATGGTGGCAGCAAGGAGAAATGCAAAGCGAAGCAGGGGTAAAAGCCCCTTATAAAACCATCAGATCTCATGTGAACTTACTCACTATCATGAGAACAGCATGAGGGTAACCACCCCCATGATTCAATTACCTCCTACCGGATCCCTCCCACAACATGCGGGGATTATGGTAACTATAATTCACAATGAGTTTTGGGTGGGGACACAGCCAAACCATATCATATACCCTGTGTATATATATGAAGGGAGGAAATGAAGGCAGGAAGGAAGGAAGGAAAAAGACAGAAAGGAAGACAGAAAGACAGAAAGAAAGCTGAACATAAACCCTGTGATCCAGGACTTCCATTCCTAGATATGTACTCAACAGAAATACATACTTAAGTTCACCAAAACATGTAAAATAATGTTCATAGCAACACTCTTTGTAAAAGCATGAAACTGTAAACAACCCAAATGTCCAACTATAGAGGAATAGACAGTTTATATTTGCATAGAGTGGAATATTACACAAACTATGCTATAACATGCAACAACATAGGTAAATCACAAAACGTCGTGGATGAAAAAAGGCAGAAATGAAAAAATATTTGCTGTATGATTTTGTTATACGAAATGCAAGAACAGAAAATAATTAGTCTATGCAATAGAAGTCAGAGAGAGGCTGCCCTCTGGAGAGGTATTATTGACTAGGAAGGGACATGAAGGAGCTTTCGGGAGTGCTAAAATGTTCTGTATCTTGATCTATATAGATGTATACATACGCAAAAATCATTAAGAAATACACTTAAGACTTATGTACTTAGAAAGCGAAAAAAAAAAAGAAAAAACACAGGTGATTCTGATGCCCCACCAACACTGGAAAAAGGGACCTATTTTACCCACACCAAAAAAAAAAAAAGTGATTATTCTTAATATTGCTAATTAAGAGCTAAAGTTTCCAGCAGCTCAATCTGCTTTGTTCTGAAATCATAATCGGCAAAAATTTGAGCTCGTAAAATGGGTAAATTAGTTGGTGATTATTTGTTTTGCAGTAGTGTCCACCATGGGGTTTCTTTAAATGACGGGCTCCCTTAGGTGCATTTAAAAAAATAAGATCTAAGTTGCCAAAGGCTATTTATTCACAAATGTTAACAGATGTATGAAGTGATCCTGATCGTTTCAGTGTTTGGGCGGGTGGGGAGTGGATGGAATCTTAATACTCCAGACAGAAGTCAGAGCTTCTCAAAGCTATAAGAAAGTGCCATCCTGAAACTGCTCTGTGTTTTGAGTATTGTTTTATATGGGTGGAGGGAACACCCACAGAGGATGTTGGAAAAGGACCACAGAAAATCTAATTATCTCAAAAATGTAATGGGCTCAGTGTGGAAGGATGAACGTGGTATAACACGGTACATTTCAAACTGCAACATGGATTGGAATCACCTGTGATCTCGCTGCCATGCAGACGCTGAGAAGGAATGAGATTCTGCATTTCTGACAAGCTCCAGGGTGAAGCTAATGCTGCTGGTCTATGCACCACATTTTGAGTAGGAAGGACACTAGGGAGCTAACTCACACGGATTAGCTCACTTAATTCTCACACTCATACTCTAAATATAGGCTATTATCCCCATTTTGTAGATAAGGAAGCTGAGACAGACAATGGCTAAGTCACTCAGCTAAGGTGGGATTTGAATTCAGGCCTGTCTGACCCTCATTTTTGCTGCCAACACAACAAGGGACAGAGCAGAGCCTGAGCTGACAAAGCCTTTCTTCTCCACCCTGTCCTCCCAACCCTCACTCCTCTTCCTCCCATCGTCCCACAGCTCTGAAGGTAGACAGTCAGCAGGCTTTCAGCCAGCCAGTTTGACTGTCTCTGATTATATTCAATTAGAATTAGAAGGTTATTCTTGGTGATAAAATATAGATGAGTACCTTGGTAATGTCCTCTCCCCTCCCTGTAGCCCTCTACACCCTTGTTGAGGCTCAAACTCTAGAAGAATACCAATAATTATGAGACGGCCAGATGCTGAGACGCAGAATTTACCCTCACACCTCCAGGAATGACCTTGGTACCAATTGCCTGCATAAGTCCTTCTTGCAATGTTGCAGGTCCTTTATGCATCTGTTAACATTTGAATCTTGCAATGTTTCCCCCTTCCCCTCCAGCCCATCCCACAATTACACAGCAGTGGAAAGTATAAAAGTGCTTCTTTTTAAAGCATTGAATTTACAGCTAACTTCTCTACTTTTCCTCTTGTCCACACACCACATGCCATTTTAACAGGTGAGTTCCCAGGGTGTCAAATGGTCTCCATGGTGAGAAGAGGTTGTAAACACAGAGTGATTAAACTTCCAAGGTACAACAGCATCAAAACTGTGGTGGCCACCCACCACTCCTGTCTCACTCTGAGAACTCTAATCACAGACATAACAGTGCCTGCAGGTGGCTGTGGATCTCAAAGAGGTGCTGGTTCCACCAGCAGTGCTGGGCTTCACTGGAGGCTCTCATTCCAGGTTCCCATATTGCAATGCGCAAGGTTCTGAGTTGACACCACTGCAAAGGCATTGGCTGTATAATGTTTAGAAAAAGAGATTCCTCCCTCTGCTTCCCCTGGGCCTTCTTGGTAGGTACATCAAGGGGACCAGAAACACACCAACGAAAAAATAAAAACCTGGAGTAACTATATTAATTTCATACAATACTGACTTCAGAACAAAGTTCCAGGGAGAAAAATAAAATGGCTTGGCATAACAGTAGAGGTGTCAATTTTCTAAGAAGGCATAACACTTCTAAACATGTATGTACCCAGTAACAGAGCATCAGAATACACAAGACAAAAAGTAATGGAATTGAAAGGAGAAACAGACATATCCACCCATATAGTTGGACACGTCAGCATTCCTCTCTTAATAACTGACTCAACAAATAGGCAGAAAATCAGCATTGATATAGAAGACAAACAATATCACCAACCAACTGGACCTAATTAACATTTAAAAAACACTCTATCCAACAACAGAAGAATGCACATTTGCCTCAAGTGTGTGTGAAACACTCACCAAGATATACACACTCATCATAATCTGGTCCATAAAGCAAACCTTAACAAACGTAAGAGAATTGTAATCATAACAATTACGTTCCCAAATTATAACAAACTGGTCTAGAAACCAATAAGAGAAAGACAGCTGGAAAATCCCCCGAATATTTGAAAATTAAATAATACACTTCTAAATAACTTGTTGAGACTCAAGAGGAAATGACAAGGGAAATTTAAAAATATTTGGATGGAACGAAAATGAAAATAAAACATATCAAGATTTGTGGAATACAGCTAAAGCCATGGTTAGATGGAGATTCACAGCATTAAAATGTTTATATTTGAAAAAAAGAAAAAGCTAAAATCAGCAACGAAAGCTTTTACTTCAATAAACTAGAGAAAGAAAAGTCAGTTTAAATTCAAAGGAAGCAGAAGAAATAACAAAGAGAAAAGCAGAAATCAATAAAATTGAAAACAGAAAAGAATAGAGACAAATAATAAAACCAAAGCTCATTCTTAGAGTAGATGGATAAAACTGATCAGTCTCTAGCAAGAGTGACCAAGAAAAGAGACAAAGAAACAACTTAGCAATATCTGAAATTAAAGAGGGCACATCACTTCTGAAGTCACAGACCTAAAGGGATAATAAAGGAATACTGTGACCAACTCCACTTCCTTAAATTCAACAACTTAGATGAAATGAAACAATTCCTCGAAAGATACCAAATATCAAAACTCACTCAAAAAGAAACGGATAACCTGAATTGTCCTATGCCTATTAAAGAAATTGAGGCCGGGCACGGTGGCTCATGCCTGTAATCCCAGCACTTTGGGAGGCCGAGGCAGGAGGATCACGAGGTCAAGAGATTGAGACCATCCTGGCCAACATGGTGAAACCCCGCCTCTACTAAAAATACAAAAATTAGATGGGCGTGGTGGTGGCTAATAGTCTCAGCTACTCAGGAGGCTAAGGCAGGAGAACTGCTTGAACCCGGGAGGTGGAGGTTGCAGTGAGCTGAGTTCACGCCACTGCACTCCAGCCTGGTGACAGAATGAGACTTGGTCTGAAGAAAAGAAAGAAAGAAAGAGAAAGAGAATGAGAGAGAGAGAGAGAGAGAGAGAGGAAGGAAGGAGAGAAAGAAAGAAAGGAAAGAGAGAAAGAAAGAAAAGAAAGAGAGAGAGAGAAGGAGAGAGAGAGAGAGAGAGAAAGAAATTGAATATGGACTTAAAAAAAACCTTCCAGAAAAAAAAAGGAAAAAAATACTCCAGGCCCAGATGGTTTTACTGGCAAATTCTTCCAAAAATTTACAGAAAAAAAAAATACCAGTTCTATAAAATCTCCAGGAAACAGAAGAGAATATTTCCCAACTCATTTTAAAAGGCCAGCATTACCCGAATACTAAACCAAAGACAAAGAATACGGATGAAAAACAACAAAACAACAACAACAACAACAACAACTAAAACCCATTATTCTCTCAGCAAGGCTTATTCTCCCAGCATTCCTTGTAGTTGGGGCCTCATCATGTGACACAGACTCCACCAATCAGATAGTGCCATGTGATATTTCAATTGAGAAGTGAGCAAATGGCTAGGCATGGTGGCTCACACCTGTAATCCCAGCACTTTGGAAGGCCCAGATAGGTGGATTGCTTGAGCGCAGGAGTTCAAGCGCAGGAGCAGATTAGGCAACGTGACGAAACTCCGTCTCTACAAAAAATAAAAATATTAGCTGAGCATGGTGGTGGTACCTACACATTCGTCAAAACTCAGCCTGTACAAGTAAATGGGCACATTGTACTGTATGAAAATTATACTAAAAACCCAGAATCCTCTCAGCTACTCGGGAGGCTGAGACTGGGGAATCTCTTGAGAACAGGAGGCAGAGGTTGCAGTGAGCTAAGATTGCGCCACTGCACTCCAGCCTGGACAACACAGTGAGACCCTGTCTCAAAAAAAAAAGAAAAAAAAAAGTGAGCAAATGAAGACATTGGTGTCCAGAGAATCTAGTTCCTATGGAGGGTGTATGGCTTTCAGGGGCAGCAGAGGCTGCAGTATTCAGTGAAATTGTAGCTTTATTCTTGGCTGCATAGTTCCCAGGCTGACTCTGGCACTCCTGGAGATGCTGTGAGCTACGTCATCTCCTTTAGTTCTCTTCCTGCTTAAGTGCTAGAGTAGATTCTGTTATTTGCAACTAAGAAGCCAGACTGACAAAAGGGAAAATAAAAGACAGTGAAACAGAAAACGATGAAACAGTGTGATAAGGAATTTAAGAAGGGGATGTTTGGGCCATAGATGAAGAGAATGGTCCCCTGTGAGGCACTGCAGCAGACTGGTCATGAGCAGGGTTCTTAAGGTCAAAGTTCTGGATTCAAACTCTGGCTCTGCTATTACTTAGCTGTGTGGCATTAGCTCAGTTGCTCAACCTCTCTGAGCATTAGTTTCCTTTTTTTCTAAAATGGGACAATGATACCTAACTCAGAGGAGGATTGTAATAATAGAATAAGCTTTGTAAGGCGAAGGCTTATCCAACATGGTTAAAAACTCATTAAATAGCAGTTATTAAACAGCATTATCACCAACCCAGTTAGCAATGCTGGGGAAGAGTCAGGGAAGGAATGTCAGAGGAAAGCACATTTAAGCCAGTTATTGAAGAATCAGCCTAAGAGTCAGCACATGACCAACACGCCTATGGTACTGGATTATCTGGGAAAAGGAGATTGGTATATGGATGCAACAGAACTAAATCTTGTATTAAAAACAACATGAATCACAAAAGCACTTATGCTGAATGAAAGACACCAGATACAGAAGAGAACATTCTATGTGATTACATTTCTATGAAATCCTAAAACAGGCAAAATAGATTTACACTGATAGAAAGAATGTAGTGGTTGCCTAAGGTGGTTTGCAAGGGGTGACACAGAGCAAGAGGACTCTTTGTGGAGTGACAGACAAGCTTCCCATCTTGCTTATGGTGGTGGTTACGTGGGTGTATGCATTTGTCAAAACTCAGCCTGTACAAGTAAATGGGCACATTGTACTGTATGAAAATTATACTAAACACCCAGCATTCTCTCACCTCTATCCCTTGACAACCCCTACCAATGGCAGTTACATTTTCACTTCTGCCCTCTCTACCTGCAAATTGATAGCTCCAAGCTACACAGCTCCCAGCACATCATTACAGCTTGTTAACTTGGAGTCACCCAGACAAATTTCTCTCCCTCCCATTCAATTTTGAATTAAGTCAGAAAAAGACAGATTAGCAAAACATTACCAGAGTTAGAATTCATGACAAGCAGCTAATTTTTCCAGGACCTTCACTAACATCTCCTCTCAGAGATGACTCAATAGAAGCACTCACCCCCGGGCTGCCTGCCCCCAAAGTCTTCCCCGACTACATCAATCATAGTTTCACTCCACAAATGCTTTGTAGAGCACCTACTATGTGCCAGACACTGGAGTCTGGGCATACAGTTGTGATTAGTGAGTGGGTGTTTGGGGTGCAGTGGGGAACAAGGCCAAGTTAAAACTGAGATTATAGGACAGCATGGGAATTGCTGTGTTAGAGAATAGATCAAAGCATTGAAGGAATGCAGAGAAGTAGGGGGAAAAGAAATCAAGGAAGCCATCTGGAGGAGGTGACCCTTGAGATAAGTTTTGAAGGAGTAGAAGCTGGATAGGTCCTGCTTTTTGAGAGACTATGAATAACTCTTCTTTGGGGGAGTTCCTACGATGTGCCAAATTCTGGGCTGAGCTCTTTACATAGTTTATCTCATTTCAATGATCACAACTACTCTCCCCATCTTCCAGATGAAGAAACTAATTCTCAAAGGTAAAATGGCTTGTTAAAGGTTACTCAGATGATGATTAGTACTTATGGCTAACTATTTCAAACTACTTTCTCTTTCCCAGGTCCTGGCTGGGCACAGTGGCTCACGCTTGTAATCCCAGCACTTTGGGAGGCCAAGGCAAGTGGATCACTTGAGATCAGGAGCTCAAGACCAGCCTGGCCAGCATGGTGAAGCCTTATCTCTACTAAATATACAAAAAATTAGCTGGGTGTGGTGATGCACATCTGTAGTCCCAGCTACTTGGGAGGCTGAGGTGGCAGAATCGCTTGAACTTGGGAGGTGGAGGTTGCAGTGAGCCAAGATCATGCCACTGCACTCCAGCCTGGGCAACAGAGGAAGTATCTGTCTCAAAATAAAAATAAAATAAAATAAAACTAGTTAGAAACGTTTGCCAGGTCCCAATCTGAGTTATTGCACTAAATTCTTTTGACAGTCCTACAAGGTAGATATTATTATTAGAGTCTTTTTATACTTGAAGAAACTGAGGCTCAGTAAGGTTAAGTGATTTACCCTAGATTCCGTGGCTAAAAGCAATGGATCTGGGGCACAAACTCAGGCAGTCTAGCTCCAAAGCACACGTTCTCAGGCATGACACTACGCTGCCAGATTTACTCCAGGGTCTGTGTTCTCAGCCATGAAAATAAATCTCTTAGGAAGGTGATGTACAGGTTAAACGAGGGAGAGCCTATAAAGCTCTTAGCATGTGTGTGGCACCCGACAATTACCCTGTCCTCCTGGCTGCTGTTACTAAGGATTGATACTCAGGCACTCAAAGTGACCCATCCATCCAACACATGCTTAACGAATGTCTGCCACGTGCCAGGCACCATGCTGGACACTGCAGGTGCAGCGATGGAGAAGAGTCCAAGAGTCCAGGGAGCTTGCAGTCCACAGAGTGTGTGCAACCCCATTCAAGACTGCTTGCATCCTAAGGATGAACCAACACTCACAGCAGGAGGTACAACTGGATTCCTACTCTGGTCTCAAGACACATTTTTCCAAAAAAGCTCAGCAGAGGAAAAAGTCTGGGAAAAGAAATACTGCAGAATGCTAATAACGATTGCCTTTGGGTGGCAGGACGATGGATGAGTTTTTTTTTCTCTTTAACGCTTTCCTGCATTTTACAATTTTTCTCCAACGGAAAAATGTCAAAAAGGTGAGAAATGAGGATCGTCTAGGAGCAAGAACAAAAGGGCCTGTGGGCATGTTCCTGACTGCCTATCTGACCTGCTCTATCCTCACAACCCTGATACTGGGATCAGTTCTTGGAGGAGCCGAGGCCACTTCCCCACCCAAGCCCCCTTCTCTGGTCTTCTGCAGCATGAGTGACACACTTTCCTCATGTTCCATCTCCACGTCACCCCCTTCGCTTTAGTTTTCTCCCCTTCTTGACATTCAATTTCATCCAGAAAAATAATGAGACGCAGGTTTCTAAATTGGAATGAATAAATGACATTCCTATTCATTATTTAATCTGCTCTCAGACTTGAATGAACACTTCCAGGGGTAATTACTGCAAGACTCCAAATTCATTTCTAGGAAGCAGTTGCCGGCGGCCTGCACAGAAGGTACCGACACCATTCAATATTTATGAAGCAACATTTCCCAAGAATATCAGGCCAGGAAGGCAACTGTAGAAACATCACCCAGAGAATATGAAAACTGGTTGCTTGGGGTTTTTTTTCCCCCTAGTGTTTCGGCAAAGAAAAGGACTTAGTTCTCTCCTCCCCTCTCCCCAAGGCAAACACACAAATGCACTGATTTGGGCTCTTCATCAGCCTGACTCCTAGTGTGTTAGGGGACCAGAAGGGAGCAGCCATACAACATGGACCCCAAATACCAAAGAGAGTCCAGGGAGGTCATGTCTTCATAGGTTGCCGTACCACAACTTCTCTGATGGAATTCAACCACTCAAACATTTCCTGATTATCTACACAGCAGGTGCGCGGTACATTTCCTGATTATCTACACAGCAGGTGCGCAGTATGTTTTAAAAACATGACATAAAAGCACCAACCATAAAAGAAGAAATGGATACATTGATCTTAATGAAAATTAGAACCTTCTGTTCATCAAAAGGTCCCATGAAGAAAATAAGAAGGCAAGCCACAAACTGGGAGAAAACATCCACGATACATTTATCTGACAAAAGACTTGTATCCTGAATATCTAATGAAGCCTTACAACTTAATGAGAAGACAAAATACCAATAGTAGAATAAACAAAACACTTGAACAGACTCTTCAAAAAAGAAAGTGTACAGATGGCCAATAAACACATTCAAAAGATGCTCAGTATCTTCAGTCATCAGGGAAATGCAAGCTAAAACTGCAATGAAATACTACTACATATCCATTAGAAGAGCAAAAGATTTAAAGATACCTGACAATACCAAGTGTTGGTGAAGATACGGGGCAACTGGAACTTCCACACGTTGCAGGTGGAAATGTAAAATGGTACATCCACTTGGGAAAGCAGTTTAGCATGTACTGTAAAGGTAAATATATACTTATCATATGACCAAGCAATTTCACTCTTAAGTATTTATACTGCAGAATGAAAATATATGTCCACAAAAAGGCTTGTCCGTGAATGTTCATAGCAGCTTTACTCATAATAGCCAATAACTGGAAACAATAGATAGAAATCAACAGGTGAATGAATAAACAGTTTGAGATATACTCATAAGATGGAATACGACTTAGTAATAATAAGGAACAAACTACCCATATAAGCAGTAAAATGAATTATGCGTGAAACATAATGCTGAACGAAAGAAGCCAGATAGAAAGAGCCCAAGTGGTAAGATTCCATAAACTTTAAGAAGAGGCAAAACTAACAGTATAATAACAGAAAATGGATTGGTGGTCAGGCGTGGTGGCTCATGCCAGCACTTTGGGAGGCTGAGACAGGAGGATTGCCTGAACCCAGGAGTTCAAGACCAGCCTGGGCAACATGATGAGACCCTGTCTCTCTTTTTAAAAAAGGAAAATGGATTGGTGGGTTCCTGGAGTAGGTGGGGGATGGGAGTTGTCCACCAAGGGATACTAGGGAATTTTTCTGGAATGATGGAAATGTTCTATATCTTGATTGAGATGATGGTTACAAGAGGGTTGCCATTTGTTACAATTTATCAAACTCATATTTAAAGTGTGTACCTTTTATGATATATGCATCATACCTAATAAAGTCTGTTAAATTTTAAAAAGAAAAGCCATTTCCTCCAGTTCTAAGATTTAATACTTTTTTTTTTTTTTGAGATGGAGTCTCACTCTGTCACCCAAGCTGGACAGCAGAGGCGCGATCTTGGCTCACTGGCTCACTGCAACCTTTGCCTCCCGGGTTCAAGATATTCTCATGCCTCAGCCTCCCTAGTAGCTGGGGTTACAGGCGGGTGCCATTACACCCAGCAAATTTTTTTACTTTTAGTACAGACAGGGTTTCACCACGTTGGCCAGGACGGTCTTGAATTCCTGACCTCCAGTGATCTGCCCACCTCAGCCTCCCAAAGTGCTGGGATTACAGGCGTGAGCCACCACACTCGGTCGTATTTAATAAATTCTAAGAGTAATCCAGTATTCTCCTTATAAGAAAATGAAGTGGACTGTACACACAGACTAATACTTTCCAAGCATGCCCAAGCCCAAAATCTACACCTCAATACTCTATGAGCTTTTGTTAAATCCTAACTGGTGTGTTGCGTGTTAGGAAGCAATGCAGCAAAACAGTGGAGAGCACAGCTTTGGGAGCAGATAATTCTGCATCCAATTCCTGCTTTTAACAATACTGGTGGGCAAAGAACATTGAGATTATAGGAGTCCCTTGCTGATATGCAGTAGTTGTTACACCTTCTTCTATGGTAATAGACCACTAAACTTTGGCGGGGAATATGGCTTCCTAGAATGAAGACTACATTTTCCATGCTTCCTTGCACCTCAGCGTGGCCCTGCACTATTGGCCAGAATTAATGAAAAGTAGAGTTATATCAGGCCCCTTCCAGAAGCCTCTTTAAGAGATGGTGTGCATGTCCCCTTGGTCCTCGCCATTCCTTTCTCTGTCTCGTGGGCCTGGAATTCACACACTTCCATATTGGGTCAAGAGGCCACACACAGCAGGGCAAGAGTCGAGGTGTCTATGGCATTGACTGAGAACCGCCAGACCTCCCAGCCCTGGGTTCTTGTGCTTGGATAGTTACAGCAGAGAAATAAGCATCCCTTTTCCTTGTTTTGAATTTCTGTCAACTTGAGCTCAGCCCAATCCTAACTGAAATGTCTATGTCTCTGCAAATTTGTATGTGTAAGATCTGGGTTTATAAAGGTGTGAAAAGGCTTAACAAGCTGTTTTAGGAGTTGAAAGCAGCTCAACCTGTCTGGGATATGGCATTTGAGGGAGGAAGTAGGGAGGATAAGGGGAGAAAGGCAACTAGGGAGGTTGGCAGAGACAAATTCACCGAGGGCTCTGTGGGCAGGTTAACGGGTTGGGCCTTGGTCTAAAAAGTAATGAAAAACAGCAGCTGACTAACTGGCATTTTTAGACCAATTCCTCTATCTGCTCCATAGAGAACCAACTGTAGGGAGCAATGCAGGGAGTCTAGACAGGAGTCTCCTCCAGGGCCCAGGTGGCCTTGGCCAGGCTGCCCTCTTACCTTGCATGCAGTGTGGCAGCTAATGAAAAAACTCATTTACCGTTCCTTAGGAAGGCAGCTGTCTCAAACCCACACGCCCACAGAGGCCCTGTAAGGGAAGCAGGTAGGAGGCAGGACAAGGTTGAGGGTCCGGGAGCATTAGTTGCTGGACAGCCTGCACCCCCCACAAGACAGTCCCCCCTGGCTGCTGCCCACCCATCAGTTGTTGCCCTGCAGAAGACAGTCCTGGAGTCACCAAGGCTGCCAGTTTTTCAGGAGAAGCTCGAAAGATGGATTATTATGGGAACCTAATTTTTTTTTTTTTTTTTTTTTTTTTTAGGCAGGCGGACCTTTCTTGTGAGTAGCAAAACAAACTTGTCCTTGGGCAGAAGCTGACCTGCAGGCTGCCAGTTTGAGGCCTCAAACTACCTTCCCTTCTCTCTCTTTCTGCTTCTCCCAAGCCCACCTCCAAAATTTCAATGGGAAACTAAAACTTGCTGCAGGGGCCGTAAATGCAGATAACACTTTCTTTGAGATCAGCACCTCCAGGGTTCCAATCAGTGCACTGGATAACTTCTTTTTTGGGAAATTAACATAAGGGAGAAATTGATATTTCCCTATGAAATTCCAAGGATGCTCAGAAACCCTGGGAATGTGCTGTCTGCTAGACAGGAGGCTTGGCCCGGAGGAACAGGGATGCTGGCCCTGCCTAACCCACACTCTCCACTTGAGATCTCTCTGCTCCTTTCCTTCTCCCTGAATGGGTCCTTGAAAGCAGCTGGCTGAGGACAGAGGTGATGCTTTGTGGATACATCATAATCTCCTGCAACTGCCTACGGGAACTGCATGCTCCAGACACAGTCTGATAACCCTTTTGTTCCAGATGTATTATGACAGAACTGAAAACATGGGCCTCTAGGGAGACTCGAATCCAGCTGAGCAGATGGAGAAGTAGCACACAGACATTCCATGGGTACAGACCCGGAATCAGGCCACCAGGCCTACCTGATTTTGCAAATAAAGTTTTATTGGCACACAGCTGCACCTTTGTTACGTGTCATCCATGGCTGCTTTCCTGCAACAATGGCAGAGTTGAGAAGTGGCAAGAGAGGCTGGCAATATAGCCCCCAAAGCCTAACATATTTGTCATCTGGTCCTTTATAGAACACGTTTGCCCTGGAATAGAGCAAAAAACAGCAGGTATTCAGCGTGGATTGTGTGCCCATTGCTGTGTTAGGAATAGCACACACATTGGATCATTTAACCCTCAAATAATTCTTTAGAGGGAAGGTTTATTATTCCCCCCCATTTTATTTTACTTATTTTTATTTTATTTGTTTTCAGAGGTGGGGTCTTGCTCTGTCACCCAGGCTGTAGTGCAGTGGTGCTATCACAGTTCACTGTAACCTCAGACTCCTGGGCTCAAGCGATCCTCCTCTCTCAGCCCCCAGAGTAGCAGCTGGGACTACAGGCGTGCACCACCACACCTGGTTCATTTTTTAATTTTAATTTTTAGATCTTGGATCTTGCTATGTTGCCCAGGCTGGTATCATGCTATCCTCATACCTTAGCCTCTCAAAGTGCTGAGATTACATATGTGAGCCACCATGCCTGGCATATCCCACCATGTTAGAGAAAAGAGGTTTGGTAAGGCTAGCTGACCCAAGGATGCCACAGGGAACCAGTGGAGGGTTCACACTAAGCCCAGCCTTTCCACTACACCAGTGGGCATCAACAGAGATGGAACTGCCCCCAATAGGGCATTTTGAAAATCCACAGGAACATTTTAGGGGCACCATTGGCATTTAGAGGGTGAGCCGCAAGGGCTATCAACTGCCCTGCCATGCACAGCACAGTCCTGCAGGAAAAGAGAATTGCCCCAAGTCCCCCATACTCCCCAAGTAAAACGCATGTTCATAAGTATCTGAGGCCAAGTCTGATTCCATTTTGCACAAAGTATTTTGGGAATGGTTTCTATCCACATGATCCTCCCAGGAATTCAACTCCCATTACCATGTAAACAAGGGAGTATTGTACTTTCTTTTGCTCAGAATTTTATCAAAATTTGCTCACCATTTCATCAAATCATGTCCTTATCGCAACATTGCTTGTGATATTTGAGCCACAGTAGAACACACCTGCGTTAAAGCAACATTTCTAAGCTGATTCTAATTCGGTAGACCTGGAGTCTGGCTTGGGGGTTTATTATTACTGTGTTAGTGGCCCTCTACTCCTGAGTGATTCTGGTGCTGCTGGACAATGGACCACACTTTGAGAAATGCTGTATTAAGGATGTCAAACCAGTGTTTTGATTCATTTTGGTTTTGCTGGAATGTCAGTATGTCTCTGGGTTAAGACAAGAAGGGAATGTCAAACACAGAAAGAGCTACTGAGTGTCAGGGAGAGGGTCTTTAGCTAGGTTAGGATTTCCGTCAAGGCCAACGTGGTCCATGCTTGTTATCCTGGAGGGTCAAGGGGAAGGAGCAATGCCAGCTTGTCCAAGAAACCTGCTGTGTAAATGCCATCCTTGAAATTTGCCCTTCGTGTTTGGTGGAGATTATTCAACACCAGCGCCATCAGACACGCTCTTTGCCACCATGAACTGGAGAGAACTGGAATCCCTGGGACTAGAACTCAGTGTCCGGAACAAGCGCATCTCACTGAGACCATAAAATGACTTTCCATGACCCTTGCTTGTACCCAGGAGCCACAGACCATTTGGAACTTCCTTGAGGACAAACTCAGGCTTAATGACCCATTTTCCTGTGCCCTTGGAAAATGGTCTCAGGCACACAAGAGTCAATTAAAATCAGAGTCCACCAACTTGAATGAAATAGCCCTGGGCCACCAACACAAGTCCCAAGCCTGGCTCCTACCCCAGGCAAAGCAAGCAGTGGCCTTGGGGGAAAGCAATTATTTAGGGTTGCAGCAAGGACGTGTGCTACTGTCAAGGAGCCTCTAAGTTCCCTCCCGATCCCAACAGCCTCTGCAAACATTCAAGCTCCCAGGATACTGAATGCCCAGATAGGAGATCATTAAACCATGTTCCCCATGCTGGCCTCAGCTTTGAAGCTTTTGAAGTCCGCAAGCACACTAATACCCAAGGTCCAGCCAGGACATGAGCTGGTCTGCTCAACCCTGACTCTCTCCCTGGGACAGCAACTGACATTTAGTGAAACTGCAAATGCACCAGCTCCACACACACCATCTCACTGAACTCTCAGGACAATCGTTTCAAGTGGGTACTGCACCGTCCCCATTTTATGGATGGTCACACTGAGGCTCAGACAGGTTAAACAATATTTCCAGAGTCCTAGGGCTCACAAATGGCTAAGCCTGGGCTCTTCACCAGCCTGCCATATTGCTTATTTCAGTGGACAAGGGCATGAGATCTGGAGCCAGGGTGCCTGCACTCAAATTGTGGCTCTTACATTGGCTCTGTAACCCTGGGCAAACTACTTTCCTTCTCTGTGCCCCAGTGACCTCATCTGTAAAGTGGGAATCATCTTATATACCTCATAAGTAAGGTGTGTAACTTACATATATGTGTAACTAACATATATGTGATTGAATAACCCACATATACTGCTTGGTACAGAGCCCAGCACTTTCTAAGGACACAAACATATGAATTGGATATCATTTGGGTGTGTGTCCTCTGCAAACCTCATGTTGAAATGTGATCCCCGATGTTGGAGGTGGAGCTTGGTGGGAGGTGTTTTGGTCATGGGGGTGGATTCCCTCATGAATGACTTGGCGTCGTCCCTACAGTAATGAGTCAGTTCTCACTCTATTAGTTCACATGACAGCTGCTGTTTAAAGAGCCTGGCACCTACTCCCTTTTCTCTTGCTCCCTGTCTCGCCATGCTATACATCTGCTCCCTGTTCACCTTCCGCTATGATTATAAGCTTCCTGAGGCCCTCCCCAGAAGCAGATGCTGGTGCAATGCTTCCTGTACAGCCTGCAGAATGGTGAGCCAAATAAACCTCTCTTTGTAAATTACCCAGCCTCAGGTATTGCTTCATAGCAATGCAAAACAGACTGATGCAGTTCTTGTGGTAACAGGGGTTCAATTACTAGAACCCATTTATGCCAAATGCAGCTCTGACTCAGAAGAGGAAGGCCTGGAAGGGGCCAGCACCATCAACACAGAGCCATTCCCCTCATCTCACCAGACCAACGAAGTGACAACCACAAAGTGCTCCCAACTCTATGAAGGAGAGGAAGTGCACATGGCACGTTCCCAGATGTGCACACCGTACACTGGCTGCAGTCATTTAATAAACAGTGCTACAATGGGGGCACTTTGTTTGATGGGGCAAGCTGTCCTGGGGAAACATTTTAAGAAAATGGCAGGAGGGCTTTTATTTTACAAAGTCATCCTCCCTCTACTTCTATGTATACATATATCCAAAAGAATTGAAAGTAGGGACTGGAACAGATATTTGTCCACTCCGCACTTTGAAAGGCTGAAGTGGGCAGATTCCTTGAGCCCCAGAATTTGAAACCAGCCTAGACAACATGGTGAGACCCCATCTCTACAAAATGTATACAAAATTAATAAAAAAAAATTAGCCAGTGTGGTGATGCATGCACTTATAGTCCCAGCTATTCAGAGGCTGAGATGGGAGGATCACCTGAACCTGGGAGGTGGAGATTGCAGGGAGCTGAGATCGCACCACCGCCCTCTAGCCTGGGCAACAATAGTAACAACAACCAAGTTAAGATGGTAAATTTGATGGTTTGTATTATACTACATTAAAAAAATAAAAATAAAAAACACACTTACTAAGTAAAGAAGCCAGTCACAAAGACTACGATTCCATTTATGTGAGATGTCCAGATAGGCCAATCCATAGATACAGAAAGCAGATCTTTCTGCTTTGGGGGAGTTGGCGCAATGGGGAGTGACTGCCAATAGGCCCAGGGTTTCTTTTTTGGGATACTGAAAAATATTCTGAAATTAATAGTGGCTCTGTCTACACTACTGTGAATGTACTAACAACTCCTGAATTCTCTATTTTAAAGGAGGGAATCTTATGGTATGTGAGATATATCTTCATATAATTGGCTATAAAAAGGAAAGTTGTTATCAGGAAAAAAATCATCCTCTCCTCTGCTCACTTTCCCCACAGTGGTCCCTGTGCTCTTGGCTTGAGGCCTTTGCAAACGCCATTCTCTCTGCCCGGAATGCCTTTCACTCCTGGTCCACACCTACCCTGTGCATGATTCATACTTTCTCATCCTTCAAGCGTAAGTTTCATTTCCAGGAACTCCTTGCCTCCCTGAGACCCAGAGAGCCTGGAACTCCCCTCAGAAGACTCACAGGCTCACGTGTGTTCCCTCCTCCCAGCAGCAACACCAAGGCTCCATCATGCTCCACAAATGGATGACTCCACCTGTCAGCAATTACGGGGCTGGAGGGCAAGTTACAGGTTTCCCTGGCCTCGCTTTTCCTCACCTACAAGATGGAGCTAACACTGTTTTTCTCATGGAAGTTTATGAGTGATGGCTGGGTGCGGTGGCTCACGCCTGTAATCCCAGCACTTTGGGAGGCCGAGGCGGGTGGGTCACTTGAGGTCAGGAGTTTGAGATCAGCCTGGCCAACATGGTGAAACCCTGTCTCTACTAAAAATACAAAAATTTGCTGGGCATGATGGCCCATGCCTGTAATCCTAGTTATCTCAGGAGGCTGAGGCAGGAGAATCACTTGTACCCGGGAAGCAGAGGTTTCAGTGAGCCAAGATCACACCACTGCACTCTGGCCTGGGTGACAGAGTGAGACTCTGTCTCAAAAAAAAAAAAAAAAAAAAATTGTGGAGCCCTTCTGAAGTATCCGCAGTTGGTGGTGACTTCATAAATAGCAGGAAAGAGCCCCATTTGGTGATGAAACCGAGCAGAAATGAGCAATGCGTAAGTCAGTCAAGGTTGAATTCCGAGGTCAAGTGGGGCTGAATGTGCGTTTTAAATTCAACTCGTCTTTCAAGGATTATCTATTGAGCAAACATTACGTGCCAGACATGGTCCCAGGCACTGGGGGCACAGCAGTGAACAAAACAGACAGGACAGATTGCACAGGGGTGCAGTGACAGGCGAGGGCAAGGGACGCTCATCCACTCAACAGTACTGCTAAGCTCCCACTTGGCCGGGGCCCTGCTCTAGGCACTGGGGAGCTGGCAGTGGCCAAGAGAGGGAAGAGCTCCCGGCCTGCAGAGCTGGCACCCAGTGCAAGGACAGATGATACAGGAGCAAGATCACTTCAAATTGTGGCAGATTCCATGAAGCAAGTGAACAAAGCAACAGGATAGAAAATAAACGAGCAGTAGAATAGCTTGCAAAGAAACAGCCTTTTGGAGGAGTCTCATTCAAGCTGAAGACCCAGGCATATGAAGAGATGGGACAGAGAATTCCAGGACAAAGAAACAGCCAGTGCAGAGGTCCTGAGGCAGGAACTGCTTACTTTGATGGGGGCCGGGGATGCTGTTGGAAAAGTGAGCAGAGTACAGATGCCATGCAGCCTGGAAAGACATGGTGAGGAATTTGAGTTTTATCCCAAGAGCAATGGGAACACATTAAAAAAGGTAAAATGAAAAGAACTCAGGGTGTTCCGAGAACAACAAGACCTGCCTTCTCCGAGCATAGCATATGTCCTGGGGAAATGAAGTGAATTCAGGCCCAGTCATTTATAGTTTATGCTTGCAGAACCAAAGACACTAGTATATTTTAGCAGCATGAGCAATGCCGGATTTCAACATTACGAAGGCAGGATGAATAGGGGCAGGGAGAGACTGGAGTCAGGGAGGCTGGGGAAGCGCTTTTCTATTAGATCAACTGTGAATTGATGGAGACCTGGATGAGGGACTGGGGGGCGGACTGGAGAGGAAGGGAGAGAGAAAAGCCTGGACTAAGGAATTAAAGAATTGGGAAGAACTGAAGATGGAAGTCAGGGGGCAGGTTTGGTCACCAGCAGAGGAAAAACTCCCAGATGCCCCTGGCGTCCTGGGGAGAGTGTGCAGGACTGGACTCATCTGGAAAGAGAGACTCTCATGTTTCCTTTTGCTATCAAAACACATGCACAGAACAAAATGCACAGATGCATGGGACAGTACTGGGCTGAAATAAAGATTCTGTGAATCTCTCAATTATTTAAAAGTATTTAAATTATTTAATTATTCTTTAGCAAAAGGGGAAGTCTAGATGGAAATGTGTACTAACACATTGTGATATGTTATTTAAAACCCAGACAGTCCTTTCCTTTCCCTCTGTGACCAAATCAAACGACGCTAGATGCCTTCTGTAGGTCACATATTCTCTTCTTCACAGTAACCAAAAATTAGGTCTTAGTGGCTATTTCTGCTCCTCATCCTCTCCAGCCCAACTCCCCATTCTCACTTCCAGCTGAAAGCTTTGCGTGCCATTTTAAAAATCCTTGCCAGACCCACGTGAACCCCCAGCTACTATCCCACTTCTCTGCTCCCATTGACAGATGAATACCTTATCACAGCAGGCTCTATTTGCTGCCTCCTGGTCGCCTCCCCACACTGTGTCTTGGGCCCACTCCCATCGGGCATTCTTCCCCATTCACAAGGAGACAGCCTTAGTTAAGGTCACCCGTGACTTCCATGTTGCCAATCCAGTGGTTCCTTCTCAATTATAAGACAGGGTAGTCGATGGTACAATTAACAGAGTTGTCCTGGGCCAGGTGCAGTGGCTCATGCCTAAAGTCCCAGCATTTTGGGAGGCCAAGGTGGGAGGATCACTCAAGCCTGGGAGTTTGAGAGCAGCCTAGGCAACATGACGAGACCCCACGTCTATTTAAAAAAGAGAGAGGAGAGAGAGAGAGAAGAGAGCTGTCCTGTGTGTCGAGCACATGAACAGTGGCAGTTATGTCCATTTGACAAATGAGGAAACAGAGGTGACACAGAGATAAGAAGGCATTTGCCTGAGATTGGATGTTGAATGAGTTCTAGGCACCAAGGGAAGCAGGGAAGGGAGTGATACCCAATGCACAAGGTGCAGACCTGCCCCCAAGAAAGTTTCCAGCAACCCTGCTGCAGGACAGGCAGGCCATAACCCCATACGGATTCCCCAGTAGCCTTCAAATCACACCACAGGCCCAACCTGTGCTATAGTAGAAAAAGCAGGAGGCAGAAGACTGTGGCTTAAGTCCCAGGACCCCTCATGTCACTGCCTCTTGATGTGGGGACCCTAAGCAAGTCACCTAGCATCTGAGTCTCGGTTCTGGAATTTGCAAAATGAGATGTGAATTCTGGCCCTGCCTTCCTCACGAAGGGGCTGTGACAGTCCAGGGAGATGACGTGAGTGATGAATGTTTGGCACACTAGGAAGTGGCGGAATATGACTATTTCCGCGCCTGGCCCCATCTGCCGCCTGCTCAGCACCCACAGTGGCAGATATGTCACATGACGTTTCCATGAATTCTTGCCATTAGGAATTCCCAACACCCACGCTTTTTCCCTTCTGAAAGTTCTGCTGCATAAAAGAGGCAGAGAACAAGCCACCCCCTCCTCTGCTTCTCTGGATAATCCCCCAAGCATCTCTCCCCTACATCACTCCTCCCTGCCCATCAAGCGTCTGCGGAATTCCAGCTACTCCAACATGCAAACAGTTCACACCAGAGATGACCAGTAGTGGTTTGGAAAAGCCAGATCATTTGCCATTTCTCCTTTGTAAAAGGTCTTTGGGGACATGATTAACAAAAGCTAAGATGGGAGGAAAGGACAGAAATGAGAGCCCCAAGTTGGTTTTTTTTTTTTTTTTTTTTTTTTTTTTATGTTTTCAACGAGCTGACTGTGACTTGAAACAAGAGGCCAGACCTGGGCAGCCAGCAAGCTACGATGAATAACGCTGCCGATTGAGAGTCCTTTTTTGTTTATTCACATCCCGCTTGTGCCCTAAGAGCAGGGCATGATGTATGGCAAGTGTATTAATGTTCCCCACGGGGCAGGACACCACATGGTTTAGTAAGTGGCTCGAGCCATCCCACCCAAGCTGGCCATTTGCTCCTGCGTGCAGATTGCCCCTCTCGACACTGGCCTCGATGCCTCTCAACAACCTCCATGACAAGAGCTGCTATTCATGGAGCACCTCCAAGGTGCCAGGCGCAGTTAGAGGTACCTACCATGTGTTAGTGAATTTAATAACTCTTCACTAATTTCTCTTTCAGGTCGGAATATCGCTCCCATTTTATTGCTGGAGAAACTGAAGTTTGGAGCGGGGCAGTCACGGGGCCAGGGACATGGGGTTACCATCAGTCAAGGCTGGGACTTAAACCCAGGTCATGTGCCTCCCAAAACCATGCTGCTCTCAAATACTCCACCAAGGGAATTCAGACTCCAGTGCTCTCTGGGACAGGCAGGTAAAGTGAAGGCAGGCCAGGTGGGGACGGTGGTGAACTGATGACACACACCCATCTAAGGGGAAATGCAGCCACTCTAAGGTACCCCTAATGACTTGCATGAATCTCACGCGCATTCAGCCGCAGGTGAAAGAAGCCAGCTTGCAAAAGCAAAACTATAGGAACCAAAAACAGATGAAGTGGCTGCTAGGAGCTGAGGGTCAGGGAGAGCTTGACCATGAAGAGGCAGCAGGAGGGAATTTGGGGGACAGTAGAAACACTCTGCATCTTGGTGGTGGTTGCACAACGGGATGTTCATCAAAGCTCCTATGACCAAAAGCTAAAAAGCCTGAAATTAACCATATATAAAGTAGATTTTAAACAAAACGGGACAAAATAGCAAGTCTGTGGACTGGGTCCAAGCTGCGGGCTGCTGTTTTGTAATCTCTGCCCCACCCTCTACATCATTAACATCCGTCAAACAGCGATGAACATGCAGGGCTCGTGGGTGTGACTGATAGGGGAAGAGGTGAGCAGAAGGTACTAACTCGCCGGGACTTGAACCCTTTCTAGTTTCATTACTTACTGGTGGGGTGACCCTGGGCAAATAGCTTTCTCTCTCTAAGCCTCAGTCCTCTCTGTTTCAAAGAGGGGTGAGGACACTTTTCTTTGCATTGCTGTTCTCAAAATTAGATGAGATCCTAGAGATAATGCTCCCAGCACACGGCAGATGCTCAATAAATTTTCCTGTCCTTGGAAATGTCTATGGCCTCCCAGGAGTCACGTGGGCCCAGCGATCATCCCCTTTTATGACTAGATTTCCCAGGGGCCCCTCCTAGGTCATCTTAGCCCACCTAGAAGCTGGGGAAAAGCCAGCTAGGCCCAGGACTTGCTCTTTCTCCTGCTAGCTTCCCTGGGGAGTCCCTAGCGTAGCCACCCACAGAGACCAGGTGGGATACGTAACTGCCCAGCCCCAGCCCACATTGCTGCGGGTGAGTTCATTGAACCAGTTGGCTGTGGGGCTTAACAGGAAGACAAAACAGCAAGGTAGTTAAAAGCGGGGGCTCTGGAGGCAAATAGACCTGGTGGGTTCAAGTCTCTTTTTGTTTTGTTTTTTGGAGACAGAGTCTTGCTCTGTCACCCAGGCTGGAGTGCAGTGGCGTGATCTCGGCTCACTGCAACCTCTACCTACCAGGTTCAAGCAGTTCTTATTCCTCAGCCTCCCGAGTAGCTGGGATTACAGGCATATGTCACCAAGCCCAGCTCATTTTTCCATTTTTAGTAGAGATGGAGTTTTGCCATGATGGCCAGGCTGGTCTCCAACTCCTGGCCTCAAGCGATCCTCCCACCTCAGCCTTCCAAAGTGCTGGAATTATAGGTGTGAGCCACAGCACCTAGCTGGGTTCAAGTCTCAACTCCCACTTGTCAGCTAAAAGACATTGAACAACTGACGTATGCTCCCTGAGCTTTGATTTCCCATCTGTAAAACAAGGATGCAAGGAGCACCTGGTTCCCAGACCTGTGGAGAGGATCCAGTGTGATGATGCTGCCATGTCCGGGCACACCACAGAGCCCAGCCGACTTGCCTGGATCTTCCAGATCAAATGCTGCTGAGTATTACTCTGCCCAGGAATCCCTCTGTGGATGAGTATTTATAAGGATTACGTAAGATAAAGTTCCCAGTGAGGTATGTGGCACTTAACAGATGCTTGATAAATTGCAGGTAATTTTATGATAATCTTGGTTGCTACTAGTGAAAGATCATGCCCCAGAGGCATCAGAGCAGGCATAGGCCATGTCCAAATGGGATAGCTGGCTGGGCAAGGTGGTTCACATGTGTAATCCCAGCACTTTGGGAGGCCAAGGTGGTGGATCATGAGGTTAGGAGTTTGAGACCAGCCTGGCCAACATGGCGAAACCCCATCCCTACTAAAAATACAAAAATTAGCTGGGCGTGGTGGTGGGCGCCTGTAGTCCCCACTTCTTAGAGGCTGAGGCAGGAGAATTGCTTGAACCCAGGAGGTGGAGGTTGCAGTGAGCTGAGATTGTGCCACTGCACTGCAGCCTGGGCAACAGAGTAAGACTCCATCTAAAAAAAAAAAAGGATAGCTGGATTCTTGAATCCAAAATGCCATATATTACTACAAAAACAAAAAGAACCTGGGCCTTATCGTAGTCCCAGACATGAATCGAAAGAAACCTGGGGCCTCCAAACATCCAGCAGACACTAAGCATTGATCCCCCAAGACTGAAAGGACAGTATTCTGGAAACAGACCCCCCTTACAGGAGGTCACCGAGCGAGTCAGACATGAAACTCACAGGAGGAGAGAGCCTCGGTTTCTCGACTGAGGCACAGAGTACAGCCAACTCCTCCCAGACTGTTACAGGCAGACCGCCCCCACCCTCATAACCATAGTAGGTAGGATAATTAGGCAGTCGCAGAAAGGAAGGCTGGGAGAGAAAAATTAGATTATCAGCGGCACCGACGGCCAGGAAGGAAATCTTTCTCCCCCATCTTGGGTCATTACCCAGCTGTGTGTGTGGCTCAACTGGACACTCATCAGGAGCCCATCTGGGCAATAGTATCACTGTATGTTCTTTTCTAACTCAAACAACATTATGCAAACTTGAGTAGAGGTCTCTAGAGTCACGCGTAGCATTAGGACGATGGATGGATTTGGGTTTTACTACTCAGACTTTGTTGGCTGAGCATTTTTCTCCTGGATCGAGGGAGGGAAGGGTCTAACACTCTTCCTCCCTCCTTGCTGAAGTTATTTCTACCTCTGCAATTAACACACCCCTGGGCTGCACTCCTCTCACCCCCAATACACACACACACCAGCTGGGAGGGAACAGGCAGGAACAATAAGGAAGGCTGCTCAGCCCACAGGGACTCTGCCCAGTGCCTCCCTTACTTGTCACAAGTCAGGCGGGGAAGATGAGGGAGTATCCAGTTTTAAGCCACTATGCTCTCTGACCATCTAAAAGGATTCCTTTTTCTTATTTGCCAGTCTCCTGGGCAACCCTGGGACAAGCCAAACTCTCTCTGGCCGCCTTTTCTGCTCAGTCTAGTGCTCATCATTCAAGCCTGTCCAAAAACCTCCTCCTCCGAGAAGTCCTTCTTGACTCTTTCACTGTGGATCTCATCTTTCTTTCAAAATTCTTTTTTTTTTTTTTCAAGATTTTCTAAAAACCAGTGTACAAATGTCAAGAGCTCTGTGTATAGCAATGAACAAGACACATCCCTACCCAGGAGGTGCTTTCTGAAAACCGGTCGCCACGTGACTCAGCCTCTGGTTCCATCCCATCTCATGGTGTCTCCATCTGGCACAGGTGGTGTGGGTGAGCAGGAGAGTCAGGAAAATCCAAGGTTCAAGTATTAGCTCTGCTTCCTCCTTCCCGTGTGACTTTAAGCAAGCCGCTGAGCCTCTCTGACTGTCTTCCTCGCTTGGAAAAATGTGGATAATAGTAATTACCACTTAGGGTTGTTGTAACCAATGGGTTAACGCAGGTCAAGGGCTTAAAATACTGCCTGGTACATCTAAGTGCTCAGTATGAATTATCCTGTTATCCTTATAACAGGCGCTTGATACATTGTTAATATTTTTATTAGTAAATTTCAATTTAATAGTAAATGATTTCCTTCAAGTGTCGTGTCAGTTCCTTATCAGCAGTAATGGCCCTCTGTCCCCTACAATGCCTGCCAGCAGAAAAGAGAGCCATTTGCAGTTTAATATTTGTTGATGGTGAATGAGCTTTTGCTCCAGTATAAAGATTAATAGCTGCAAGTGTTTTCCAAACAATAGCAGCCAGTCTTTATTAACATGCGCTGGCTTAGTATGTGGCTTGTTATTTACAGACATCATATCACGGAGCCCTCGCAGTGGTCCTAGGAGTTTGTTCCTGGACTCCAGGTCCGAGGCCACAGGAACACTTCCTCCCTTCCACTCCTGCAACCTTTCCTGCCTGGGCCTCTCAGCCTTCTGGAATTTTTATGTCTCCCTTCCCCAACTCCTTAAGACCACAGGCTCTGGAGTCAGGCAGGCCTGGTTGGAATCCAGCTTCTAAGCATCTTGCAAAGGGGGCTATTCAAATGCTTTCTCTAAAAAGGTAACTAAAGATGATATGACTTAACGCATCAGTGAAGCCTGGTATGTAGTAAATGCAATAAATGTTAACTCGCTATCGCTGTCATTGCCCTAATTGGTGGTGTCAGTAGTATTTACAGAATTAAGGCAGAGGACTGTGTCTTGTTTCTCTGTAAGACAAGGTGTTACAGACTTACCTCTATAACCCAAGTCCACATGTTGACACGGTCCCCGGGTGATTCATGCGCATGTTCAAGTTTAAGAGGCACTGACACAGAAGGCCAAAGTTGCAAACTCGTATGTCCGCAGCGGCTAGAAGCAGCAGGAATAAATTAATGAAGTGACCACTGAGGGCTTTGAGGAGATGGAGCAATGTGACTCCTCACAGCTCCTTCAGATTGGACTAAAGGTAGGCACCTGACTTAAAGCCAGAAAAGCCACTGGCTGGCTGGGAGCCAATCAGATTGAGTCTCTTGTTCAACTCTGCAAGAGGAGTAGAGGGATATTGTTGGTCAGACCCAGGTGGGCCTGAGGTTGAGATGAGTAGGCTTGGGCCCTGGGCATTCCCACAGTCTGGGGAATTCAAGCCAGAGACTGGAGCAGGCCCGCAGGTAGCAGCAGAAGTGGGCAACCATGTGGCCCCCTGGAGAGACAGACAACAGGCCGGGCTGACCTCCCTTCCTGAGATGGAGCACCTGATTCCTAGAGTGTCCCTTTGTCCCGTTCAACCAAACGATCTCTCCAAGCACTTCAAGGCATGAGAAGGCGGGAATTAAATAAATCCCTTAAATAGAAAAGTATTCAGTGGCTAAAAGAGATAAGGATAATCCTCGTGGACTGACCCACAAAGATCTCAAAGGCTTTATTTAAAAGTAAAAAATTGGCCCAGTGTAGCGGCTCACTCCTGTAATCCCAGCACTTTGGGAGGCTGAGGTGTGTGGATCACTCGAGGTCAGGAGTTCAAGACCAGCCTGACCAACATGGTGAAATCTCGTCTCTACTAAAAATACAAAAATTAGCTGGGCATGGTAGCAGGTGCCTGTAGTCCCAGCTACTCAGGAGGCTGAGGCAGGAGAATTGCTTGAACCCAGGAGGCAGAGGTTGCAGTGAGCCAAGATGGCGCCCCTGCAGTCCAGCCTGGGCAACAACAAGACTCTGTCCCAAAAAAGAAAAAGAAGAAAAATACTTTATAACCTCAGGGGCCGACAGTCAAGGTAAGCACATTCAACAAAGTATTAAATATATGTGTTAATGTATGCATTAAAAATATATTTTTTAAATTGGCTTCAGTGATTAACTCCAACTTCTTCAAACTCCTTTCTCCTCTACAGGAACCATTTTCAATCTCTTTAGTCATCTTGGCCACACCTCCCTGGGCCCCTATCCGTGTCTTTGCATGGTTTTTTTTTTTTTTTAAACAAGTGACCAAAGCGGGGTTTGGAATTCCACTGAAGGCCTGGTGCAGGGTGTGGCTTTATTCATCATAGTCTTTGGAACACGCCCCCAGAATCTTGCTGACTCCATTCAGGGACAGTCAACAATGACCATCAACCCCAATTTCAATTTGGGGGGCTTTTGTCTGATCCATTCTCTTTTATCCTGCCTCCGGATTGCATGAGCTTTGTTGTGGCTCTTTTCTGGGCGCTTGGGGATATTATTAAAATTAAGTGACATTTATCGAGTCCCTACTATGTGCAAGAACTGTGCCAGACCCTTCATGTCTATAAACTCGTTTGGTCCTTCCAGCAACAGCTCTGTGGGGGGTAACATTGTCTTTGTTTCATAGGTGAAGAGAATGGGGCTCAGTGAGCTGTGACATGTCATTGGTCACACAGCTGGGGAGGGACAGAGCTGGGGTTTGAACCCATGTTCTTCCCACGCCACGTGGAAACCACTGTTTTTGTTCATAAAACAGTATAATTTCATCTCATTCTGCTTTTAGAACATCATTTTCCTCTGTTGTTCAAAGCTCTTTGAATTCTATTTCTGTCTTCCAGGATATTAACGCTGCCTCTTAAATATCATCTACATGTTTAATGAAGCAGATTCTCAAATCCTTCATCCAGGTTGTCAGCAAGAACGTTAAGCAGGAGAGTTCCCAGGAGTTTTTGGAGAGTCAATTACTATTTGGTTGAGATTCTCAAGCCACTTGTTCACTAACCTATCAATCACTTTGTAATATTTATTGACCACTTCCTGTGCCTCTGCTAGGAGGTGTCAGGAGTAGTCCTCAGCTACAAGAATCTCACAGTCTAATTGCACAATGCAGTGTGGTTAGGACCACATTTGCCCACAGGGCCAATAAAAATGACAAGGGAAAATGTTGACTGTAACATTATCTATAATAGTAAGCTCTCTAATTACCATATTAGTAAACTATGGTATGCCTATTTCATGGAAGGTTAGACAGCCATTATGATATTTTTATAAGCATTTGAAACATGGAGAAAAAATAATGTTAAGGCTACAGTATTATCTATATGGTATGTTTACAGGCCCCTCCTGTAATATTGAGCAATGGTCAAAAGTAAAATCCCAGGGTTAAATTATTTGATTATGAAAATAAAATACATAAGGTAATTAAATACCTTTACAAACTTTAAGTATATAAAACCCAACAAGATGTAAAAGCTGTGTGATAGATAAAACTTTGGTGAGATGGTGTTTAGGTGGGCTGGACTGAGACTTAATATATCAATTCAGTGAAATGTGGGCCAAAGATATCCTTTCTGCCAATTTCCCTAAAGCAAGCAGAAGCATTAATCAATGTTCCAGAGAATTTCTGTTTGCATTATAAATTAGTGTCAGCTGTTTCTAAAATTATCTTGATCAATCAAGCCACATTTTGAGTAGCAAGGTTCCCCATAAGGCACATAACCTTGGCCTTAATATTGTAATAACAACAACATCACCAATTAGAATAACAAGGTCTTCTCTGATCCCACTTTTAAAATTGCAATCCCCCAAATGCTTACCCTATGTCCCTGCATTGTGTTTTCCCAAAGCACTTACCACCTCTGTCACGTCACTGTTTTTCATTGTTTCTTGAGATGCCCTTTGCTGTGAGACACACCATTATTTTACGTACCACTAACAGTGAAACCAAAAATGCCATTTAAATGACATGAAGCCTTAACAAGAGTCCTGAATCCAAATGAATCAGTTTCATCAGCCTCTCAACGTTTTAAAAGTTTGTTCATCTTTCCAAGGGATTTGATCATTTCCCTTGTGTTTACTCATGCTGATGGGCTAATGGTAGGCAAGTGTTCTGCACTACTTATCTCAATAATCAAATGCAACACAGTTGCATCTTCCTTGAGTACCTTCCTTGCTTATGTCATACAAAGTACATGAGTGTTGGTTTATAAGAAAAAAATGGAATTATGATCGTCACTCCAATGATAAACATTGGCTTCAGTAACATCAGACAAATGCCCTGCTGTCTGTTCCCCTGCCCTTCTGCAGACATGGTACCAATGCTGAGTCAGATAGGTATAGTGTTAAGATATCTTAAATGGAAATTAAAATCCCCACACATATAAGAGTTCCGTGCGCTCAGCTCAACAAAAGTGACAGCCATCTGAATGACCTTAATGATGATTTCACAGTAACATACAATGGCAACTATATCTTGACTATTGCCCCCACCAAGAGCAGGCATGAGACAGCAGCAGTTCCATAGACTGCAAAATTATCCCAGTTTCAAAGGTATGAAAATGGGGGACGGGGCTGCATTTCAGAATTTATGAAATCTGCCATTTATGTTACTTGTTTTCATTCCCTGCCCCAACTTAGAAGGAAAGCTCTTTGAGGCAAGGGATTTTCATGTCTTCTATTCTCTGCTATATTTTCAAACTCTAGAACAGCAACAGGGACAGAGCAGCCAATATCTGCTGAATGAATGGCTCAGTTTTGCTCTCGATCTGGTCCAATATCAGAACTGTATCTATTCAGATTATATTCTATGGACAGTCCTACATTCGAGCTTTGCTCCCTACTACGCAAATCTTATCTATAATAATTTGGCACAGATACCTCATGCATCAGATGTCATGTGTAAGATTATGCCAACATAAAACTTTTATGTACAAATAAAATTTGAAGTTTATTTTACAAGGTTTGCATTTTGACCTCAAACACAATCATTGGCCAACATTTGTTGAATGTGGTTGTTATATTCAGGATGCAATACTACATTCTCAGGGTGCAAAAAGGCACAAGCAAGTGAAAGAGTCAAAGCGTGTTTGTAAAAATACATGGACTGGCACAACTCCTGTTCTGTGCTGACCCAAGCCAACACTGGCCATACCTGATGTCCTTGCTGTTCTCCCTAGCCTCATACCTTCGAAAGAGGACCTTGCAATCCCCCCTCCAAACAGCCACTGCCCCGTGCCAGTTGCAGGAAGAGGATGTGGAGGGTGAAGGCCAATGCTGAGCAGACCCAGCTATCATTTCTAGAACCATCCTCTGCTTTTCAAAATGTCAAGTCTGTTCTACTGGATTAGAGTCACAGCCTTTTCCATTCCCAACCCGGACCTCGTGATCCGCCCGTCTCGGCCTCCCAAAGTGCTGGGATTACAGGCTTGAGCCACCGCGCCCGGCCCCCAATTTGCATTTTATAATTACAAAAACGATGCATGCTTGGGAGTCTATAATTATTTCAAAATTAAAAACTAAAAAGTGACACATGCTTATTGAATTAAAATTATAAAAATTAAGCAGACAAATATGAAGTGAAAGTTTCCCATCCATCTCTCAGAGGCAAACCCTGTTTCATTTGTTAAATGTCCTTCCAGACTTCTTTCTACATGTACCCAATTTGTGTAAGTTCTCCTGTTGTGAAAGTGGAACCATTCTATACACACTGTTCTGGAATAAACTCTCACCATTTATTGAGGGCATCACATCCATATTCATATCCATGTCTATAGTACAGATATATCTGTACTATATCCGTATCTATACTATAGCTATCTATATCTACAGCCATAGCTGCAGCTACCTCATGTTTTTCCTTTAGAAATCTTTCGTTGGGAAGCTTTGTAAAACTTGTGTATGGTTCTATTGTATGCCTGTACCCCAAGTTTATTCAAGCAAATCTTCTTTATGGATCATTTCAACAGGAGGCGATAAATCACATATACACATATAAATTTTGCCTTTTGTATTTCTGTAGAATACATTTCTAGAAGTAATTTCTGACATGCATTTTTTAATTGATGATACTGATCAATCACCCTCCAAAAAAACTGCACTGTGAGATCCCCCCGCCATTTTTTTTTTTTTTTTTTTTTTTTTTTTTTTTTTTGAGATGGAGTCTCGCTCTGTCGCCCAGGCTGGAGCGCAGTGCTGTGATCTTGGCTCATTGCAACCTTCATCTCCGAGGTCTAGCAATTCTCCTGGCTCAGCCTCCTGAGTAACTGGGATTATAGGCACATACACCACGCCTGGCTAATTTTTATATTTTCAGTAGAGATGGGGTTTCACTATGTTGGCCAAGCTAGTCTCGAACTCCTGATCTCAAGTGATCTGCTAAAATGCCTCCTAACGTGCTGGAATTTCAGGCATGAGCCACAGCACCCAGCCTAGATCCCCATTCTTTTCATGTGCGTTGAAATACCAGTTGAGTACCTTTTATGTACCAGATTCTCTTGCAGGTGCTGGGGAAACAGCTGTGAACAAAAGGAAGTCCCTGCCCTGGTGGAGCTTGTCATCTAGAGAAGGGAGCTGGACAGTGAACAAATACAGAAGCTATGGGTCACATGATGATAGAAGCTATAGGGGAAAAAAGCAGAGTAAGGGATGGGGAGTAGCTGGGAGAGTGGGGTACATTCAGATGAAAGAGCCAGGATACCTCTTTGAGAAGTGAAGGAACTGGGACTGGGGAGATGTAGGTATCTGGGGGAAGAACATTCCAGACAAATGGAAAGCATGCCCACCAAACAAGCCAAGGCTCTCTACCAAAACTCTCACTAATGTGGCCATAGTCGTGACTTCTCTATCTTCAGAAATTGGAGGTAAAATAGATACATTTTATTGGAAGTAAAACTTTTTTTCCCTCATTTTGTTACCATTTGTAATCCGTTTTTGGGAATTGCCTGTTCTGTGACCTTTGCCATTTTTCTGTAGCGGGTGTCTGACTTTCCCTCGCAGATTTCTAAGAGTGCTTTCTACTTGAAGGATATTAAGACTTTGTCAATTAGGGTGCAAATATTTCCCAGATCTGCGATTTTTCTTCTGACGTGATCCTCATGTATTTTTCCATAGGGAAATTGAAAAGTTTTATGTAAACAAATTTACTAATCTTGGATTATTTGGGATTTTGTGGCTTTTCAAATGGCCTCTCCCAGCCCAGAATTATATGAATAGTTTCCAAAAATTTGAGTCTTTTTGTATTTTAATACAAAAGGATTAAACTTACCATGGGTAGTTCTAATGTGTGTTAATGTGTTTAAGACTGGAATTTTTTGTGGGGGGTGGTAGAAGTATATGGTACAAGGTGGGAAATTTCACTTTTTTTTTCAATGGATATTCCAATTATTCTAACCTTGTTTATCAAACAACAACTGGGTGGTTCGAACTCTGAGGCTGGGTTATCTCAGCTAGAAAATAGCTCCACCCTTCACCAGCTTTGGGACCTCAAAGATGTCCCTTCACCTCTGTATCCCAGAACTCTCATCTGCAAAATGGGGTAATACTAGGGTCTGCTCCTACAATGGACCTACGATAATGTGGGACTTCAGTGAGGCTCAAAGTAAGCACAAGGTGAGTCTTGCAACTTGCCCTGGTGCAGGACACACGTCCTGTTGAAGTTAGAACTTGCTTCAGACTCAGAAAGCAATGCTCTTCTGAGAAACATGAACAACCAAAGCTGTGTTATCTCCTGTATTAGCCAACCATTTATGCTGAAAATGATCCCATAGAAGGGAAGGGAAAGACAGGGCACTTCAGGGTTCCTTTTCCTCTCAGTCCTCCCTTAATCATCAACAAGTCGAAGATGAGGAGTTGGTAACACGTGAGCATAGCAAGAAGTGAAATAAAGGCAGTTGTTAGTTTTGGACAAGTTTTAACTCTTCTGCTAAGAATGAAATATATATCCACGTACAGACTACAAACTAGGAATGGTGTGTTTTCAGTGATTCCACATATGAGTTAACCGCTGCTATATTTGCATTCTTAACTGGCATATAATATAAAGATGAACAGTAAAATTCATGTTAAACATTTTTTTTCTTTACTTGGAAGGACACTAAATAACAAAAAACACTATGATGAGAGAGAGACTATGAAAGAAAAAGAAACAATGTTTTTGTACCTTTAGTGATACCCTTTTTCGCTTTTTGATCAAGAGTCTTACATTTTCATTTCGCAATGGCCCCTGCTAGTTATGTGGCCAGCTCCATCCTGGCACATAGTAGGACGTCTGAATAAATCAATGTCTGAATAAATCAATGAATGCCCCTGTAGTAAATACTGATAAAGCCCGGGGGGGTGGGGGAAGTAGCTGGCACAAGTAAAGTGACAGCTCTCAGACAGCGGCACAACCATTAACCCAGCTCCATGCTCTGTTATCAGCAGAAGTCCACATGGGGCAGGAAATTCTCTAACAAGAGCCTTTTCTTTTCTTTCTTTCTTCTCTTTTCTTTCTTTCTTTCTTTCTTTCTTTCTTTCTTTCTTTCTTTCTTTCTTTCTTTCTTTCTTTCTTTTTTTTTTTTTTTTTTTTTTGAGACAGAGTCTCGCTCTGTCGCCCCCAGGCTGGAGTGCAGTGGCACAATCTCAGCTTACTGTAATCTCCGCCTCCCAGGCTCAAGCGATTTTTCTGCCTCAGCCTCCCGAGTAGCTGGGACTACAGGCATGTGCCACCACACCAGGCTAATTTTTGTATTTTTAGTAGACATGGGGTTTCACCATGTTGGCCAGGCTGGTCTTGAACTCCTGACTTCAGATGATCCACCCACCTCCCAAAGTTCTGGGATTACAGGTGTGAGCCACCACGCCCGGCCCAAGAGCCTTTTCTATCCATTGCCATTCTCCTTGCAATCCCCATAGGCCAAGAGAGCTCGGGGGCTTGGATGTGAAGAACACCTTCCTGGTAAGACGCTGCCCAAGATTTGTCCCCGTCTCTGAACTCCCTATGCCCCGTGGCTGTTCACTGCAGCCTTCAATTCCCAGACCTGCCACTCTGCAGACTGCTTCCTATCTGCTCCTCTGAGTCAAGGCCTGCTCTTGTGCACTTTCTAAAAGTAAGGGCTAAAAGCCACATGATGGCCTGGGCACAGTGGCTCACGCCTGTAATCCCAGCACTTTGGGAGGCCGAGGTGGATGGATGGCTTGAGCCCAGAAGTTTAAGACCAGCTTGCGCAACATGATGAAAACCCAACTGTACAAAATTATACATATTTTGTGTGTATGTAATCACAACCCAAAGCAGCCAGGTGTGGTGGTGCATGCCTGTAGTCCTAGCTACTTGGAAAGCTGAGTGGGGAGGATCACCTGAGACCAGGGAGGCAGAGGCTGCCCTGAGTGGTGATCGTGCCGCTGCACTCCAGCCAGAGTGACAGAGCAAGAGCCAGACCCTGTCTCAAAAAAAAAAAAAAAAAAAAAAAAAAAAGTTACAGCCACACAATGATCTGCCCAATTCATTGAGGAACCTGGAGACACCATGGACTTCACACTTTCAACCTTCTTCATCTTTAACCACATCCTGTTATCAGCCGGCAGTCTAGCTGGGAAGTGCTCCAGCCAGCGCTTTGTGGCTTATCTTTGCTGAAAAGACTAAAGAAAAGAAAATAGCCGGGCGTGGTGGCTCAAGCCTATAATCCCAGCACTTTGGGAGGCCGAGATGGGTGGATCACGAGGTCAGGAGATCCAGACCATCCTGGCTAACATGGTGAAACCCCGTCTCTACTAAAAAATACAAAAAACTAGCTGGGCGAGGTGGCGGGCGCCTGTAGTCCCAGCTACTAGGGAGGCTGAGGCAGGAGAATGGCGTGAACCCGGGAGGCAGAGCTTGCAGTGAGCTGAGATCTGGCCACTGCACTCCAGCCTGGGCACAGAGCGAGACTCCATCTCAAAAAAAAAAAGAAAAGAAAATAGACTCCTTCAGACTCTTCACTTAATGGTTTCTCCTTCCAGACACAGGAGCAGTCTTTCCTCCCAGCCGCCTCTATTCTTCCACCCAGCATGGTGGAACCACGTGCTTTTCTGTTCTTTCCCTCCTTGGCAGCTTGCAGCTTTGGTCTGTCTAATCTACCCTCCCAGAGGAGTGCTATTTAGTTAGGAGCATTTCTAACAAAAACCAGGTTTCTGTCCACTTCCCCGGGCATTCTGGTTTGCCCTTGAACTCAGTATCAAGTTCTGGGCTTAGCCAGTGTGACATCTTGCTCCCCTCTTACTGATCTTCTTGCACCACCATCGTGAGGACCACATGTGTACAGGCAGGTGCAGAGAGATCCTATCAGTCGCAGCTACCATGGGCTGAGCCACTGAGTGCCTGGCTGTGTACACGCACCATCTCATTGTTTTCTCAGAGCAACCCCCTATGAGGGGAAAGATTATAATCGCCATGTCACAGAAGAACCAACCAAAGCGCAGAGTCGTTAGGAAACGGCTCATGAGTGATGGGTGGGAAACAAACCCGGACCCTGACTCTCAAGTCCATGCCCCTCCACTCCCCACGCTGTTCCGTCCACACCTGGGCACACGCACGCCTGAGCATCCCAGTGGCCAAGCACGAGGTCTCCCTTAACAGCAGCTCCTCCTGGCCCCGAAATCATTCTGCATTCTTCCCAGTATCCATTTGTTCTCCTTTACCTGCTGACATTCACTAGGTGGAGATTTAAGAATTCCTCTTCGTCTTTTTAGATTTTCCCTTCCATCCCATAGATCTGTTTGAATCCAACCCTGGCCAGCACTTTCCCAGACCAGAAAGTGCCTCAGAGCACATAGGGAACCCCATCACACCCCAGTATGGATCCCTGGAGCCCCAGATCCACTGAGTGAGGACCTCGAGGTGAGCCCAGGCATCTGCATTTTAACGCACGTCCAGGACTCTGCCCCAGCAGGTGCACATACACTGGTGTTTGGGAACCACTGAGTCCTTTACCTCACTGGTGCTGCACAGGAATCACCTGGAGTTCTTACTGAAATGCAAATTCTGGTTCAGCAGGGCTGGGGCTGCGCCTGGGCCTGAGATTCTGTTGATACAGCAGATTCCAGGGCCGTACATTGAGTAGTGAGGGTTTAGGTCAGTGATGCTCAGCCCTGACTAAACACTGGCATCACCTGGGGAGCTCTTAGCTCTAAGCTGCCTGGGCCCTGCCCCCAGGAATCATACAATTGTTTTAGAATCAAGCCAGTGTCCCCCTGCTCAATGTGCTGAATCTGACTTGTGCTGGCTTGGGAAAGCCTAATGTTACATTTTTAGGAATTGTGTGAACCAGTGGATAAACAGAACCACTATTAACCATCAGATTATATAAACAGAATTAAATAAATTATATTTAATAGAAACACAGTACATAATTACAACCCAACACTTCCTAATCATTTAACTGCATTTCACTCCTTCTATGCTGTTAAGGGTATTTGTGTCTATTTGATTATTTGCGTACCTGTGTGGCGGAAGGGCTACTTCGTATTTCTTCCCAATTCCGCGCCCACTCAGTGACATCAGCCTTGGTGGGAGTGTTTCTGCCTCGGAAAACTGCAAACGCTACAGATCAGGGTTTACTTCCCCAGAAAGCTGGTTGTTAGACATTTACCAGTGCACCTGCAGCCCTCATTACCTACAGACATAATCACCTGAGGTGCTTGATAAAAGTGCAGACAGCTGGCATCTACCTAAGATTCCTGAATCCAACTCTCTGGGCATGGGAACTGGGGATCTGGGATGTTTTTAGAATAAGTGACCCAGGTGATTTCTTATCTACAGTGAAGTTACTTTAGAATAATGATCAAACCCTCCTAATTAGCAAAACTCAAGTTGGATTAAGATACTCACTGGGCACCCATTTCTTTTTGCTCTAAGAAATTATTTCCAAGGCCTTTTGAAAGCCTTTTTATCTGAAATCCCTGTTCCATCAAAATTCTGGGCAGCGCACTTTTTCTCCCCAAGACATGAGCAGGATGTTGTATCAGGAAGCTCAGTGGAGGCCTTGTCACCTAGTTGTCCTTGCATCCGACCTCACACCCAAAAGCATCGGCCTCTCATTTTTCCCTAATAAGGATGGTGTGTTGGCCAGAATTTTCCATGCTCCAATGTCTCATCAGGCTTATGTCCAAGCTCAGACCATTTTGAAATGGTTAGAAGGAACTGAGTGAAGAAACTAGGCTATTACATAAAAGTTCTGCCAGCCAGGTGTCGTGGTGGATGTCTGTAATTGCAGATTCTCAGGAGGTTGAAGCAGGAGGATTGCTTGAGCCCAGGAGTTTGAGGCGGTGCTGTGAGGGTCCCTGTGAATAGCCACTGTGCTCTGACCTGTGTGATGTAGCAAGATCTCATCTTTACAAGAAAAAGAAGCTCTGCCAAGCTGTATCCTGTAAATCTTAATTGAAATTTGTCAAGGTTTGCCCATCCCTGGGATCATGAAACTGGGGAAAAGTGGTGGGAATGATCCTAAAACCCTTGTGTTCTAACCAACAGTTATTAAGCCCAATAGTTCCCTCACTTTAGGGATTTCCTCACTTGTTCCTCCAGCAAACTGACAAATAGGTATCACCATGTTACAAATGAGGAAATGGTTTGATTTAAGAAATTTGCCAGATGAGTGACATTCCTGAAGTCTTAACCTCTAATGATGTATATGAGTTTTCTATTGCTACATAACAAGTTACCACAAACTGGTAACTTAGAACCACACACATTTATTATTTTAAAGTTTCCACAGCTCTGGGGTCCAGGAAAAAGGGTTAATTGGAGCCTCTGCTCAGGGGCTTCCCAGGCTGAAATCAAGGTGTTGGCTGAAGTTGCAATTCCCATCTGAGTTTCTGCTAAAGCCAAGTACCACTTAGATTATTATTTACTTAAATTTTTCATTAATAAACTCACTTTTTATAAAACTCAGTCTTGCCCTAAGCAATAATATCCATTCAATTGCCAAGTTTGACCATCAAATTTTCCTTTTTTCTTAATACGTTCAAATAAACATATCACTATTTTAAAAGTTCTAACTGTTGCATCTAAAATTGTGTGCACTGATTGTACCCACACCACACTTTACAATTATTTCCCATACCACACCTGGACTTCATGACACTACATCCTACACTAACAGCCCCCAGGTACCTTACAAATGATTTCTGTTGTCAACCAGCTACAGAGAATCTACAAGGTCCAAGACTCGGGTAAGTGGGGAGCCTGCAGACAGGTGCATGTTTTTTCGTAAACAGGCCTCCATACATTTGGTAGACACATTATGAGCATTGGAAATTAATTTTCACAATGTGTCCTCAAGTGTATGTGATGTTTTGAAGAGCTTAGAAGACATCTTCCAATATGCCATGTCATTTAATCTTCACAAATTGTGAGGTAGTCAACATCATCCCCACCTCATAGGTAAGGAAATTGAGACTTGGGAAAGTTATAGGACAGACTGAAATGCAAACTCAGAGGTCTTCTGATTCCATTCAGCAATGTTTTCCATAGCATCGTCACTCTTTCCAAACAACCTGCTAGTTCTCCACCAGCGACGATTTTTCTTTCTCTCTTAGTGACAGAGGTCACATTCCTAGCAGCTATGCATTGTGGCTGAGCACATGGCCACTAGGAATAAAGACTGCATTTCCCAGCTTTCTTTGCAGCTAGGAGTGACTCAATGCTGGCCAATAGGGATGTGAGTGGAAAAGATGGGAAGAGTCCTTCAAGTGAGTGATCTTTCTTTGTCCTTTCTCTTTCCTGATGGCTGGAATGCAGCCATGATGGCAGGAGCTGTAACAGCCCTCTTGGACAATGAGTTGACCTTGGGAAATGGAAGATATGCATAGGGAAGCAACAGGCCACCTGGAGACTTTATGGAGCAGACTGCCCTGCCCACCTTACACTGCCTCCGCCTGGACTGTTACAAGAGAGTGAGACAAACTTCTACCTTATTTAAGCCACTGTTATTTGGGTCTCTGTTATTCACAGCCAGACCTTTTCATAACAAATATAAAGTCGTAATGAGGAAGGAAAATGCCAAAGTTTCAATGTCCCCATTTTAAAGAACAAGTCCCTTTTTTCTTGGAAACAGAACACCTGGCCCACAGTGGGACTGTGGGAGAAGAGAGGTGACTTGAGTCAGGATCCTCAGATGGCACCTGGTAAACATTTACCCACTCAGGTAGAGCCTGGATTCAAGGCTTCAGGACCTGCCACCTACAAGCAATCTGGGACCACAAAGCAGTTTGTTCTGACAGCTCCTCTTAATGACGTGTTTCCTGTAAGCCAGCTCCTCACCAATAACTCAGAAACACAAAATCAAAGCAGCCCTACCAGGTGCTGGCAAATATCGATCAAAGCCAACAAGGCTGGCAGAATTCTGACACCTCCTTCCCTGAGCTTGCCCGAGAATTTGGGAAATAGTATATGACAGTAATAAAGAGCAATTCAAACTTCATTAGGGGATGGAGGGAAAATGAGCCCAAGCCAAAAATGCCCACCCAGAGATGGCAGGGAGAGAGGGAGTCATTTTTGGCAGGAACACGTTGGACAGGCAAGGAAGGTGATGTTGGATAGAGGAAGGAAAGAATGGACGTTTCTTGAAGTATCTCCAATGTTGACTCAACTCTATTGGGTCTATAGAGCTGGTCCAGCCCCTGGAGTTCTACCATGGCATTTTCTCACTTCTTGAATTGTTATTTCGCACATCAACAATAACTGGAGGTGGAGTCCTTCCCAATAGCAGCCACCTCCAGCCCCAGCTCCCCACTGGATTCCTACCAGGCAGCTTTCCATGATGCTGCCAATATGTGATTTCTCTATTATTGATTCTCACTGCCATTTTCCATTAGCTCAAACAAGGGAGATGAGACTGGTGACCTGGTAGAAAAAAAAGCAATCTATTGGATACCAGTATTCAGAACTGGGGAAATACCGATGCTGTTTGACTTAGGGTGGGGTTACATCGTGATAAACCCACTGTAAGTTGAAAATACTGTAAGTCTAAAATGTATTTAACACACCTAACCTACCGAACATCATAGCTTAGCCTAGCCTATCTTAAACGTTCTCAGAACACTTACATTAGCCTACAGTTGGGCAAAGTCATCTAACACAAAGCCTATTTTATAACAACATCTTGAATATCTCATGCAATTTATCAAACACTGTACTGAAAGTGAAAAACGGAATCGTTGTATGGGTATGGTTTCTTCTGAATATGCGTTGCTTTTGAAACATCATAAAGTCGTAAGTCAAACGCTTATAAATCAGGGGCCGTCTGCAATGGTGACCATTACATTACTATTTATTTCTTGCTCACAGTGTGTCAGTCATTGTGTTGGGTAATTGATATCTTTATTGGCTAATGTTTATGAAGTATTCACTATACGCCAGACCCTATGTTAAACACACATTTTACATATATTAACTCATTTAATCCTCTCAATACCCCAAAAAGGTAGGTACTATTCTTATCCCTATGTTACTGATGAGGAAACTGAGGTATAGCAGTGGGGGAATTTCTCAATCACATAGCTAGGAGGTGAATAAAGTCAAGACTGAAATACAAAGCACTTCCTGCCCCCTGAGGGGCATAAAACATGAACAAGTACAGAACTGTTCATTCAGTGAAAACTTAGCTTGGGGCGGAGCAAGCAAGACAGAAACATTTGCACACCCATGACTACATCCTCTTACCCAGCCTTATCTTTCTCAGAACTTACCACTATAATATGAATTGTTCACGGTCACGATCCTACCTTCACATATCAACTCCATGAAGACACTATTTTTTTCTTTCTTCTTTTTTTTTTTTTTTCTGACAGAGTCTTGCTCTGAAACCTAGGCTGGAGTGCAGTGGCGCAATCTGGGCTAACTGCAACTCCACCTCCCAGGCTCAAGTGATTCTTGTGCCTCAGCCTCCCAGGCAGCTGGGATTACAGGTGTGCACCACCATGCCCAGCTAATTTTTGTATTTTTAGAAGAGATGGGGTTTCGTCATGTTGGCCAGGCTGGTCTCGAACTCCTGGCCTCAAGCAATCAGCCCACCTTGGCCTCCCAAAGTGCTAGGATTATAGGTGTGAGCCACTTTGCCCAGCCTTTTTTTCCTGTTTTCTTCAGTGCTGTTTCCCGAGCTCCTAGGACAGTGCTAAGCACATAGTAGGTGCTCAGTTAATATTGGAGGAAGGAGAAAGAAAGAGGGTTGGAGGAAGGGGAGAAAATGTCAAAGAATGTTTAAGAACATGGAGAAAAAAAAGCTCTGAGGACAGACAGCCAGACAGCATTATAGGGGAAAGAGGGGATAGGCAAGTAGGTCACAGAATAAGCCACTGGGCTCACGCTTGAGTGAGAGTACAAGGAAAAACTCCGAAATAGGCTATGATTGGAAACAATGGCCCACAAAACCACATTGAAAATGATACAAAGAAATTAACAGTTGGCCTCAGCTCGGGCAGACAACAGGGCGTGGTAGGGACAGCAACAAACTGGAAAAGCCATGCTTTTTCTGGCGAGGTGATGCTGGGGGAGGCCAGGGGGCTGTGTTTGATTCCAATCAATTCATCACACTGGAAAAATTTGATTTTTTGCAGCCTCCAAATCATATTTTTGTGAAATATTTCAACTTTTTATATTGGCCTCAAATTCGAAGTTATTGTAAAATGCTATAGGAATGAGATGGGGGTCGAGGAGTTGGACTAACCCACCCACACAAAATTATAAAATCTGGGCCACATATTTTTAAAAACAACTACTTGAAGGCTCTGGAGAACAACCAGAAACAGAGAAATGAGAGGAGACTCTACCCTTAAAGACAAAGTGTGGGATTTGCATATTAGTGACTTTTTGCCTGAGGGTACTCGCCAATCCACAAGCAGCTAAGAGTGACAAAAAGCTGCAGTTTACCGACTGGAGGTGTCAAAGGTAGAGCACTGGAAAGCAACTGGAAGATTAGGTGGTCGATCCCAGGAGAGGAGGGACTGCCATTGGAATTAGCCCTCACGTCTCTATATAAAATGCACCCAAATTCTTAGCTGACTACAAAACTACACCGGTCAGGGAAGACCCAGGAACTACAGTGAAAAAGCAGCAGCGAGAAACTGAGAGAACTGAGTCAGAGTTCCTGCTGACGTTGAGGGAGGTGGAGTTTGGAGGATGAGCCTATCCAAATTAATTGCTTGCTAGAAAAAATAATAACTCTTCAAAGGAGCACAACAGAACCCAGAATCTCTACAACATATCATTCATGACGTCTAGCAGTGAATCATAAGTCATTAAACACACAAAGAAGCAGGAAAACGTGGATCATCATCAAGGAAAAAAGCATTTAATGGAAAATAATCCCAGATGTTGCAATAATTTCAGGCAAGAAATTTAAGGCAGCTATTATAAACATGTTCAGGGACTTAATGTCACCTAATATAAATGTAACTGGAGTCTCAGAAGAAGAGGAGAGAGTGCATGGGCAAGAAAAAATTTGAAGAATTAAAATGGCCAAACACTTCCCAAATTTGGTAAGAGACATCAACTTACAAGTCCAAGAAGTTCAGCAAACCTTAAATAAGATAAATACAATAAAAGCTCTACATAGGCACATTACAGTCAAATTCCTGAAATCCAAATATAAAGAAAAAGCCTTGAAAGTAGTTGGAGAAAAGCAACGTATTACATACTAGCAGATAATGATTAAAGAATTATGGCTGACTTCTCATTAGAACCAATTAAAGCCAGAAGAGGAGGGAGTAACGTCTTTATGATATTCAAAGAAAAAAAACAAGAATCCATAATTCTTTATCAAATGAAATTATCCTTCAAAAATGAAAACAAAGCTGGGCACAGTGCCTCATGCCTGTAATCCCAACACTCGGGGATGCCAAGGCAGGAGAATCACTTGAGCCCAGGAGTTTGAGACCAGCCTTGGCAATGAAGAGAGGCCCTGTCTCTACAAAAAAATAAAAAATAAAAATTAGCTGGGCATGGTGGTACATGCCTGTAGTCCTAGCTTCCTGGGAGGCTGAAGCAGGAGTATCACTTGAGCCCAGAAGTTAGAGGTTATAGCAAGCTATGACTGCGCCACTGCACTCCAGCCTAGGTGACGGGGAAAGACCCTTTCTCAAAAAAAAAAAAAAAAAAAAAAAAAAAAGCAAAATAAAGATATTTCAAATAAAAAAAGACAGAGAGAATTCATCACCATAATCCATAATCTTCTCCTATAAGAACAACTATAGAAAGCTTTTCATTCTGAAATGATATCAAATGGTAATTAACCTACAGGAAGAAATGACAGTCACCAAAAACAGCAAATGTTTCCAACTGCCCCATCATCTCATGAATTACGTGAAAGAGAAAACAAATAAAAGTGGCATGTATGTGAAATCTTGTCCCTCAAACAGTAGAGCTTTAAACATCTCTGATGTCTGCCTCCCAGGTGTGAAGGCAGTGGTGTGCTCCAGGACAGGGGAGATAATCCTATGAGCATCTTTTCCTCTCCCTTCACTTTTTGGTCCCTGCAGACAAGTTTTGAGGGGCAAACCCTGAGGTTTTGTCATCTAGGCCATGCTGAAGAATAACCTGGCATGTCCATAGCCCCTGAGCATTGGGGGTGAGGCTGGCTTGGGAAGTTTCACAGATCCTGCTGCCTCTGTGCTTACAAGCAGGTCAAAAGTCTCAGCCAGGCGCAGTAGCTCACATCTGTAATCCCAGCACTTTGGGAGGCTGAGGCAGGTGGATCACTTGAGCCTAGGAGTTCAAGATCAGCCTGGGCAACATGGTGAAACCCCATCTCTACAAAAAATACAAAAACTAGCCAGGCATGGTGGTGCAGTGGTGGCTCATGCCTGTAATCCCAGCACTTTGGGAGGCTGAGGTGGGAGGATCACTTGAGTCCAGAAGATTGAGGCAACAGTAAGCCAAGACTGTGCCACTGCACTCCAGCCTGGGCAACATAGCAAGCCCCTGTCTTAAGAAAGAAAGGAAGGAAGGAAGGAAGGAAGGAAGGAAGGAAGGAAGGAAGGAAGGAAGGAAGGAAGGAAGGAGAGAGAGAGAAAGAAGGAAAGAAAGAAAGAGAGAGAGAGAAAGGAAGGAAAGGAAATAGAAGGAAGGAAGAAAAGAAAGAAAAGAAAAGGAAAGAAAGGAAAGAAAGACAAGAAGGAAAGAAAGAAAAAGAGAGAGAGAAAGAAAAAGAAGAAAGGAAGAAGGAAAGAAAAGAAAGAAGGAAGGAAGGAAGGGAAGTAAAGACAGAAAGGAAGGCAGGAGGACCGGAACGGCCGGACGGCGACGGCCGGAAGGAAGGCGGCAGGCGGAAGGCACGGAAGGCCGGCCAGCCCAGACCGCCCGCAAAGCCCGAGACAGCCAGGCACCAGCCAGCCGGACCGCCGCACGCCACCGACGCGCGACGCACGACAGCCAGAAAGAAAGAAGAAGAAAGCACAGCAGCAGGCACGAAAGGACGCACACGAAAGAACGCAGGCGGCCGGCAGGCAGGCAGGAAGGAGGACGGCCGGCCGGCGCGGGCCGGCACAGGACGAACGGCCGACAGAAAGGAAGACCCGCCCGACCGACAGGAAGGCCGGCAGGAACGGCAAGGAAGGAAGGCAGACAGAAAGCACGACAGAAGCACGAAAGACCGCCAGCCCCGCCCGCCAGACAGAAAGCAAGAAAGCCAGCAAGAACGAACGAAAGGAGGAAGCAAAGGAAAACCGCACAGACGGAACGGCACCGGAAAGAAAAAAAGAAAGCACGCACGAGCGAGAGAGAGCGAGAGAGAAGCAAGCCAGACCGCCCGAAAGACCGCACCCGCACGCCAGAAAGAAAGAGCAAAATCTAACAGCAAGGCAGGCGGACGACAGGACAGCTCTCGCCCAAGCCCCAGCCCAGGCCACGGTCCAAACCTGGGCCAACCGGAACCCCCCGGGAGGCAACCTGCTTGCTCTAGGAAAAGGCCCGAAGAGGTCAGGAGACCTGAGTTCTAGTTTGGAATCTTCCAGACTCACTGAGCTGGAAAAAAGGAGAGATTGATTGAGAGGGGGAAAAAAAGGTGGTCTCAACCTTTTCTACCTTGCTATACTGTTGTGAGTTCAAACATGCATCAGCTCACTGGAAATGCTTGAAGCTCTTGAGAAATACAAAGGATTTTTATGAGGAAGGGCCCCTCCCACACACATGCTATACTGTTTTCCGTGTATAAAATTCCAAAAGACAACTGGGTTAAAAACACTTGGGACTGGTGAAGGTGTGAAGAAATTGCAACCCTTATGCATTGCTGGTGGGAATGTAAAATGGTGCACCCACTGTAGAAAACAGTACAGTCGTTTCTCAAAAAACTAAGCATAGAGTTACCATATGACCCTGCAATTCTGATTCTAGGTATACACCCAACAGAACTGAAAGAAGGGTCTCAAAACAGATACGTAGACACTAGTGTTGATAGCAGCATTATTCACAATAGTCAAAAGGCAGAAGCAACCCAAATGCCCATCAAGAGAAGAATGGATAAACAAAATGTGCGACATCTATACAATGGAATATCATGCAGCCTTAAAAAAGGAAGGAAATTGTAACACATGCTACAACATGGATAAACCTTAAGGACATTATGCTAAGTAAAAGAAGGCAGACACAAAAGGACAAATATTGCATAATTCCATTTATATGAAATACTGAAAATAGTCAAATTCACAGAGACAGAAGCAGAATGGTGGTTTCCAGGGGCTGAGAGGAGGGAGTTCATGGGTACAGAGGGGAGTTCATGGGTACAGTTCCAGTTCGGGAAAACGAAAAGGCTCTAGAGATGGATAGTTGTAATGGTTGCACAACAATACAATTATACTTAGTGCATTGTACACTTAAAATGGTTAGTTTTGTGTTATGTACAAGGGTGTGAATGTACTTAATGAATTACGCACTTAAAGTGGTCAATTTTTTGTATATTTCACCATAATTTTTTTTTTTTTTTTTTTTTTTTTTTTTTTTTTTTTTTTTTGAGACGGAGTCTGCTCTGTCGCCCGGGCTGGAGTGTGTGGCCGGATCAGCCACTGCAAGCTCCGCCTCCCGGGTTACGCCATTCTCCTGCCTCAGCCTCCCGAGTAGCTGGGACTACAGGCGCCCGCCACCTGCCCGGCTGTTTTTGTATTTTTTAGTAGAGACGGGTTTCACCATGTTAGCCAGGATGGTCTCGATCTCCTGACCTTGTGATCCGCCCGTCTCGGCCTCCCAAAGTGCTGGGATTACAGGCTTGAGCCACCGCGCCCGGCCTTAATTTTTTTTAACTTTTAAAAAATCAGCTGGAAGCCCCCTGGACACAATGGATTTTTTAAACTGAAATTTCCCTGGGGTATAGACTCCGGTGTTCCAGATATGGAGGCCAGTCCAACGTCATTCACAAGCCTCGGGGCAATAGGGACAGCAGTTGTGCCCAGGATCTAGAAAGAAGAGAGATGTAGCCGGGCACATGTGGTCATTTCCTCCATCCAGAGCCTCCTTCTCACTCAATGTTCCTCCAAGGCACAATTTCATTTTGGTAGTTTCCAATGTACCCTTTCCCTCCTACACCAGACTGGCCATGTGTAATATTAAAAGTAATGGCAGAAACAGCAATTACTTTTGCACCAATCAAATAATATTTATTAATAAAGCCTTTTATTGGGTGAACTCATTTAGTCCTCGCAACCCGAAGAGGTTGAGGTACTGCCATTGCCTTCATGTTGCAGAAGAGGAAACAGGCACAGAAGTGTTCAGTCATCTGCCCAAGGTCACTTACACGTGCAGTGGGGGACAGAGATGAGACACAAATCAGGCGGGCTGGCTCTATAGCCACCTTCTCAATCATAACTCTTGCTGCCATTCTAAGACAAGCTATACATCTCAGGAGGGAAGGGTCTTCCAAAGGCAGGTGAGTTTCCACTGTTGATTTGTTTGAGTTTTTTGTGAAGTCAGTCCTCATCAGAGAAGCCACAGGCTATGAGGATGCCAAAATCAATAGCAGCTTTCTAGTATTGAATGCTTTCCACGTCCCAAACACCATCTCTTCTAACCCTCACACCAGTGCTGCCAGATGGGAAGGTATTGGCCCGATTTCACAGATGGAGACGGAGAGGCTCTTGGTCATTAGCTAACTTGCCTGAGTCTATGCCTAATCTGGGGTTAAAAGCCAGGTCTGGCCGATTTCAGAGCTTCTACACCTAAACCCAACGATGGTCCACAGGGCCAATTTTGCACTTAGCCCTTGGCAATATCTAGAGACATTTTTGGTTGTCCTCTGGGGGGTGCCACTGGCATCTGGTGGGTGGAGGTCAGGGATGCCGCTAAACATCCCACAGTGCACAGGACATTCCCACAACAGAGAACCATCCAGCTCGGAATGTCACCCTTGCTGAGGCTGAGACATCCTGCCGAAGGCCTAGGCTGTGATTAAAGGCAGTGCAGGGAATCTCAGGTTTAAGTTTTTAAAATTTCCCTCAAGGCCTTAAAATACACACCGCAGCACGTCAGCCGTGACTATCTCTGGGTGGTGAGAGTGCTGGTGAGTTTTATTTTTCTCTTTTGGCAAAATTGCACTTTCTAAATTATCTGCAATGAATATGCCATGAGTCTCGAATCAA